>NC_092717.1:1776656-2104663 GCF_047496885.1 Scyliorhinus torazame
AAAGCATAAAAATCAATTCATTTTTCAAAGGAAAAACCTATGTCATCATTGTTTTTATATTAAATTTCTTAGAAGTAGATATTTTGGGGGGGGAACACGGTGGCGCAGTGGTTAGCACTGCTGCCTCATGGCACTGAGGACCCGGGTTCGATTCCGGCCCCAGGTCACTGTCCTTGCGTAGTTTTCCCGTGTCTGCGTAGGTCTCACTCCCAAAGATGTGCAGGCTAGGTGGATTGGCCACGCTAAATTGCCCCTTAATTGGAAAATAAATAATTGGGTATTCTAAATTTATTTTAAACATTAAAAAAAAAAAGAAGTAGGTATTTGAGGGTCTATAAAATAGAATAGTACAGCACAGAATGAGGCCATTTGGCCCTTCAAACCTATGTGACAACACTGTGCCCTTTGCTAGTGTTAATCCATGCAGCTTCTCAGCATGTGGTGATATTGCAGGAATAGCTGTTAGCTCACCTTGTATCGCTCTAGAAACCCCTTCCTCTGATCCACCTTGCACCTCTCCAATTCCAATCATCCCTTTTGAATAAAGTATCTTTTCAACCTGGCTTTTGGCTGCCGCTACTGAATTTAACATTTATAATTAACGCTTTCACCTGGTAGAATAGAAATTATTTGCAAAAGAGTGAAACTATTGATACGATAACAAGTTAATGGAGTTATTTGGAAAAATAATTCCAAGTAAGGAAAGTTAATGTTATTGGTCAGAGCCAAGCTCATTAAAAATTTAATACTACCTTTGTGTAGTCAAACAATTCAGAAACATTTGAATTCAGGAGTATAAGGAAGCGTAATGTGGTTGCAGGAATGGATCTGTAGGTCCGACCAACCTGTAGACAGGGCTCAGAGCTGTGACACGCTCGAGTCTTTCAGTGAACCCACCAGCTCCAGTGTAAGCTCTGTCTTAAATGTTTGTTACTTCTATTTTATGTTATTGTCGTTTCACTTCCTGCACCTAATGGTTCACAGGAAGACTTTCATCTGATTCCACGGCGAGTTTTAGCTGGAACAGGTCACTAGTCTGTTGCCAGAGGTTAAAAGAAGCACTTCACGCGAGGCACTGTTGGCCAGGAGTCTCCCCCAATCTTACTGCGTGGATTTTGAAGGTTTCTATTTGATCTGTTTGATCGCGTTATGAACACACCTTCCTTGATCAAGGCCTGGGATAGGGCATCTGGCTCGCCGTCAGGGATGCTCACCACAAGATCTCCATCTAGTTTATGTACTGTTGACTGAATAAATCTGTTGCACTTGCTGTTCAATGTAATGAGAATCTTTCTGCTCTGAAGGGTAAGTTATGAATATGAACACGTTGCTAACAGTACAGCTCCATGTACCAAAATGTGAAATCAACTATTTTTGTAATAAAAATATGGAAAGAAAACTTGACTCCCATGGGGTAAGATTATAAATCTTTAATTCTGTATCTAGATCAAGGAGATAATGTTGAGCTTGTACAAGTTTTGTGCATTCCTTTTACAGGAAGAATATCAATTCAATTGAAAAGTTGCATCCTAAACTCACTGTGATGTTAGCGCGGGGAGCGATTTTACCATTATGATGAGACACTTGAGTAGTTGCAGCTTTTCTTTTAAATTAGAGCTTAGGTTAAAGGGTGACATGTTGCAATATCTGATCGTGAAAGTTCTCAAAAGGAAATATTTTTCCACTGGATAGGGAGGCACTAACAAGAGGCCTCACGTGTAAGATTATCTCACACAATTCAAAAGGAGAACAAAGGGTGGCGCAGTGGTTAGCACTGCAGCCTCAGGGCGCCGAGGACCCGGGTTCGAATCCTGGCTCTGGGTCACTGTCCGTGTGGAGTTTGCACATTCTCCCCGTGTCTGCGTGGGTCTCACCCCCACAACCCAAAGATGTGCAGGCTAGGTGGATTGGCCACGCTAAATTGCCCCTTAATTGGAAAAAATGAATTGGGTATTCTAAATTTTTTTTAATAGGGAGAACAGGACTATTTCTTTACACAGGGAGTGATGACAATGCAGAATTCACTGCCATGAATAAGTCTATAGATTATTATAAAGAGGAACTATGTAACTGCTTGGGGAAAATGGGTTATTAACTGTTACAATGAGCAACAAGTAGGATGGATTTGGATTTGATGATCCAGACATAATGGGCTGGATGCTTTGTTTCTGTGCTCTGTGCTGGAACAGTCTATGAACAGACAGACACAATCCCAGTTTAACACCTCCCAGTCCCGCAGTGACCGAGTACATTTGGATGTTGAGTTGAAAGCCACTTTCCCCTGAATGAGGAGAGAGCTGTCTGAACCTGTTCCTGTCACGATTAGATGGCCGAGGAAATGCTCAGATTGCATAGTTGAGGGGAATATGAGCCTGTCCAAAACACTGGGCCTGAAAATCCAATCCTCAATCGAGATGTGCCAACATAGAACATAGAAGAGTACAGCACAGAACAGGCCCTTCAGCCCTCGATGTTGTGCCGACCTTTGTCCGAAACCAAGATCAAGCTATCCCACTCCCTGTCATTCTGGTGTGCTCCATGTGCCTATCCAATAACCGCTTGAAAGTTCCTAAAGTGTCCGACTCCACTATCACAGCAGGCAGTCCATTCCACACCCTAACCACTCTCTGAGTAAAGAACCTACCTCGGACATCCCTCCTATATCTCCCACCCTGAACCTTATAGTTATGCCCCCTTGTAACAGCTACATCCACCCGAGGAAATAGTCTCTGAACATCCACTCTATCTATCCCCCTCATCATTTATAAACCTCTATTAAATCGCCTCTCATCCTCCTTCGCTCCAATGAGAAAAGCCCTAGCTCCCTCAACCTTTCCTCATAAGACCTACCCTCCAATCCAGGCAGCATCCTGGTAAATCTCCTTTGCACCCTTTCCAATGCTTCCACACCCTTCCTATAATGAGGTGACCAGAACTGCACACAATACTCCAAATGTGGTCTCACCAGGGTCCTGTACAGTTGCAGCATAACCCCGCGGCTCGGAAACTCAAGCATGCAGCTCAAAATGGCCCCGGCCCCTTGCGTTCAGAGGACAAATTGCGAAGCAGGTGCAGTGTGAGTTACAAATGAAGGGATCAGTGTCATTGAGGCTTTTGAACGAGTAAGAGAAAGTGATTTGGAAGAAAATGTGGCAGGGAGGGAGAGAAGTCTAATGTTAAACTCCCGAGCTGGCTCCATGGTTTCTTTCCTGTAAAGAGGAATGGATTGAACCATTTTTGTAGAAAAATCATGGTAGATGAGGAATGAAATGGTCAGCGGCGATGAGTTCCCACTGAGGGCTCATCAGACGTCCCTTACATCGACACAGAGAAGTTTAAAAAAAAATCGAACCTGGGACCTCAGGGTCATGAGGCAGCAGTGCTAACCACTGCGCCACCGCGCTGCCCGACATAGAGACGTTGGTGCCCCTGAGAGCAACAGAGAACCAGGGAGGATTCCAAAGGCCATGGTGCAGGTGTCCTCTGGTTGGGGTGAACTCTGCTGTTCCCCTCCTTCCTCTGCAATGCGGCAGTGCTTCGGCGGGGTGTCAACACCTGGCAGGCCCCTGATTGAGCTTGGTCACGCTCATCCCCCTGATGCTGGGATATGAGAGTGTCCAGAGGGGTGGCCAGGATGGGCTCCCAGGCGACCAGAAGCTCTCTGAACATTCACAGGACACAGACAGCTCTCAGCAGCTTGAACAGCCGGAGCCTGTAAGGAGCACCAAAGGGGTGGGTTTAAAATACGGACAGCAGCAATGGCGATCGGAGCTAGGCCAGCCCCACCCCGAGGGGGACACTCCAAGTCCACAGATTTAGCACCAAGTCACTACCCAGTACTGCTCCCAGCCCAGACCGCCACACCCCAGCAAGCCCATCAGTTTTCAATGGTTTCTCAGTGATTTCTTAGCCTCCTCCACTCCCCCTCTCCAGCCCCGGCACCCAATTCACATCTGTAAACACTTGTTGTAATTCCCCCCCCCCCCCAAGACATCCGCCTGAGTGGAGACGACGGAGTGTCCAACCCGCTAATCACATTTAAATGAATGTAAATGCCAGTTTCCCATGCTGCCGGGGGGCAGAGCACAGACCCCGTTACTTCCAACAGCGAGGCACCAGAACCAGTGTCCGAATCCATCGGGCACGGACCTCGATTTTGGCCGGACGCCCGATCGCAGTGTCGTGAGACGGAGAAATTTGCCCATTGTTTTTGTTCATTGACGTGATGGATGCTGCCGTTCAATGACTATTCTTTACTGTCTTTGAGAAACGCACGCCGAGCCACCTACTTGTACATTTAAGTGGTTTGTTAAGAGTCAATCACATTGCTGGGGAGCTGGTAACACATGTAAGATACAAAAACAGGAAATACTGGACAATCTCAGCAGGTCTGACAGCATCTGTGAAGAGAGAAGGGAGCGGACGTTTTGAATCTGGATGACTCTTTGATAGGTTGGGTAGGGGCAGCAGAATTTCCCCCCTCCCCCAAAAGGGCATGAATGAATTGGATGGCTTTGAATGACAATCTGATATTTTCATGGTTGCCAATACTAATACTAGCTTTTTATTCCAGATTAATTGCATTTAAATTCCCTCTGCTGCCAGGTTCGGTTTGAACTCAATCCTACCTCCGGATTATAGTACAGAAACATAACCACTATGCTACCATACTCAATGTAATTCCATGTGCGTCTGCTGCTTGAAGCTCCATGGGGAATGGTGAGGACACAGCAGTGATTGTACATTGAGCTCTGAGCAGAATGTGATTCTTGAAAAGCAATAAGAGCCGACTATAGTTATAACCACTTCAGGCCCCAGACCCCCTCACTGCCTCTCTCAGCCCAGTCAGCGACAGCTTTGCATTGAGAGACTACCTGCTTGTGTTTCCCTGCCTGTCTGACTGAACACACTGTAGCTTCGAGGGAGCATGAAGACCAGGATTGTTTTGTAGCAAATTGAACTCTCAAAGCAGCAGTAAACTTTTCTTTTACCTTTGACTTGATCATAATGACAGAAAATGCAGTGAGAGAAAATATGAGCTAAGGCAAATTTTATAATGAAAATAATTTTTTTAGCCAAACATATTAGCCAGAGAAAGCTCTGGGTGATGTGTGAATGTGGGAGCTGCCCACCTGGATATCATTGCACTGTTCATTCTGAGAACAACATCCACCCAATAAACAAAAGCAAATTTATTTCTGGAAAGAACCATTCCTGTTTCTGCAATATCCCCAGTAACTCCAAATTAAACTATATCAGAATGAAAATCTGGATTATGTTGTAGATCGTCCATGGTCTCATTCTGGTGAAGTGTGTCACAACACTCTTGGATCTGAAGGCTGTTGTTTTGAGACCCACTACAGAATTTAAGGCTGACGTTTCAGTATGGTATGAGGGAATGCTGCACTGTCGGAAATGCCCCTTCCAGATGAGATGGTATCTGCCCTTTTATAGCATTCTCCAAGGCGACAATGCAGAATCGCTGAGCAGAAACTGCTAGCACACATGAGTGCGGCGTCAACCGGGACCTGGAATTCATGTCGCATTACATTCATCCCCCACCATCTGGCCTGAGCTTGCGAAACCCTACCAACTGTCCTGGTTTTAGACAATTCACACCTCTTTAACCTGCGATTATCCCTCTCTCCAGTCACTCCGTTTGTAAAGACTTAATTACCCGCAAAGACTCACATTCAAGTATCATCTTGCATCATTAAATTTGTCCATATAGGTGTTTCTGGAACCCACCTCTTCATTCACCTGAGGAAGGAGCAGTGCTCCGAAAGCTAGTGATTCAAAACAAACCTGTTGGACTTTAACCTGGTGTTGTCAGACTTCTTACTGTCCCCTCAAAAAGTGTAAGAACTGTTAAGCTTGAGTCTACTTATTTATTGGAGGAAACAGGAAGCTGATTTGGGAATTCCATTATTTAATCTATTTGCTACTGTGGATGGTCCACGCATTTCCAAACTCCTGAATTATCCCGTCGTCTCATTCCTATTGCTTCCACCCCTCACATTTAGATGCTGTTGGGTGACACATTACAAAGGAATGAAACCATGCGGACCACCCGGCAATGACCGAGTCACTGGAAATGACAACAGCCAAACCAGCCCCGTCGAGCCTGCAAAGCCTCCTGACTAACATCCGGGCCAGCACGCCGAACCTGGAGAGCTGTCTCGGAGACTGGTCGAGCAACAGCCTGACAAAGTCACACTCACAGGATAATACCTTTCAAAGGGGGAGGGGGTTTCAGTGACCCACCCCCCCGCACTCCCCGCCCCCCCCCCGAACTCCCACCCCCTGCACTCCCCCCGCATCCCCCCCCCCCCCCCCCCCCCCACTGGCGGCAACAGCTGGAAAATCCCCCTCAATGTCCCTGGCACCACCATCGCCGTCCCTGCACAGAGACAGCACAATGACAGCACAATGACAGCACAGTGTCAGCACAGTGACAGCACAGAGACAGCACAGTGACAGCACAGAGACAGCACAGTGACAGCACAGTGACAGCACAGAGACAGCACAGAGACAGCACAGTGACAGCACAGTGACAGCACAGAGACAGCACAGTGTCAGCACAGTGACAGCACAGAGACAGCACAGTGACAGCACAGAGACAGCACAGTGACAGCACAGTGACAGCACAGAGACAGCACAGAGACAGCACAGTGAGAGCACAGAGACAGCACAGGGACAGCACAGAGACAGCACAGTGTCAGCACAGTGACAGCACAGAGACAGCACAGTGTCAGCACAGTGACAGCACAGAGACAGCACAGTGACAGCACAGCGACAGCACAGAGACAGCACAGAGACAGCACAGTGACAGCACAGAGACAGCACAGGGACAGCACAGAGACAGCACAGGGACAGCACAGAGACAGCACAGTGACAGCACAGAGACAGCACAGTGACAGCACAGAGACAGCACAGTGACAGCACAGAGACAGCACAGAGACAGCACAGAGATAGCACAGTGACAGCACAGAGACAGCACAGAGACAGCACAGTGGCAGCACAGTGACAGCACAGAGACAGCACAGAGATAGCACAGTGACAGCACAGAGACAGCACAGAGACAGCACAGTGGCAGCACAGTGACAGCACATGGACAGCACAGTGACAGCACAGAGACAGCACAGAGACAGCACAGAGACAGCACAGTGACAGCACAGAGACAGCACAGTGACAGCACAGAGACAGCACAGTGGCAGCACAGTGACAGCACAGAGACAGCGCAGAGATAGCACAGAGACAGCACAGTGACAGCAAAGTGGCAGCACAGTGACAGCACAGAGACAGCACAGAGACAGCACAGAGACAGAACAGTGACAGCACAGAGACAGCACAGTGACAGCACAGAGACAGCACAGTGACAGCACAGAGACAGCACAGTGGCAGCACAGTGACAGCACAGTGACAGCACAGAGACAGCACAGAGACAGCACAGTGACAGCACAGTGGCAGCACAGTGACAGCACAGAGACAGCACAGAGACAGCACAGTGACAGCCAAGAGACAGCACAGAGACAGCACAGAGACAGCACAGTGACAGCACAGAGACAGCACAGTGACAGCACAGAGACAGCACAGTGACAGCACAGTGACAGCACAGAGACAGCACAGAGACAGCACAGTGACAGCACAGAGACAGCACAGCGACAGCACAGAGACAGCACAGTGACAGCACAGAGACAGCACAGTGACAGCACAGAGACAGCACAGTGACAGCACAGAGACAGCACAGTGGCAGCACAGTGACAGCACAGAGACAGCACAGAGACAGCACAGTGACAGCACAGGGACAGCACGGAGACAGCACGGAGACAGCACAGTGACAGCACAGTGACAGCACAGAGACAGCACAGTGACAGCACAGAGACAGCACAGTGACAGCACAGTGACAGCACAGAGACAGCACAGTGACAGCACAGAGACAGCACAGAGATAGCACAGAGACAGCACAGTGATCGCACAGAGACAGCACAGTGGCAGCACAGAGACAGCACAGTGACAGCACAGTGACAGCACAGAGACAGCACAGTGACAGCACAGTGACAGCACAGAGACAGCACAGAGACAGCACAGTGACAGCACAGTGGCAGCACAGAGACAGCACAGTGACAGCACAGAGACAGCACAGTGAGAGCACAGAGACAGCACAGTGACAGCACAGAGAAAGCACAGTGGCAGCACAGTGACAGCACATTGACAGCACAGTGACAGCACAGTGACAGCACAGAGACAGCACAGTGACAGCACAGTGACAGCACAGAGATAGCACAGTGACAGCACAGAGACAGCACAGAGACAGCACAGTGACAGCACGGAGACAGCACGGAGACAGCACAGAGACAGCACAGTGACAGCACGGAGACAGCACGGAGACAGCACACTGGCAGCACAGTGGCAGGACAGTGACAGCACAGTGACAGCACGGAGACAGCACGGAGAAAGCACAGTGACAGCACAGAGACAGCACAGTGACAGCACGGAGACAGCACGGAGACAGCACAGTGAGAGCACAGAGACAGCACAGTGGCAGCACAGAGACAGCACAGAGACAGCACAGTGACAGCACAGTGACAGCACAGGGACAGCACGGAGACAGCACGGAGACAGCACAGTGAGAGCACAGAGACAGCACAGTGACAGCACAGAGACAGCACAGTGGCAGCACAGAGACAGCACAGAGACAGCACAGTGACAGCACAGTGACAGCACAGAGACAGCACAGTGACAGCACAGTGACAGCACAGAGACAGCACAGAGACAACACAGTGACAGCACAGTGACAGCACAGTGGCAGCACAGTGACAGCACAGAGACAGCACAGTGACAGCACAGTGACAGCACAGAGACAGCACAGTGACAGCACAGTGACAGCACAGAGACAGCACAGTGGCAGCACAGAGACAGCACAGAGACAGCACAGTGGCAGCACAGTGACAGCACAGAGACAGCACAGAGACAGCACAGTGACAGCACGGAGACAGCACGGAGACAGCACGGAGACAGCACGGAGACAGCACAGTGACAGCACAGTGACAGCACGGAGACAGCACAGTGACAGCACAGTGACAGCACGGAGACAGCACAGAGACAGCACAGAGCCAGCACAGAGACAGCACAGAGACAGCACAGTGACAGCACAGAGACAGCACAGTGGCAGCACAGTGACAGCACAGAGACAGCACAGAGACAGCACAGAGACAGCACAGTGAAAGCACAGAGACAGCACAGAGACAACACAGTGACAGCACAGTGACAGCACAGTGACAGCACGGAGACAGCACAGAGACAGCACAGAGCCAGCACAGAGACAGCACAGTGACAGCACAGTGACAGCACAGTGACAGCACGGAGACAGCACAGAGACAGCAAAGAGCCAGCACAGAGACAGCACAGTGACAGCACAGAGCCAGCACAGAGACAGCACAGAGACAGCACAGTGACAGCACAGAGACAGCACAGCGACAGCACAGAGACAGCACAGTGACAGCACAGAGACAGCACAGTGACAGCACAGAGACAGCACAGTGACAGCACAGAGACAGCACAGTGGCAGCACAGTGACAGCACAGAGACAGCACAGAGACAGCACAGTGACAGCACAGGGACAGCACGGAGACAGCACGGAGACAGCACAGTGACAGCACAGTGACAGCACAGAGACAGCACAGTGACAGCACAGAGACAGCACAGTGACAGCACAGTGACAGCACAGAGACAGCACAGTGACAGCACAGAGACAGCACAGAGATAGCACAGAGACAGCACAGTGATCGCACAGAGACAGCACAGTGGCAGCACAGAGACAGCACAGTGACAGCACAGTGACAGCACAGAGACAGCACAGTGACAGCACAGTGACAGCACAGAGACAGCACAGAGACAGCACAGTGACAGCACAGTGGCAGCACAGAGACAGCACAGTGACAGCACAGAGACAGCACAGTGAGAGCACAGAGACAGCACAGTGACAGCACAGAGAAAGCACAGTGGCAGCACAGTGACAGCACATTGACAGCACAGTGACAGCACAGTGACAGCACAGAGACAGCACAGTGACAGCACAGTGACAGCACAGAGATAGCACAGTGACAGCACAGAGACAGCACAGAGACAGCACAGTGACAGCACGGAGACAGCACGGAGACAGCACAGAGACAGCACAGTGACAGCACGGAGACAGCACGGAGACAGCACACTGGCAGCACAGTGGCAGGACAGTGACAGCACAGTGACAGCACGGAGACAGCACGGAGAAAGCACAGTGACAGCACAGAGACAGCACAGTGACAGCACGGAGACAGCACGGAGACAGCACAGTGAGAGCACAGAGACAGCACAGTGGCAGCACAGAGACAGCACAGAGACAGCACAGTGACAGCACAGTGACAGCACAGGGACAGCACGGAGACAGCACGGAGACAGCACAGTGAGAGCACAGAGACAGCACAGTGACAGCACAGAGACAGCACAGTGGCAGCACAGAGACAGCACAGAGACAGCACAGTGACAGCACAGTGACAGCACAGAGACAGCACAGTGACAGCACAGTGACAGCACAGAGACAGCACAGAGACAACACAGTGACAGCACAGTGACAGCACAGTGGCAGCACAGTGACAGCACAGAGACAGCACAGTGACAGCACAGTGACAGCACAGAGACAGCACAGTGACAGCACAGTGACAGCACAGAGACAGCACAGTGGCAGCACAGAGACAGCACAGAGACAGCACAGTGGCAGCACAGTGACAGCACAGAGACAGCACAGAGACAGCACAGTGACAGCACGGAGACAGCACGGAGACAGCACGGAGACAGCACGGAGACAGCACAGTGACAGCACAGTGACAGCACGGAGACAGCACAGTGACAGCACAGTGACAGCACGGAGACAGCACAGAGACAGCACAGAGCCAGCACAGAGACAGCACAGAGACAGCACAGTGACAGCACAGAGACAGCACAGTGGCAGCACAGTGACAGCACAGAGACAGCACAGAGACAGCACAGAGACAGCACAGTGAAAGCACAGAGACAGCACAGAGACAACACAGTGACAGCACAGTGACAGCACAGTGACAGCACGGAGACAGCACAGAGACAGCACAGAGCCAGCACAGAGACAGCACAGTGACAGCACAGTGACAGCACAGTGACAGCACGGAGACAGCACAGAGACAGCAAAGAGCCAGCACAGAGACAGCACAGTGACAGCACAGAGCCAGCACAGAGACAGCACAGAGACAGCACAGTGTCAGCACAGTGACAGCACAGTGACAGCACAGAGACAGAACAGAGACAGCACAGAGACAGCACAGAGACAGCACAGTGACAGAACAGAGACAGCACAGAGACAGCACAGTGGCAGCACAGTGACAGCACAGAGACAGCACAGAGACAGCACAGTGACAGCACAGAGACAGCACAGAGACAGCACAGTGACAGCACAGTGGCAGCACAGTGACAGCACAGAGACAGCACAGAGACAGCACAGTGGCAGCACAGTGACAGCACAGAGACAGCACAGTGACAGCACAGAGACAGCACAGAGACAGCACAGTGACAGCACAGTGACAGCACAGAGACAGCACAGAGACAGCACAGTGGCAGCACAGTGACAGCACAGTGACAGCACAGAGACAGCACAGTGGCAGCACAGTGGCAGCACAGTGACAGCACAGAGACAGCACAGAGACAGCACAGTGACAGCACAGTGGCAGCACAGTGACAGCACAGAGACAGCACAGAGACAGCACAGTGGCAGCACAGAGACAGCACAGAGACAGCACAGAGACAGCACAGTGACAGCACAGAGACAGCACAGTGGCAGCACAGTGGCAGCACAGTGACAGCACAGAGACAGCACAGAGACAGCACAGAGACAGCACAGTGACAGCACAGTGACAGCACAGTGACAGCACAGAGACAGAACAGAGACAGCACAGAGACAGCACAGAGACAGCACAGTGACAGCACAGAGACAGCACAGTGACAGCACAGAGACAGAACAGAGACAGCACAGAGACAGCACAGTGACAGCACAGTGACAGCACAGTGACAGCACAGACACAGCACAGTGACAGCACAGAGACAGCACAGAGACAGCACAGTGACAGCACAGAGACAGCACAGTGACAGCACGGAGACAGCACAGTGACAGCACAGAGACAGAACAGAGACAGCACAGAGACAGCACAGTGACAGCACGGTGACAGCACAGTGACAGCACAGACACAGCACAGTGACAGCACAGAGACAGCACAGAGACAGCACAGTGACAGCACAGAGACAGCACAGTGGCAGCACAGAGACAGCACAGTGACAGCACAGCGACAGCACAGCGACAGCACAGACACAGCACAGACACAGCACAGTGACAGCACAGTGACAGCACAGTGACAGCACAGAGACAGCACAGTGACAGCACAGAGACAGCACAGTGACAGCACAGAGACAGCCCAGTGACAGCACAGAGACAGCACAGTGACAGCACAGTGACAGCACAGTGACAGCACAGAGACAGCACAGAGACAGCACAGTGACAGCACAGTGACAGCACAGTGACAGCACAGTGACAGCACAGACACAGCACAGTGACAGCACAGAGACAGCACAGAGACAGCACAGTGACAGCACAGAGACAGCCCAGTGACAGCACAGAGACAGCACAGTGACAGCACAGTGACAGCACAGTGACAGCACAGTGACAGCACAGTGACAGCACAGAGACAGCACAGAGACAGCACAGTGACAGCACAGTGACAGCACAGAGACAGCACAGAGACAGCACAGTGACAGCACAGTGACAGCACAGTGACAGCACAGACACAGCACAGTGACAGCACAGAGACAGCACGGCGACAGCACATTGACAGCACAGCGACAGAACAGAGACAGCACATTGACAGCACAGAGACAGCACAGAGACAGCACGGCGACAGCACATTGACAGCACAGAGACAGCACAGTGACAGCACAGAGACAGCACGGCGACAGCACATTGACAGCACAGAGACAGCACGGCGACAGCACATTGACAGCACAGAGACAGCACAGTGACAGCACAGAGACAGCACAGTGACAGCACAGAGACAACACAGTGACAGCACAGTGACAGCACGGAGACAGCACATTGACAGCACAGAGACAGCACAGTGACAGCACAGAGACAGCACAGTGACAGCACAGAGACAGCACAGTGGCAGCACAGAGGCAGCACAGCGACAGAACAGAGACAGAACAGAGACAGCACAGAGACAGCACAGAGACAGCACAGTGACAGCACAGTGACAGCACAGAGACAGCACAGAGACAGCACAGTGAGAGCACAGTGACAGAACAGAGACAGCACAGTGACAGCACAGAGACAGCACGCAGACAGCACATTGACAGCACAGAGACAGCACAGAGGCAGCACAGCGACAGAACAGAGACAGCACAGTGACAGCACAGTGAGAGCACAGTGACAGAACAGAGACAGCACAGTGACAGCACAGAGACAGCACAGAGACAGCACAGAGACAGCACAGTGACAGCACAGAGACAGCACAGTGACAGCACAGTGAGAGCACAGTGACAGAACAGAGACAGCACAGTGACAGCACAGAGACAGCACGCAGACAGCACATTGACAGCACAGAGACAGCACAGAGGCAGCACAGCGACAGAACAGAGACAGCACAGTGACAGCACAGAGACAGCACAGAGACAGCACAGTGACAGCACAGAGACAGCACAGTGACAGAACAGAGACAGCACAGAGACAGCACAGTGGCAGCACAGTGACAGCACAGAGACAGCACAGAGACAGCACAGTGACAGCACAGAGACAGCACAGAGACAGCACAGTGACAGCACAGTGGCAGCACAGTGACAGCACAGAGACAGCACAGAGACAGCACAGTGGCAGCACAGTGACAGCACAGAGACAGCACAGTGACAGCACAGAGACAGCACAGAGACAGCACAGTGACAGCACAGAGACAGCACAGTGACAGCACAGAGACAGCACAGAGACAGCACAGTGGCAGCACAGTGACAGCACAGTGACAGCACAGAGACAGCACAGTGGCAGCACAGTGGCAGCACAGTGACAGCACAGAGACAGAACAGTGACAGCACAGAGACAGCACAGTGACAGCACAGAGACAGCACAGTGACAGCACAGAGACAGCACAGTGGCAGCACAGTGACAGCACAGTGACAGCACAGAGACAGCACAGAGACAGCACAGTGACAGCACAGTGGCAGCACAGTGACAGCACAGAGACAGCACAGTGACAGCACAGAGACAGCACAGAGACAGCACAGAGACAGCACAGTGACAGCACAGAGACAGCACAGTGACAGCACAGAGACAGCACAGTGACAGCACAGTGACAGCACAGAGACAGCACAGAGACAGCACAGTGACAGCACAGAGACAGCACAGCGACAGCACAGAGACAGCACAGTGACAGCACAGAGACAGCACAGTGACAGCACAGAGACAGCACAGTGACAGCACAGAGACAGCACAGTGGCAGCACAGTGACAGCACAGAGACAGCACAGAGACAGCACAGGGACAGCACGGAGACAGCACGGAGACAGCACAGTGACAGCACAGTGACAGCACAGAGACAGCACAGTGACAGCACAGTGACAGCACAGAGACAGCACAGAGACAGCACAGTGACAGCACAGAGACAGCACAGAGATAGCACAGAGACAGCACAGTGATCGCACAGAGACAGCACAGTGGCAGCACAGAGACAGCACAGTGACAGCACAGTGACAGCACAGAGACAGCACAGTGACAGCACAGTGACAGCACAGAGACAGCACAGTGACAGCACAGAGACAGCACAGTGACAGCACAGTGGCAGCACAGAGACAGCACAGTGACAGCACAGAGACAGCACAGTGAGAGCACAGAGACAGCACAGTGACAGCACAGAGAAAGCACAGTGGCAGCACAGTGACAGCACATTGACAGCACAGTGACAGCACAGTGACAGCACAGAGACAGCACAGTGACAGCACAGTGACAGCACAGAGATAGCACAGTGACAGCACAGAGACAGCACAGAGACAGCACAGTGACAGCACGGAGACAGCACGGAGACAGCACAGAGACAGCACAGTGACAGCACGGAGACAGCACGGAGACAGCACACTGGCAGCACAGTGGCAGGACAGTGACAGCACAGTGACAGCACGGAGACAGCACGGAGAAAGCACAGTGACAGCACAGAGACAGCACAGTGACAGCACGGAGACAGCACGGAGACAGCACAGTGAGAGCACAGAGACAGCACAGTGGCAGCACAGAGACAGCACAGAGACAGCACAGTGACAGCACAGTGACAGCACAGGGACAGCACGGAGACAGCACGGAGACAGCACAGTGAGAGCACAGAGACAGCACAGTGACAGCACAGAGACAGCACAGTGGCAGCACAGAGACAGCACAGAGACAGCACAGTGACAGCACAGTGACAGCACAGAGACAGCACAGTGACAGCACAGTGACAGCACAGAGACAGCACAGAGACAACACAGTGACAGCACAGTGACAGCACAGAGACAGCACAGAGACAGCACAGAGACAGCACAGTGAAAGCACAGAGACAGCACAGAGACAACACAGTGACAGCACAGTGACAGCACAGTGACAGCACGGAGACAGCACAGAGACAGCACAGAGCCAGCACAGAGACAGCACAGTGACAGCACAGTGACAGCACAGTGACAGCACGGAGACAGCACAGAGACAGCAAAGAGCCAGCACAGAGACAGCACAGTGACAGCACAGAGCCAGCACAGAGACAGCACAGTGTCAGCACAGTGACAGCACAGTGACAGCACAGAGACAGAACAGAGACAGCACAGAGACAGCACAGAGACAGCACAGTGACAGAACAGAGACAGCACAGAGACAGCACAGTGGCAGCACAGTGACAGCACAGAGACAGCACAGAGACAGCACAGTGACAGCACAGAGACAGCACAGAGACAGCACAGTGACAGCACAGTGGCAGCACAGTGACAGCACAGAGACAGCACAGAGACAGCACAGTGGCAGCACAGTGACAGCACAGAGACAGCACAGTGACAGCACAGAGACAGCACAGAGACAGCACAGTGACAGCACAGTGACAGCACAGAGACAGCACAGAGACAGCACAGTGGCAGCACAGTGACAGCACAGTGACAGCACAGAGACAGCACAGTGGCAGCACAGTGGCAGCACAGTGACAGCACAGAGACAGCACAGAGACAGCACAGTGACAGCACAGTGGCAGCACAGTGACAGCACAGAGACAGCACAGAGACAGCACAGTGGCAGCACAGAGACAGCACAGAGACAGCACAGAGACAGCACAGTGACAGCACAGAGACAGCACAGTGGCAGCACAGTGGCAGCACAGTGACAGCACAGAGACAGCACAGAGACAGCACAGAGACAGCACAGTGACAGCACAGTGACAGCACAGTGACAGCACAGAGACAGAACAGAGACAGCACAGAGACAGCACAGAGACAGCACAGTGACAGCACAGAGACAGCACAGTGACAGCACAGAGACAGAACAGAGACAGCACAGAGACAGCACAGTGACAGCACAGTGACAGCACAGTGACAGCACAGACACAGCACAGTGACAGCACAGAGACAGCACAGAGACAGCACAGTGACAGCACAGAGACAGCACAGTGACAGCACGGAGACAGCACAGTGACAGCACAGAGACAGAACAGAGACAGCACAGAGACAGCACAGTGACAGCACGGTGACAGCACAGTGACAGCACAGACACAGCACAGTGACAGCACAGAGACAGCACAGAGACAGCACAGTGACAGCACAGAGACAGCACAGTGGCAGCACAGAGACAGCACAGTGACAGCACAGCGACAGCACAGCGACAGCACAGACACAGCACAGACACAGCACAGTGACAGCACAGTGACAGCACAGTGACAGCACAGAGACAGCACAGTGACAGCACAGAGACAGCACAGTGACAGCACAGAGACAGCCCAGTGACAGCACAGAGACAGCACAGTGACAGCACAGTGACAGCACAGTGACAGCACAGAGACAGCACAGAGACAGCACAGTGACAGCACAGTGACAGCACAGTGACAGCACAGTGACAGCACAGACACAGCACAGTGACAGCACAGAGACAGCACAGAGACAGCACAGTGACAGCACAGAGACAGCCCAGTGACAGCACAGAGACAGCACAGTGACAGCACAGTGACAGCACAGTGACAGCACAGTGACAGCACAGTGACAGCACAGAGACAGCACAGAGACAGCACAGTGACAGCACAGTGACAGCACAGAGACAGCACAGAGACAGCACAGTGACAGCACAGTGACAGCACAGTGACAGCACAGACACAGCACAGTGACAGCACAGAGACAGCACGGCGACAGCACATTGACAGCACAGCGACAGAACAGAGACAGCACATTGACAGCACAGAGACAGCACAGAGACAGCACGGCGACAGCACATTGACAGCACAGAGACAGCACAGTGACAGCACAGAGACAGCACGGCGACAGCACATTGACAGCACAGAGACAGCACGGCGACAGCACATTGACAGCACAGAGACAGCACAGTGACAGCACAGAGACAGCACAGTGACAGCACAGAGACAACACAGTGACAGCACAGTGACAGCACGGAGACAGCACATTGACAGCACAGAGACAGCACAGTGACAGCACAGAGACAGCACAGTGACAGCACAGAGACAGCACAGTGGCAGCACAGAGGCAGCACAGCGACAGAACAGAGACAGAACAGAGACAGCACAGAGACAGCACAGAGACAGCACAGTGACAGCACAGTGACAGCACAGAGACAGCACAGAGACAGCACAGTGAGAGCACAGTGACAGAACAGAGACAGCACAGTGACAGCACAGAGACAGCACGCAGACAGCACATTGACAGCACAGAGACAGCACAGAGGCAGCACAGCGACAGAACAGAGACAGCACAGTGACAGCACAGTGAGAGCACAGTGACAGAACAGAGACAGCACAGTGACAGCACAGAGACAGCACAGAGACAGCACAGAGACAGCACAGTGACAGCACAGAGACAGCACAGTGACAGCACAGTGAGAGCACAGTGACAGAACAGAGACAGCACAGTGACAGCACAGAGACAGCACGCAGACAGCACATTGACAGCACAGAGACAGCACAGAGGCAGCACAGCGACAGAACAGAGACAGCACAGTGACAGCACAGAGACAGCACAGAGACAGCACAGTGACAGCACAGAGACAGCACAGTGACAGAACAGAGACAGCACAGAGACAGCACAGTGGCAGCACAGTGACAGCACAGAGACAGCACAGAGACAGCACAGTGACAGCACAGAGACAGCACAGAGACAGCACAGTGACAGCACAGTGGCAGCACAGTGACAGCACAGAGACAGCACAGAGACAGCACAGTGGCAGCACAGTGACAGCACAGAGACAGCACAGTGACAGCACAGAGACAGCACAGAGACAGCACAGTGACAGCACAGAGACAGCACAGTGACAGCACAGAGACAGCACAGAGACAGCACAGTGGCAGCACAGTGACAGCACAGTGACAGCACAGAGACAGCACAGTGGCAGCACAGTGGCAGCACAGTGACAGCACAGAGACAGAACAGTGACAGCACAGAGACAGCACAGTGACAGCACAGAGACAGCACAGTGACAGCACAGAGACAGCACAGTGGCAGCACAGTGACAGCACAGTGACAGCACAGAGACAGCACAGAGACAGCACAGTGACAGCACAGTGGCAGCACAGTGACAGCACAGAGACAGCACAGTGACAGCACAGAGACAGCACAGAGACAGCACAGAGACAGCACAGTGACAGCACAGAGACAGCACAGTGACAGCACAGAGACAGCACAGTGACAGCACAGAGACAGCACAGAGACAGCACAGTGACAGCACAGAGACAGCACAGCGACAGCACAGAGACAGCACAGTGACAGCACAGAGACAGCACAGTGACAGCACAGAGACAGCACAGTGACAGCACAGAGACAGCACAGTGGCAGCACAGTGACAGCACAGAGACAGCACAGAGACAGCACAGGGACAGCACGGAGACAGCACGGAGACAGCACAGTGACAGCACAGTGACAGCACAGAGACAGCACAGTGACAGCACAGTGACAGCACA
This sequence comes from Scyliorhinus torazame, assembly GCF_047496885.1. NCBI lineage: Eukaryota > Metazoa > Chordata > Chondrichthyes > Carcharhiniformes > Scyliorhinidae > Scyliorhinus > Scyliorhinus torazame. Next base: position 1,795,879 of record NC_092717.1, read on the forward strand.
GAGACAGCACAGAGACAGCACAGTGACAGCACAGAGACAGCACAGAGATAGCACAGAGACAGCACAGTGATCGCACAGAGACAGCACAGTGGCAGCACAGAGACAGCACAGTGACAGCACAGTGACAGCACAGAGACAGCACAGTGACAGCACAGTGACAGCACAGAGACAGCACAGTGACAGCACAGAGACAGCACAGTGACAGCACAGTGGCAGCACAGAGACAGCACAGTGACAGCACAGAGACAGCACAGTGAGAGCACAGAGACAGCACAGTGACAGCACAGAGAAAGCACAGTGGCAGCACAGTGACAGCACATTGACAGCACAGTGACAGCACAGTGACAGCACAGAGACAGCACAGTGACAGCACAGTGACAGCACAGAGATAGCACAGTGACAGCACAGAGACAGCACAGAGACAGCACAGTGACAGCACGGAGACAGCACGGAGACAGCACAGAGACAGCACAGTGACAGCACGGAGACAGCACGGAGACAGCACACTGGCAGCACAGTGGCAGGACAGTGACAGCACAGTGACAGCACGGAGACAGCACGGAGAAAGCACAGTGACAGCACAGAGACAGCACAGTGACAGCACGGAGACAGCACGGAGACAGCACAGTGAGAGCACAGAGACAGCACAGTGGCAGCACAGAGACAGCACAGAGACAGCACAGTGACAGCACAGTGACAGCACAGGGACAGCACGGAGACAGCACGGAGACAGCACAGTGAGAGCACAGAGACAGCACAGTGACAGCACAGAGACAGCACAGTGGCAGCACAGAGACAGCACAGAGACAGCACAGTGACAGCACAGTGACAGCACAGAGACAGCACAGTGACAGCACAGTGACAGCACAGAGACAGCACAGAGACAACACAGTGACAGCACAGTGACAGCACAGTGGCAGCACAGTGACAGCACAGAGACAGCACAGTGACAGCACAGTGACAGCACAGAGACAGCACAGTGACAGCACAGTGACAGCACGGAGACAGCACAGTGACAGCACAGTGACAGCACAGAGACAGCACAGTGGCAGCACAGAGACAGCACAGAGACAGCACAGTGGCAGCACAGTGACAGCACAGAGACAGCACAGAGACAGCACAGAGACAGCACAGTGACAGCACAGTGACAGCACGGAGACAGCACGGAGACAGCACGGAGACAGCACAGTGACAGCACAGTGACAGCACGGAGACAGCACAGTGACAGCACAGTGACAGCACGGAGACAGCACAGAGACAGCACAGAGCCAGCACAGAGACAGCACAGTGACAGCACAGAGACAGCACAGTGGCAGCACAGTGACAGCACAGAGACAGCACAGAGACAGCACAGTGAAAGCACAGAGACAGCACAGAGACAACACAGTGACAGCACAGAGACAGCACAGTGACAGCACGGAGACAGCACAGAGACAGCACAGAGCCAGCACAGAGACAGCACAGTGACAGCACAGTGACAGCACGGAGACAGCACAGAGACAGCAAAGAGCCAGCACAGAGACAGCACAGTGACAGCACAGAGCCAGCACAGAGACAGCACAGAGACAGCACAGTGTCAGCACAGTGACAGCACAGTGACAGCACAGAGACAGAACAGAGACAGCACAGAGACAGCACAGAGACAGCACAGTGACAGAACAGAGACAGCACAGAGACAGCACAGTGGCAGCACAGTGACAGCACAGAGACAGCACAGAGACAGCACAGTGACAGCACAGAGACAGCACAGAGACAGCACAGTGACAGCACAGTGGCAGCACAGTGACAGCACAGAGACAGCACAGAGACAGCACAGTGGCAGCACAGTGACAGCACAGAGACAGCCCAGTGACAGCACAGAGACAGCACAGAGACAGCACAGTGACAGCACAGAGACAGCACAGTGACAGCACAGAGACAGCACAGAGACAGCACAGTGGCAGCACAGTGACAGCACAGTGACAGCACAGAGACAGCACAGTGGCAGCACAGTGGCAGCACAGTGACAGCACAGAGACAGCACAGAGACAGCACAGAGACAGCACAGTGACAGCACAGTGGCAGCACAGTGACAGCACAGAGACAGCACAGAGACAGCACAGTGGCAGCACAGAGACAGCACAGAGACAGCACAGAGACAGCACAGTGACAGCACAGAGACAGCACAGTGACAGCACAGTGGCAGCACAGTGACAGCACAGAGACAGCACAGAGACAGCACAGAGACAGCACAGTGACAGCACAGTGACAGCACAGTGACAGCACAGAGACAGAACAGAGACAGCACAGAGACAGCACAGTGACAGCACAGAGACAGCACAGTGACAGCACAGAGACAGAACAGAGACAGCACAGAGACAGCACAGTGACAGCACAGTGACAGCACAGTGACAGCACAGACACAGCACAGTGACAGCACAGAGACAGCACAGAGACAGCACAGTGACAGCACAGAGACAGCACAGTGACAGCACGGAGACAGCACAGTGACAGCACAGAGACAGAACAGAGACAGCACAGAGACAGCACAGTGACAGCACGGTGACAGCACAGTGACAGCACAGACACAGCACAGTGACAGCACAGAGACAGCACAGAGACAGCACAGTGACAGCACAGAGACAGCACAGTGGCAGCACAGAGACAGCACAGTGACAGCACAGCGACAGCACAGCGACAGCACAGACACAGCACAGACACAGCACAGTGACAGCACAGTGACAGCACAGTGACAGCACAGAGACAGCACAGTGACAGCACAGAGACAGCACAGTGACAGCACAGAGACAGCCCAGTGACAGCACAGAGACAGCACAGTGACAGCACAGTGACAGCACAGTGACAGCACAGAGACAGCACAGAGACAGCACAGTGACAGCACAGTGACAGCACAGTGACAGCACAGTGACAGCACAGACACAGCACAGTGACAGCACAGAGACAGCACAGAGACAGCACAGTGACAGCACAGAGACAGCCCAGTGACAGCACAGAGACAGCACAGTGACAGCACAGTGACAGCACAGTGACAGCACAGTGACAGCACAGTGACAGCACAGAGACAGCACAGAGACAGCACAGTGACAGCACAGTGACAGCACAGAGACAGCACAGAGACAGCACAGTGACAGCACAGTGACAGCACAGACACAGCACAGTGACAGCACAGAGACAGCACAGAGACAGCACGGCGACAGCACATTGACAGCACAGCGACAGAACAGAGACAGCACATTGACAGCACAGAGACAGCACAGAGACAGCACGGCGACAGCACATTGACAGCACAGAGACAGCACAGTGACAGCACAGAGACAGCACGGCGACAGCACATTGACAGCACAGAGACAGCACGGCGACAGCACATTGACAGCACAGAGACAGCACAGTGACAGCACAGAGACAGCACAGTGACAGCACAGAGACAGCACAGTGACAGCACAGAGACAGCACAGTGACAGCACAGAGACAGCACAGTGGCAGCACAGAGGCAGCACAGCGACAGAACAGAGACAGAACAGAGACAGCACAGAGACAGCACAGAGACAGCACAGTGACAGCACAGAGACAGCACAGAGACAGCACAGTGAGAGCACAGTGACAGAACAGAGACAGCACAGTGACAGCACAGAGACAGCACGCAGACAGCACATTGACAGCACAGAGACAGCACAGAGGCAGCACAGCGACAGAACAGAGACAGCACAGTGACAGCACAGTGAGAGCACAGTGACAGAACAGAGACAGCACAGTGACAGCACAGAGACAGCACAGTGACAGCACAGAGACAGCACAGTGACAGCACAGTGAGAGCACAGTGACAGAACAGAGACAGCACAGTGACAGCACAGAGACAGCACGCAGACAGCACATTGACAGCACAGAGACAGCACAGAGGCAGCACAGCGACAGAACAGAGACAGCACAGTGACAGCACAGAGACAGCACAGTGACAGCACAGAGACAGCACAGAGACAGCACAGTGACAGCACAGAGACAGCACAGTGGCAGCACAGAGACAGCACAGAGACAGCACAGTGACAGCACAGAGACAGCACAGAGACAGCACAGTGACAGCACAGTGGCAGCACAGTGGCAGCACAGAGACAGCACAGTGACAGCACAGAGACAGCACAGTGACAGCACAGAGACAGCACAGTGACAGCACAGAGACAGCACAGTGACAGCACAGAGACAGCCCAGTGACAGCACAGAGACAGCACAGTGACAGCACAGTGGCAGCACAGAGACAGCACAGTGACAGCACAGAGACAGCACAGTGACAGCACAGAGGCAGCACAGAGACAGCACAGTGACAGCACAGAGACAGCACAGAGACAGCACAGTGACAGCACAGAGACAGCACAGTGACAGCACAGAGACAGCACAGAGACAGCACAGTGACAGCACAGAGACAGCACAGAGACAGCACAGTGACAGCACAGTGACAGCACAGAGACAGCACAGAGACAGCACAGTGACAGCACAGAGACAGCACAGTGACAGCACAGAGACAGCACAGAGACAGCACAGTGGCAGCACAGTGACAGCACAGTGACAGCACAGAGACAGCACAGTGACAGCACAGTGACAGCACAGTGGCAGCACAGAGACAGCACAGAGACAGCACAGTGACAGCACAGAGACAGCACAGAGATAGCACAGTGACAGCACAGTGACAGCACAGTGACAGCACAGAGACAGCACAGTGGCAGCACAGAGACAGCACAGTGACAGCACAGAGACAGCACAGAGACAGCACAGTGACAGCACAGTGACAGCACAGAGACAGCACAGAGACAGCACAGTGACAGCAGAGACAGCACACTGGCAGCACAGAGACAGCACAGTGACAGCACAGTGGCAGCACAGAGACAGCACAGTGACAGCACAGAGACAGCACAGAGACAGCACAGAGATAGCACAGCGACAGCACAGAGACAGCACAGTGACAGCACAGAGACAGCACAGAGACAGCGCAGAGACAGCGCAGTGGCAGCACAGTGACAGCACAGAGACAGCACAGAGACAGCACAGTGGCAGCACAGTGACAGCACAGAGACAGCACAGTGACAGCACAGAGACAGCACAGAGACAGCACAGTGACAGCACAGAGACAGCACAGTGGCAGCACAGTGACTGCACAGAGACAGCAGAGAGACAGCACAGTGACAGCACAGAGACAGCACAGTGACAGCACAGAGACAGCACATTGACAGCACAGTGACAGCACAGTGACAGCACAGAGACAGCACAGTGACAGCACAGAGACAGCACAGTGACAGCACAGTGACAGCACAGTGACAGCAAAGAGCCAGCACAGTGGCAGCACAGTGACTGCACAGAGACAGCAGAGAGACAGCACAGTGACAGCACAGAGACAGCACATTGACAGCACAGTGACAGCACAGAGACAGCACAGTGACAGCACAGTGACAGCACAGAGACAGCACAGAGACAGCACAGTGACAACACAGTGACAGCACAGAGACAGCACAGTGACAGCACAGTGACAGCACAGAGACAGCACAGTGACAGCACAGTGACAGCACAGAGACAGCACAGAGACAGCACAGTGACAGCACAGAGACAGCACAGTGACAGCACAGAGACAGCACAGTGGCAGCACAGTGACAGCACAGAGACAGCAGAGAGACAGCACAGTGACAGCACAGTGACAGCACAGAGACAGCACAGAGACAGCACAGTGGCAGCACAGTGACAGCACAGTGACAGCACAGAGACAGCACAGAGACAGCACAGTGTCAGCACAGAGACAGCACAGTGGCAGCACAGAGACAGCACAGTGACAGCACAGTGACAGCACAGTGACAGCACAGAGACAGCACAGTGACAGCACAGTGGCAGCACAGTGACAGCACAGTGACAGCACGGAGACCGCACATTGACAGCACAGAGACAGCACAGTGACAGCACAGAGGCAGCACAGCGACAGAACAGAGACAGCACAGTGACAGCACAGAGAAAGCACAGTGACAGCACAGAGACAGCACAGAGACAGCACAGTGACAGCACAGTGACAGCACAGTGACAGCACAGTGACAGCACGGAGACAGCACATTGACAGCACAGAGACAGCAAAGTGACAGCACAGTGACAGCACAGTGACAGCACAGGGGCAGCACAGCGACAGAACAGAGACAGCACAGAGACAGCACAGTGGCAGCACAGTGACAGCACAGAGACAGCACAGAGACAGCACAGTGACAGCACAGAGACAGCACAGAGACAGCACAGTGACAGCACAGTGGCAGCACAGTGACAGCACAGTGACAGCACAGTGACAGCACAGAGACAGCACAGAGACAGCACAGTGGCAGGACAGTGGCAGCACAGAGACAGCACAGTGACAGCACAGTGACAGCACAGAGACAGCACAGAGACAGCACAGTGACAGCACAGAGACAGCACAGTGACAGCACAGAGACAGCACAGTGACAGCACAGAGACAGCCCAGTGACAGCACAGAGACAGCACAGTGACAGCACAGAGACAGCACAGTGACAGCACAGAGACAGCACGGTGACAGCACAGAGACAGCACAGTGACAGCACAGAGACAGCACAGAGACAGCACAGTGACAGCACAGAGACAGCACAGAGACAGCACAGAGACAGCACGGTGACAGCACAGAGACAGCACAGTGACAGCACAGAGACAGCACAGTGACAGCACAGAGACAGCACAGTGACAGCACAGAGACAGCACAGTGACAGCACAGTGGCAGCACAGTGACAGCACAGAGACAGCACAGTGACAGCACAGTGGCAGCACAGAGACAGCACAGAGACAGCACAGTGACAGCACAGAGACAGCACAGAGATAGCACAGTGACAGCACAGTGACAGCACAGAGACAGCACAGTGGCAGCACAGAGACAGCACAGTGACAGCACAGAGACAGCACAGTGACAGCACAGAGAAAGCACAGTGACAGCACAGTGGCAGCACAGTGACAGCACAGAGACAGCACAGAGACAGCACAGTGGCAGCACAGTGACAGCACAGAGACAGCACAGTGACAGCACAGAGACAGCACAGAGACAGCACAGTGACAGCACAGAGACAGCACAGTGACAGCACAGAGACAGCACAGAGACAGCACAGTGGCAGCACAGTGACAGCACAGTGACAGCACAGAGACAGCACAGTGGCAGCACAGTGGCAGCACAGTGACAGCACAGAGACAGCACAGAGACAGCACAGTGACAGCACAGTGGCAGCACAGTGACAGCACAGAGACAGCACAGAGACAGCACAGAGACAGCACAGTGACAGCACAGAGACAGCACAGTGACAGCACAGTGGCAGCACAGTGACAGCACAGAGACAGCACAGAGACAGCACAGTGACAGCACAGAGACAGCACAGTGACAGCACAGAGACAGCACAGTGGCAGCACAGAGACAGCACAGAGACAGCACAGTGACAGCACAGTGACAGAGACAGCACAGTGACAGCACAGTGGCAGCACAGTGGCAGCACAGAGACAGCACAGTGACAGCACAGTGACAGCACAGAGACAGCACAGTGACAGCACAGTGACAGCACAGTGACAGCACAGAGACAGCACAGTGACAGCACAGAGACAGCACAGTGACAGCACAGAGACAGCCCAGTGACAGCACAGAGACAGCACAGTGGCAGCACAGTGGCAGCACAGAGACAGCACAGTGACAGCACAGAGACAGCACAGTGACAGCACAGAGACAGCACAGAGACAGCACAGTGACAGCACAGAGACAGCACAGAGACAGCACAGTGACAGCACAGAGACAGCACAGTGACAGCACAGAGACAGCACAGAGACAGCACAGTGACAGCACAGAGACAGCACAGAGACAGCACAGTGACAGCACAGTGACAGCACAGAGACAGCACAGAGACAGCACAGTGACAGCACAGAGACAGCACAGTGACAGCACAGAGACAGCACAGAGACAGCACAGTGACAGCACAGTGGCAGCACAGTGACAGCACAGTGACAGCACAGAGACAGCACAGTGACAGCACAGTGGCAGCACAGAGACAGCACAGAGACAGCACAGAGATAGCACAGTGACAGCACAGTGACAGCACAGTGGCAGCACAGAGACAGCACAGTGACAGCACAGAGACAGCACAGAGACAGCACAGTGACAGCACAGTGACAGCACAGAGACAGCACAGAGACAGCACAGTGACAGCAGAGACAGCACACTGGCAGCACAGAGACAGCACAGTGACAGCACAGTGGCAGCACAGAGACAGCACAGTGACAGCACAGAGACAGCACAGAGACAGCACAGAGATAGCACAGCGACAGCACAGAGACAGCACAGTGACAGCACAGAGACAGCACAGAGACAGCGCAGAGACAGCGCAGTGGCAGCACAGTGACAGCACAGAGACAGCACAGAGACAGCACAGTGGCAGCACAGTGACAGCACAGAGACAGCACAGTGACAGCACAGAGACAGCACAGAGACAGCACAGTGACAGCACAGAGACAGCACAGTGGCAGCACAGTGACTGCACAGAGACAGCAGAGAGACAGCACAGTGACAGCACAGAGACAGCACAGTGACAGCACAGAGACAGCACATTGACAGCACAGTGACAGCACAGAGACAGCACAGTGACAGCACAGAGACAGCACAGTGACAGCACAGTGACAGCACAGTGACAGCACAGAGACAGCACAGTGGCAGCACAGTGACTGCACAGAGACAGCAGAGAGACAGCACAGTGACAGCACAGAGACAGCACATTGACAGCACAGTGACAGCACAGAGACAGCACAGTGACAGCACAGTGACAGCACAGAGACAGCACAGAGACAGCACAGTGACAACACAGTGACAGCACAGAGACAGCACAGTGACAGCACAGTGACAGCACAGAGACAGCACAGTGACAGCACAGTGACAGCACAGAGACAGCACAGTGACAGCACAGTGACAGCACAGAGACAGCACAGAGACAGCACAGTGACAGCACAGAGACAGCACAGTGACAGCACAGAGACAGCACAGTGGCAGCACAGTGACAGCACAGAGACAGCAGAGAGACAGCACAGTGACAGCACAGTGACAGCACAGAGACAGCACAGAGACAGCACAGTGGCAGCACAGTGACAGCACAGTGACAGCACAGAGACAGCACAGAGACAGCACAGTGTCAGCACAGAGACAGCACAGTGGCAGCACAGTGACAGCACAGTGACAGCACAGTGACAGCACAGAGACAGCACAGTGACAGCACAGTGGCAGCACAGTGACAGCACAGAGACAGCACAGTGACAGCACGGAGACCGCACATTGACAGCACAGAGACAGCACAGTGACAGCACAGAGGCAGCACAGCGACAGAACAGAGACAGCACAGTGACAGCACAGTGACAGCACGGAGACAGCACATTGACAGCACAGAGACAGCAAAGTGACAGCACAGTGACAGCACAGTGACAGCACAGGGGCAGCACAGCGACAGAACAGAGACAGCACAGAGACAGCACAGTGGCAGCACAGTGACAGCACAGAGACAGCACAGAGACAGCACAGTGACAGCACAGAGACAGCACAGTGACAGCACAGTGGCAGCACAGTGACAGCACAGTGACAGCACAGTGACAGCACAGAGAGAGCACAGTGGCAGCACAGTGGCAGCACAGAGACAGCACAGTGACAGCACAGTGACAGCACAGAGACAGCACAGAGACAGCACAGTGACAGCACAGTGACAGCACAGAGACAGCACAGTGACAGCACAGTGACAGCACAGAGACAGCACAGTGACAGCACAGAGACAGCACAGTGACAGCACAGAGACAGCCCAGTGACAGCACAGAGACAGCACAGTGACAGCACAGAGACAGCACAGTGACAGCACAGAGACAGCACAGTGACAGCACAGAGACAGCACAGAGACAGCACAGTGACAGCACAGAGACAGCACAGTGACAGCACAGAGACAGCACAGAGACAGCACAGTGACAGCACAGTGACAGCACAGAGACAGCACAGAGACAGCACAGAGACAGCACAGTGACAGCACAGAGACAGCACAGTGACAGCACAGAGACAGCACAGTGACAGCACAGTGGCAGCACAGTGACAGCACAGTGACAGCACAGAGACAGCACAGAGACAGCACAGTGACAGCACAGTGGCAGCACAGAGACAGCACAGAGACAGCACAGTGACAGCACAGAGACAGCACAGAGATAGCACAGTGACAGCACAGTGACAGCACAGAGACAGCACAGTGGCAGCACAGAGACAGCACAGTGACAGCACAGAGACAGCACAGTGACAGCACAGTGACAGCACAGTGACAGCACAGAGACAGCACAGAGACAGCACAGTGACAGCACAGAGACAGCACACCGGCAGCACAGAGACAGCACAGTGACAGCACAGTGGCAGCACAGAGACAGCACAGAGACAGCACAGTGACAGCACAGAGACAGCACAGAGACAGCACAGAGATAGCACAGCGACAGCACAGAGACAGCACAGAGACAGCGCAGAGACAGCGCAGTGGCAGCACAGTGACAGCACAGAGACAGCACAGTGGCAGCACAGAGACAGCACAGAGACAGCACAGTGACAGCACAGAGACAGCACAGAGATAGCACAGTGACAGCACAGTGACAGCACAGTGACAGCACAGAGACAGCACAGTGGCAGCACAGAGACAGCACAGTGACAGCACAGAGACAGCACAGTGGCAGCACAGTGACAGCACAGTGACAGCACAGAGACAGCACAGAGACAGCACAGTGACAGCACAGAGACAGCACACCGGCAGCACAGAGACAGCACAGTGACAGCACAGTGGCAGCACAGAGACAGCACAGAGACATCACAGTGACAGCACAGAGACAGCACAGAGATAGCACAGCGACAGCACAGAGACAGCACAGAGACAGCACAGTGACAGCACAGAGACAGCACAGAGACAGCGCAGAGACAGCGCAGTGGCAGCACAGTGACAGCACAGAGACAGCACAGAGACAGCACAGTGGCAGCACAGTGACAGCACAGAGACAGCACAGTGACAGCACAGAGACAGCACAGAGACAGCACAGTGACAGCACAGAGACAGCACAGTGGCAGCACAGTGACTGCACAGAGACAGCAGAGAGACAGCACAGTGACAGCACAGAGACAGCACATTGACAGCACAGTGACAGCACAGAGACAGCACAGAGACAGCACAGTGACAGCACAGTGACAGAACAGAGACAGCACAGTGACAGCACAGTGACAGCACAGAGACAGCACAGTGACAGCACAGTGACAGCACAGAGACAGCACAGTGACAGCACAGTGACAGCACAGAGACAGCACAGTGACAGCACAGTGACAGCACAGTGACAGCACAGAGACAGCAGAGAGACAGCACAGTGACAGCACAGAGACAGCACAGTGACAGCACAGTGACAGCACAGAGACAGCACAGAGACAGCACAGTGACAGCACAGTGACAGCACAGAGACAGCACAGTGACAGCACAGAGACAGCACAGTGACAGCACAGAGACAGCACAGTGACAGCACAGAGACAGCACAGTGACAGCACAGTGACAGCACAGAGACAGCACAGTGACAGCACAGTGACAGCACAGTGACAGCACAGAGACAGCAGAGAGACAGCACAGTGACAGCACAGAGACAGCACACCGGCAGCACAGAGACAGCACAGAGACAGCACAGTGACAGCACAGTGACAGCACAGAGACAGCAGAGAGACAGCACAGTGACAGCACAGAGACAGCACACCGGCAGCACAGAGACAGCACAGTGACAGCACAGAGACAGCACAGTGACAGCACAGTGACAGCACAGAGACAGCACAGAGACAGCACAGTGACAGCACAGTGACAGCACAGTGACAGCACAGTGACAGCACAGAGACAGCACAGTGACAGCACAGAGACAGCACAGAGACAGCACAGTGACAGCACAGTGACAGCACAGAGACAGCACAGTGACAGCACAGTGACAGCACAGAGACAGCACAGTGACAGCACAGTGACAGCACAGAGACAGCACAGAGACAGCGCAGTGACAGCACAGAGACAGCACAGTGGCAGCACAGAGACAGCACAGAGACAGCACACCGGCAGCACAGAGACAGCACAGTGACAGCACAGTGGCAGCACAGAGGCAGCACAGAGACAGCACAGTGACAGCACAGAGACAGCACAGAGGCAGCACAGAGACAGCACAGTGACAGCACAGAGACAGCACAGAGACAGCACAGTGGCAGCACAGTGACAGCACAGTGACAGCACAGAGGCAGCACAGAGACAGCACAGTGACAGCACAGTGACAGCACAGAGACAGCACAGTGACAGCACAGTGACAGCACAGTGACAGCACAGAGACAGCACAGTGACAGCACAGAGACAGCACAGTGACAGCACAGTGACAGCACAGTGGCAGCACAGAGGCAGCACAGTGACAGCACAGAGACAGCACAGTGGCAGCACAGTGGCAGCACAGTGACAGCACAGAGAAAGCACGGTGGCAGCACAGTGGCAGCACAGTGACAGCACAGAGACAGCACAGAGGCAGCACAGAGACAGCACAGCGACAGCACAGTGACAGCACAGAGAAAGCACAGTGACAGCACAGTGGCAGCACAGTGGCAGCACAGTGACAGCACAGAGATAGCACAGAGACAGCACAGTGACAGCACAGTGACAGCACAGAGGTAGCACAGAGACAGCACAGAGGCAGCACAGAGACAGCACAGTGGCAGCACAGAGCCAGCACACTGGCAGCACAGAGACAGCACAGTGACAGCACAGAGGTAGCACAGAGACAGCACAGAGGCAGCACAGAGACAGCACAGTGGCAGCACAGAGCCAGCACACTGGCAGCACAGAGACAGCACAGAGACAGCACAGTGACAGCACAGAGACAGCACAGTGACAGCACAGTGACAGCACAGAGACAGCACAGAGGCAGCACAGAGACAGCACAGAGACAGCACAGTGACAGCACAGAGACAGCACAGTGGCAGCACAGAGCCAGCAGACTGGCAGCACAGAGACAGCACAGAGACAGCACAGTGACAGCACAGAGACAGCACAGCGACAGCACAGAGACAGCACAGAGACAGCACAGTGGCAGCACAGAGACAGCACAGTGACAGCACAGTGACAGCACAGTGGTATACAGTGGCAGCACAGAGACAGCACAGAGACAGCACAGTGACAGCACAGAGACAGCACAGTGACAGCACAGAGACAGCACAGAGACAGCACAGAGACAGCACAGCGACAGCACAGAGACAGCACAGAGACAGCACAGTGGCAGCACAGTGGCAGCACAGTGGCAGCACAGGGGTATACAGTGGCAGCACAGTGGTATACAGTGGCAGAACACAGATATACAGTGACAGGGCAGTGATTTCCAGTGGCAGCACAGTGGCAGCACAGTAGCAGCACAGTGGTATACAGTGGCAGCACAGTGGTATACAGTGGCAGCACAGTGGCAGCACAGTGACAGCACAGTGGTATACAGTGACAGCACAGTGGCAGCACAGTGACAGCACAGAGACAGCACAGTGACAGCACAGAGACAGCACAGTGACAGCACAGTGACAGCACAGTGGCAGCACAGAGACAGCACAGTGACAGCACAGAGACAGCACAGTGACAGCACAGAGACAGCACAGTGGCAGCACAGAGACAGCACAGTGACAGCACAGTGAGAGCACAGACAGCACAGTGGCAGCACAGAGACAGCACAGTGACAGCACAGTGATAGCACAGTGACAGCACAGAGATAGCACAGTGACAGCACAGAGACAGCACAGTGGCAGCACAGAGACAGCACAGTGGCAGCACAGAGACAGCACAGAGGCAGCACAGTGACTGCACAGTGGCAGCACAGTGACTGCACAGTGACAGCACATTGACAGCACAGAGACAGCACAGAGACAGCACAGTGACAGCACAGAGACAGCACAGTGGCAGCACAGAGACAGCACAGTGACAGCACAGTGACAGCACAGAGACAGCACAGTGACAGCACAGTGACTGCACAGTGACAGCACAGAGACAGCACAGTGACAGCACAGAGACAGCACAGAGGCAGCACAGTGACTGCACAGTGACAGCACAGTGACAGCACAGAGGCAGCACAGAGACAGCACAGTGACAGCACAGTGGCAGCACAGAGACAGCACAGTGGCAGCACAGAGACAGCACAGAGACAGCACAATGACAGCACAGAGACAGCACAGTGACAGCACAGAGACAGCACAGTGACAGCACAGTGGCAGCACAGAGACAGCACAGACGCAGCACAGTGACAGCACAGAGACAGCACAGTGACAGCACAGAGACAGCACAGTGGCAGCACAGAGACAGCACAGAGGCAGCACAGTGACTGCACAGTGACAGCACAGTGACAGCACAGAGGCAGCACAGAGACAGCACTGTGACAGCACAGTGGCAGCACAGAGACAGCACAGTGGCAGCACAGAGACAGCACAGTGACAGCACAGTGGCAGCACAGAGACAGCACAGAGACAGCACAGTGACAGCACAGTGACAGCACATTGACAGCACAGAGAGAGCACAGAGACAGCACAGTGACAGCACAGAGACAGCACAGTGGCAGCACAGAGACAGCACAGTGACAGCACAGAGACAGCACAGTGACAGCGCAGTGGCAGCGCAGTGACAGCACAGAGGCAGCACAGTGACAGCACAGTGACAGCACAGTGACAGCACAGTGACAGCGCAGTGGCAGCGCAGTGACAGCACAGAGGCAGCACAGTGAGAGCACAGTGACAGCACAGACAGCACAGTGGCAGCACAGAGACAGCACAGTGGCAGCACAGTGACAGCACAGAGACAGCACAGTGACTGCACAGTGACAGCACTGTGACAGCACAGTGGCAGCACAGAGACAGCACAGTGGCAGCACAGTGACTGCACAGTGACAGCACTGTGAAAGCACAGTGGCAGCACAGCGACAGCACAGAGACAGCACAGAGACAGCACAGTGACAGCACAGTGACAGCACAGAGGCAGCACAGTGACAGCACAGTGACAGCAAAGTGACAGCACAGTGACAGCGCAGTGGCAGCGCAGTGACAGCACAGTGACAGCACAGAGACAGCACAGTGACAGCACAGAGACAGCACAGTGACAGCACAGAGGCAGCACAGTGAGAGCACAGTGACAGCACAGACAGCACAGTGGCAGCACAGAGACAGCACAGAGACAGCACAGTGACAGCACAGAGACAGCACAGTGGCAGCACAGTGACAGCACAGAGACAGCACAGTGACTGCACAGTGACAGCACTGTGACAGCACAGTGGCAGCACAGAGACAGCACAGTGGCAGCACAGAGACAGCACAGTGACAGCACAGAGACAGCACAGTGGCAGCACAGAGACAGCACAGTGACAGCACAGAGACAGCACAGAGACAGCACAGTGACAGCACAGAGACAGCACAGAGACAGCACAGTGGGAGAACAGTGGCAGCACAGTGACAGCACAGTGACAGCACAGAGACAGCACAGTGACAGCACAGTGGCAGCACAGAGACAGCACAGTGACAGCACAGAGACAGCACAGTGACAGCACAGAGACAGCACAGTGACAGCACAGTGACAGCACAGAGACAGCACAGTGACAGCACAGTGACAGCACAGAGACAGCACAGTGACAGCACAGAGACAGCACAGTGAGAGCACAGTGACAGCACAGTGACAGCACAGAGACAGCACAGTGACAGCACAGAGACAGCACAGTGACAGCACAGAGACAGCACAGAGACAGCACAGTGACAGCACAGAGACAGCACAGTGACAGCACAGTGACAGCACAGAGACAGCACAGTGACAGCAAAGAGACAGCACATTGACAGCACAGAGACAGCACAGAGACAGCACAGTGACAGCACAGAGACAGCACAGTGACAGCACAGTGACAGCACACTGACAGCACAGTGACAGCACAGTGACAGCACAGACACAGCACAGAGACAGCACAGTGGCAGCACAGTGACAGCACAGTCACAGCACAGAGACAGCACAGTGACAGCACAGTGACAGCACAGAGACAGCACAGTGACAGCACAGAGACAACACACTGACAGCACAGAGACAGCACAGAGACAGCACAGAGACAGCACACTGACAGCACAGTGACAGCACAGAGACAGCACTTAGACAGCACAGTGACAGCACAGAGACAGCACAGTGGCAGCACAGAGACAGCACAGAGGCAGCACAGTGACAGCACAGTGACAGCACAGAGACAGCACAGTGACAGCACAGTGACAGCACAGAGACAGCACAGTGACAGCACAGAGACAGCACAGTGACAGCACAGAGACAGCACAGTGACAGCACAGTGACAGCACAGAGACAGCACAGTGGCAGCACAGAGACAGCACAGAGACAGCACAGTTACAGCACAGTGACAGCACAGAGACAGTACAGTGACAGCACAGAGACAGCACAGTGACAGCACAGAGACAGCACAGTGGCAGCACAGAGACAGCACAGAGGCAGCACAGTGACTGCACAGTGACAGCACAGTGACAGCACAGAGACAGCACAGAGACAGCACAGTGACAGCACAGTGACAGCACAGAGGCAGCACAGTGACTGCACAGTGACAGCACAGAGGCAGCACAGTGACAGCACAGAGACAGCACAGAGGCAGCACAGTGACTGCACAGTGGCAGCACAGTGACTGCACAGTGACAGCACATTGACAGCACAGAGACAGCACAGAGACAGCACAGTGACAGCACAGAGACAGCACAGTGGCAGCACAGAGACAGCACAGTGACAGCACAGTGACAGCACAGAGACAGCACAGTGACAGCACAGTGACTGCACAGTGACAGCACAGAGACAGCACAGTGACAGCACAGAGACAGCACAGAGGCAGCACAGTGACTGCACAGTGACAGCACAGAGACAGCACAGAGGCAGCACAGAGACAGCACAGTGACAGCACAGTGGCAGCACAGAGACAGCACAGTGGCAGCACAGAGACAGCACAGAGACAGCACAATGACAGCACAGAGACAGCACAGTGACAGCACAGAGACAGCACAGTGACAGCACAGTGGCAGCACAGAGACAGCACAGACGCAGCACAGTGACAGCACAGAGACAGCACAGTGACAGCACAGAGACAGCACAGTGGCAGCACAGAGACAGCACAGAGACAGCACAGTGACAGCACATTGACAGCACAGAGAGAGCACAATGACAGCACAGAGACAGCACAGTGACAGCACAGAGACAGCACAGTGACAGCACAGTGGCAGCACAGAGACAGCACAGACGCAGCACAGTGACAGCACAGTGACAGCACAGTGGCAGCACAGAGACAGCACAGAGACAGCACAGTGACAGCACAGAGACAGCACAGTGACAGCACATTGACAGCACAGAGAGAGCACAGAGACAGCACAGTGACAGCACAGAGACAGCACAGTGGCAGCACAGAGACAGCACAGTGACAGCACAGAGACAGCACAGTGACAGCGCAGTGGCAGCGCAGTGACAGCACAGAGGCAGCACAGTGACAGCACAGTGACAGCACAGTGACAGCACAGTGACAGCGCAGTGGCAGCACAGTGACAGCACAGAGACAGCACAGTGACAGCACAGAGACAGCACAGAGACAGCACAGTGACAGCACAGAGACAGCACAGTGGCAGCACAGTGACTGCACAGAGACAGCAGAGAGACAGCACAGTGACAGCACAGAGACAGCACATTGACAGCACAGTGACAGCACAGAGACAGCACAGAGACAGCACAGTGACAGCACAGTGACAGAACAGAGACAGCACAGTGACAGCACAGTGACAGCACAGAGACAGCACAGTGACAGCACAGTGACAGCACAGAGACAGCACAGTGACAGCACAGTGACAGCACAGAGACAGCACAGTGACAGCACAGTGACAGCACAGTGACAGCACAGAGACAGCAGAGAGACAGCACAGTGACAGCACAGAGACAGCACACCGGCAGCACAGAGACAGCACAGTGACAGCACAGAGACAGCACAGTGACAGCACAGTGACAGCACAGAGACAGCACAGAGACAGCACAGTGACAGCACCGTTGACAGCACAGTGACAGCACAGTGACAGCACAGAGACAGCACAGTGACAGCACAGAGACAGCACAGAGACAGCACAGTGACAGCACAGTGACAGCACAGTGACAGCACAGAGACAGCACAGTGACAGCACAGTGACAGCACAGAGACAGCACAGAGACAGCACAGTGACAGCACAGTGACAGCACAGAGACAGCACAGTGACAGCACAGAGACAGCACAGTGACAGCACAGAGACAGCACAGTGACAGCACAGTGACAGCACAGAGACAGCACAGTGACAGCACAGTGACAGCACAGTGACAGCACAGTGACAGCACAGAGACAGCAGAGAGACAGCACAGTGACAGCACAGAGACAGCACACCGGCAGCACAGAGACAGCACAGTGACAGCACAGAGACAGCACAGTGACAGCACAGTGAGAGAACAGTGGCAGCACAGTGACAGCACAGTGACAGCACAGAGACAGCACAGTGACAGCACAGTGGCAGCACAGAGACAGCACAGTGACAGCACAGAGACAGCACAGTGACAGCACAGAGACAGCACAGTGACAGCACAGTGACAGCACAGAGACAGCACAGTGACAGCACAGTGACAGCACAGAGACAGCACAGTGACAGCACAGAGACAGCACAGTGAGAGCACAGTGACAGCACAGTGACAGCACAGAGACAGCACAGTGACAGCACAGAGACAGCACAGTGACAGCACAGAGACAGCACAGAGACAGCACAGTGACAGCACAGAGACAGCACAGTGACAGCACAGTGACAGCACAGAGACAGCACAGTGACAGCACAGAGACAGCACATTGACAGCACAGAGACAGCACAGAGACAGCACAGTGACAGCACAGAGACAGCACAGAGACAGCACAGTGACAGCACAGTGACAGCACACTGACAGCACAGTGACAGCACAGTGACAGCACAGACACAGCACAGAGACAGCACAGTGGCAGCACAGTGACAGCACAGTCACAGCACAGAGACAGCACAGTGACAGCACAGTGACAGCACAGAGACAGCACAGTGACAGCACAGAGACAACACACTGACAGCACAGAGACAGCACAGAGACAGCACAGAGACAGCACACTGACAGCACAGTGACAGCACAGAGACAGCACTTAGACAGCACAGTGACAGCACAGAGACAGCACAGTGGCAGCACAGAGACAGCACAGAGGCAGCACAGTGACAGCACAGTGACAGCACAGAGACAGCACAGTTACAGCACAGTGACAGCACAGAGACAGTACAGTGACAGCACAGAGACAGCACAGTGACAGCACAGTGACAGCACAGTGACAGCACAGAGACAGCACAGTGACAGCACAGAGACAGCACAGAGACAGCACAGTGACAGCACAGAGACAGCACAGTGGCAGCACAGTGACAGCACAGAGACAGCACAGTGACAGCACAGTGACAGCACAGAGACAGCACAGTGACAGCACAGAGACAGCACAGAGACAGCACAGTTACAGCACAGTGACAGCACAGAGACAGTACAGTGACAGCACAGAGACAGCACAGTGACAGCACAGAGACAGCACAGTGGCAGCACAGAGACAGCACAGAGGCAGCACAGTGACTGCACAGTGACAGCACAGTGACAGCACAGAGACAGCACAGAGACAGCACAGTGACAGCACAGTGACAGCACAGAGGCAGCACAGTGACTGCACAGTGACAGCACAGAGGCAGCACAGTGACAGCACAGAGACAGCACAGAGGCAGCACAGTGACTGCACAGTGGCAGCACAGTGACTGCACAGTGACAGCACATTGACAGCACAGAGACAGCACAGAGACAGCACAGTGACAGCACAGAGACAGCACAGTGGCAGCACAGAGACAGCACAGTGACAGCACAGTGACAGCACAGAGACAGCACAGTGACAGCACAGTGACTGCACAGTGACAGCACAGAGACAGCACAGTGACAGCACAGAGACAGCACAGAGGCAGCACAGTGACTGCACAGTGACAGCACAGAGGCAGCACAGAGACAGCACAGTGACAGCACAGTGGCAGCACAGAGACAGCACAGTGGCAGCAGAGAGACAGCACAGAGACAGCACAATGACAGCACAGAGACAGCACAGTGACAGCACAGAGACAGCACAGTGACAGCACAGTGGCAGCACAGAGACAGCACAGACGCAGCACAGTGACAGCACAGAGACAGCACAGTGACAGCACAGAGACAGCACAGTGGCAGCACAGAGACAGCACAGAGACAGCACAGTGACAGCACATTGACAGCACAGAGAGAGCACAATGACAGCACAGAGACAGCACAGTGACAGCACAGAGACAGCACAGTGACAGCACAGTGGCAGCACAGAGACAGCACAGACGCAGCACAGTGACAGCACAGTGACAGCACAGTGGCAGCACAGAGACAGCACAGAGACAGCACAGTGACAGCACAGAGACAGCACAGTGACAGCACATTGACAGCACAGAGAGAGCACAGAGACAGCACAGTGACAGCACAGAGACAGCACAGTGGCAGCACAGAGACAGCACAGTGACAGCACAGAGACAGCACAGTGACAGCGCAGTGGCAGCGCAGTGACAGCACAGAGGCAGCACAGTGACAGCACAGTGACAGCACAGTGACAGCACAGTGACAGCGCAGTGGCAGCACAGTGACAGCACAGAGACAGCACAGTGACAGCACAGAGACAGCACAGAGACAGCACAGTGACAGCACAGAGACAGCACAGTGGCAGCACAGTGACTGCACAGAGACAGCAGAGAGACAGCACAGTGACAGCACAGAGACAGCACATTGACAGCACAGTGACAGCACAGAGACAGCACAGAGACAGCACAGTGACAGCACAGTGACAGAACAGAGACAGCACAGTGACAGCACAGTGACAGCACAGAGACAGCACAGTGACAGCACAGTGACAGCACAGAGACAGCACAGTGACAGCACAGTGACAGCACAGAGACAGCACAGTGACAGCACAGTGACAGCACAGTGACAGCACAGAGACAGCAGAGAGACAGCACAGTGACAGCACAGAGACAGCACACCGGCAGCACAGAGACAGCACAGTGACAGCACAGAGACAGCACAGTGACAGCACAGTGACAGCACAGAGACAGCACAGAGACAGCACAGTGACAGCACAGTGACAGCACAGTGACAGCACAGTGACAGCACAGAGACAGCACAGTGACAGCACAGAGACAGCACAGAGACAGCACAGTGACAGCACAGTGACAGCACAGTGACAGCACAGAGACAGCACAGTGACAGCACAGTGACAGCACAGAGACAGCACAGAGACAGCACAGTGACAGCACAGTGACAGCACAGAGACAGCACAGTGACAGCACAGAGACAGCACAGTGACAGCACAGAGACAGCACAGAGACAGCACAGTGACAGCACAGTGACAGCACAGTGACAGCACAGAGACAGCAGAGAGACAGCACAGTGACAGCACAGAGACAGCACACCGGCAGCACAGAGACAGCACAGTGACAGCACAGAGACAGCACAGTGACAGCACAGTGACAGCACAGAGACAGCACAGAGACAGCACAGTGACAGCACAGTGACAGCACAGTGACAGCACAGTGACAGCACAGAGACAGCACAGTGACAGCACAGTGACAGCACAGAGACAGCACAGAGACAGCACAGTGACAGCACAGAGACAGCACAGTGACAGCACAGAGACAGCACAGTGACAGCACAGAGACAGCACAGTGGCAGCACAGAGACAGCACAGAGACAGCACAGTGACAGCACAGAGACAGCACAGTGACAGCACAGAGACAGCACAGTGAGAGCACAGTGACAGCACAGTGACAGCACAGAGACAGCACAGTGACAGCACAGAGACAGCACAGTGACAGCACAGAGACAGCACAGAGACAGCACAGTGACAGCACAGAGACAGCACAGTGACAGCACAGTGACAGCACAGAGACAGCACAGTGACAGCACAGAGACAGCACATTGACAGCACAGAGACAGCACAGAGACAGCACAGTGACAGCACAGAGACAGCACAGAGACAGCACAGTGACAGCACAGTGACAGCACACTGACAGCACAGTGACAGCACAGTGACAGCACAGACACAGCACAGAGACAGCACAGTGGCAGCACAGTGACAGCACAGTCACAGCACAGAGACAGCACAGTGACAGCACAGTGACAGCACAGAGACAGCACAGTGACAGCACAGAGACAACACACTGACAGCACAGAGACAGCACAGAGACAGCACACTGACAGCACAGTGACAGCACAGAGACAGCACTTAGACAGCACAGTGACAGCACAGAGACAGCACAGTGGCAGCACAGAGACAGCACAGAGGCAGCACAGTGACAGCACAGTGACAGCACAGAGACAGCACAGTGACAGCACAGTGACAGCACAGAGACAGCACAGTGACAGCACAGAGACAGCACAGTGACAGCACAGAGACAGCACAGTGACAGCACAGTGACAGCACAGAGACAGCACAGTGACAGCACAGAGACAGCACAGAGACAGCACAGTTACAGCACAGTGACAGCACAGAGACAGTACAGTGACAGCACAGATACAGCACAGTGACAGCACAGAGACAGCACAGTGGCAGCACAGAGACAGCACAGAGGCAGCACAGTGACTGCACAGTGACAGCACAGTGACAGCACAGAGACAGCACAGAGACAGCACAGTGACAGCACAGTGACAGCACAGAGGCAGCACAGTGACTGCACAGTGACAGCACAGAGGCAGCACAGTGACAGCACAGAGACAGCACAGAGGCAGCACAGTGACTGCACAGTGGCAGCACAGTGACTGCACAGTGACAGCACATTGACAGCACAGAGACAGCACAGAGACAGCACAGTGACAGCACAGAGACAGCACAGTGGCAGCACAGAGACAGCACAGTGACAGCACAGTGACAGCACAGAGACAGCACAGTGACAGCACAGTGACTGCACAGTGACAGCACAGAGACAGCACAGTGACAGCACAGAGACAGCACAGAGGCAGCACAGTGACTGCACAGTGACAGCACAGTGACAGCACAGAGGCAGCACAGAGACAGCACAGTGACAGCACAGTGGCAGCACAGAGACAGCACAGTGGCAGCACAGAGACAGCACAGAGACAGCACAATGACAGCACAGAGACAGCACAGTGACAGCACAGAGACAGCACAGTGACAGCACAGTGGCAGCACAGAGACAGCACAGACGCAGCACAGTGACAGCACAGAGACAGCACAGTGACAGCACAGAGACAGCACAGTGGCAGCACAGAGACAGCACAGAGACAGCACAGTGACAGCACATTGACAGCACAGAGAGAGCACAATGACAGCACAGAGACAGCACAGTGACAGCACAGAGACAGCACAGTGACAGCACAGTGGCAGCACAGAGACAGCACAGACGCAGCACAGTGACAGCACAGTGACAGCACAGTGGCAGCACAGAGACAGCACAGAGACAGCACAGTGACAGCACAGAGACAGCACAGTGACAGCACATTGACAGCACAGAGAGAGCACAGAGACAGCACAGTGACAGCACAGAGACAGCACAGTGGCAGCACAGAGACAGCACAGTGACAGCACAGAGACAGCACAGTGACAGCGCAGTGGCAGCGCAGTGACAGCACAGAGGCAGCACAGTGACAGCACAGTGACAGCACAGTGACAGCACAGTGACAGCGCAGTGGCAGCACAGTGACAGCACAGAGACAGCACAGTGACAGCACAGAGACAGCACAGTGACAGCACAGAGAAAGCACAGTGGCAGCACAGTGACTGCACAGAGACAGCAGAGAGACAGCACAGTGACAGCACAGAGACAGCACATTGACAGCACAGTGACAGCACAGAGACAGCACAGAGACAGCACAGTGACAGCACAGTGACAGCACAGTGACAGCACAGAGACAGCACAGTGACAGCACAGTGACAGCACAGAGACAGCACAGTGACAGCACAGTGACAGCACAGTGACAGCACAGAGACAGCAGAGAGACAGCACAGTGACAGCACAGTGACAGCACAGAGACAGCACAGTGACAGCACAGTGACAGCACAGAGACAGCACAGTGACAGCACAGTGACAGCACAGTGACAGCACAGAGACAGCAGAGAGACAGCACAGTGACAGCACAGAGACAGCACACCGGCAGCACAGAGACAGCACAGTGACAGCACAGAGACAGCACAGTGACAGCACAGTGACAGCACAGAGACAGCACAGAGACAGCACAGTGACAGCACAGTGACAGCACAGTGACAGCACAGTGACAGTACAGTGACAGCACAGAGACAGCACAGTGACAGCACAGAGACAGCACAGTGACAGCACAGTGACAGCACAGTGACAGCACAGAGACAGCACAGTGACAGCACAGTGACAGCACAGAGACAGCACAGAGACAGCACAGTGACAGCACAGTGACAGCACAGAGACAGCACAGTGACAGCACAGAGACAGCACAGTGACAGCACAGAGACAGCACAGTGACAGCACAGTGACAGCACAGAGACAGCACAGTGACAGCACAGTGACAGCACAGTGACAGCACAGAGACAGCAGAGAGACAGCACAGTGACAGCACAGAGACAGCACACCGGCAGCACAGAGACAGCACAGTGACAGCACAGAGACAGCACAGTGACAGCACAGTGACAGCACAGAGACAGCACAGAGACAGCACAGTGACAGCACAGTGACAGCACAGTGACAGCACAGTGACAGCACAGAGACAGCACAGTGACAGCACAGTGACAGCACAGAGACAGCACAGAGACAGCACAGTGACAGCACAGTGACAGCACAGAGACAGCACAGTGACAGCACAGAGACAGCACAGTGACAGCACAGAGACAGCACAGTGGCAGCACAGAGACAGCACAGAGACAGCACAGTGACAGCACAGTGACAGCACAGTGACAGCACAGAGACAGCACAGTGACAGCACAGAGACAGCACAGTGACAGCGCAGTGGCAGCGCAGTGACAGCACAGAGGCAGCACAGTGACAGCACAGTGACAGCACAGTGACAGCACGTTGACAGCGCAGTGGCAGCGCAGTGACAGCACAGAGGCAGCACAGTGAGAGCACAGTGACAGCACAGACAGCACAGTGGCAGCACAGAGACAGCACAGAGACAGCACAGTGACAGCACAGAGACAGCACAGTGGCAGCACAGTGACAGCACAGAGACTGCACAGTGACTGCACAGTGACAGCACTGTGACAGCACAGTGGCAGCACAGAGACAGCACAGTGGCAGCACAGAGACAGCACAGTGGCAGCACAGTGACAGCACAGAGACAGCACAGTGGCAGCACAGAGACAGCACAGTGACAGCACAGAGACAGCACAGAGACAGCACAGTGACAGCACAGAGACAGCACAGAGACAGCACAGTGAGAGAACAGTGGCAACACAGTGACAGCACTGTGACAGCACAGAGACAGCACAGTGACAGCACAGTGGCAGCACAGAGACAGCACAGTGACAGCACAGAGACAGCACAGTGACAGCACAGAGACAGCACAGTGACAGCACAGTGACAGCACAGAGACAGCACAGTGACAGCACAGTGACAGCACAGAGACAGCACAGTGACAGCACAGAGACAGCACAGTGAGAGCACAGTGACAGCACAGTGACAGCACAGAGACAGCACAGTGACAGCACAGAGACAACACAGTGACAGCACAGAGACAGCACAGAGACAGCACAGTGACAGCACAGAGACA
Organism: Scyliorhinus torazame; assembly: GCF_047496885.1. Taxonomy (NCBI): domain Eukaryota; kingdom Metazoa; phylum Chordata; class Chondrichthyes; order Carcharhiniformes; family Scyliorhinidae; genus Scyliorhinus; species Scyliorhinus torazame. Next base: position 1,821,777 of record NC_092717.1, read on the forward strand.
GCACAGTGACAGCACAGTGACAGCACAGAGACAGCACAGTGACAGCACAGAGACAGCACATTGACAGCACAGAGACAGCACAGAGACAGCACAGTGACAGCACAGAGACAGCACAGAGACAGCACAGTGACAGCACAGTGACAGCACACTGACAGCACAGTGACAGCACAGTGACAGCACAGAGACAGCACAGTGGCAGCACAGTGACAGCACAGTGACAGCACAGAGACAGCACAGTGACAGCACAGAGACAGAACAGTGACAGCACAGATACAACACACTGACAGCACAGAGACAGCACACTGACAGCACAGAGACAGCACAGTGACAGCACAGAGACAGCACAGTGACAGCACAGTGACAGCACAGTGACAGCACAGAGACAGCACACTGACAGCACAGAGACAGCACAGTGACAGCACAGAGACAGCACAGTGGCAGCACAGAGACAGCACAGAGACAGCACAGTGACAGCACAGTGACAGCACAGAGACAGCACAGTGACAGCACAGAGACAGCACAGTGACAGCACAGAGACAGCACACTGACAGCACAGAGACAGCACAGTGACAGCACAGAGACAGCACAGAGACAGCACAGTGACAGCACAGAGACAGCACAGAGACAGCACAGTGACAGCACAGAGACAGCACAGTGACAGCACAGAGACAGCACACTGACAGCACAGAGACAGCACAGTGACAGCACAGAGACAGCACAGTGACAGCACGGAGACAGCACGGAGACAGCACAGTGACAGCACAGAGACAGCACAGAGACAGCACACTGGCAGCACAGTGACAGCACAGAGACAGCACAGTGACAGCACAGTGACAGCACAGAGACAGCACAGAGACAGCACAGTGACAGCACAGAGAGAGCACAGAGACAGCACAGTGACAGCACAGAGACAGCACAGTGACAGCACAGAGACAGCACAGAGACAGCACAGTGACAGCACAGAGACAGCACACTGACAGCACAGAGATAGCACAGAGACAGCACAGTGACAGCACAGAGACAGCACAGTGACAGCACAGTGACAGCACAGAGACAGCACAGAGACAGCACAGTGGCAGCACATTGACAGCACAGAGACAGCACAGAGACAGCACAGTGACAGCACAGAGACAGCACAGAGATAGCACAGAGACAGCACAGTGGCAGCACAGTGACAGCACAGTGACAGCACAGAGACAGCACAGAGACAGCACAGAGACAGCACAGTGACAGCACAGTGACAGCACAGAGACAGCACAGTGACAGCACAGTGACAGCACAGAGACAGCACAGAGACAGCACAGTGACAGCACAGTGACAGCACAGAGACAGCACAGAGACAGCACAGTGACAGCACAGAGACAGCACAGTGACAGAACAGAGACAGCACAGAGACAGCTCAGTGACAGCACAGTGACAGCACAGAGACAGCACAGTGACAGCACAGAGACAGCACAGTGACAGCACAGAGACAGCACAATGACAGCACAGAGACAGCACAGTGACAGCACAGAGACAGCACAGTGACAGCACAGAGACAGCACAGTGACAGCACAGAGACAGCACAGAGACAGCACAGTGACAGCACAGAGACAGCACAGAGACAGCACAGTGACAGCACAGAGACAGCACAGTGACAGCACAGAGACAGCACAGTGACAGCACAGAGACAGCACAGTGACAGCACAGAGACAGCACAGTGACAGCACAGAGACAGCACCGTGACAGCACAGTGGCAGCACAGTGACAGCACAGAGACAGCACAGTGACAGCGCAGAGACAGCACAGTGACAGCACAGAGACAGCACAGTGACAGCACAGAGACAGCACAGTGACAGCACAGAGACAGCACAGTGACAGCACAGAGACAGCACAGTGACAGCACAGTGACAGCACAGAGACAGCACCGTGACAGCACAGAGACAGCACACTGGCAGCACAGTGACAGCACAGAGACAGCACAGTTACAGCACAGAGACAGCACAGTGACAGCACAGAGGCAGCACAGAGACAGCACAGAGACAGCACAGTGACAGCACAGAGACAGCACAGTGACAGCACAGAGACAGCACAGTGACAGCACAGAGACAGCACACTGGCAGCACAGTGACAGCACAGAGACAGCACAGTGACAGCACAGTGACAGCACAGAGACAGCACAGTGACAGCACAGAGACAGCACAGTGACAGCACAGAGACAGCACAGTGACAGCACAGAGACAGCACACTGGCAGCACAGTGACAGCACAGAGACAGCACAGTGACAGCACAGTGACAGCACAGAGACAGCACAGTGACAGCACAGAGACAGCACACTGGCAGCACAGTGACAGCACAGAGAGAGCACAGAGACAGCACAGTGACAGCACAGTGACAGCACAGAGACAGCACAGTGACAGCACAGAGACAGCACAGAGACAGCACAGTGACAGCACAGAGACAGCACAGAGACAGCACAGTGACAGCACAGTGACAGCACAGAGACAGCACAGTGACAGCACAGAGACAGCACAGTGACAGCACAGTGGCAGCACAGTGGCAGCACAGAGACAGCACAGTGACAGCACAGTGACAGCACAGAGACAGCACAGAGACAGCACAGTGACAGCACAGTGACAGCACAGAGACAGCACAGTGACAGCACAGAGACAGCACAGTGACAGCACAGAGACAGCACAGTGACAGCACAGAGACAGCACAGAGACAGCACAGTGACAGCACAGAGACAGCACAGAGACAGCACAGTGACAGCACAGTGACAGCAGAGAGACAGCACAGTGACAGCACAGTGATAGCACAGAGAGAGCACAGTGGCAGCACAGTGACAGCACAGTGACAGCACAGAGACAGCACAGTGACAGCACAGTGACAGCACAGAGACAGCACAGTGACAGCACAGTGATAGCACAGAGAGAGCACAGTGGCAGCACAGTGACAGCACAGTGACAGCACAGAGACAGCACAGTGATAGCACAGAGAGAGCACAGTGGCAGCACAGTGATAGCACAGAGAGAGCACAGTGGCAGCACAGTGACAGCATAGTGACAGCACAGAGACAGCACAGTGACAGCACACTGGCAGCACAGTGACAGCACAGTGATATACAGTGTCAGCACAGTTGCAGCACACTGGCAGCACAGTGGCAGCACACTGGCAGCACAGTGACAGCACACTGGCAGCACAGTAACAGCACACTGGCAGCACAGTGACAGCACACTGGCAGCACACTGGCAGCACAGAGACAGCACAGTGGCAGCACACTGGCAGCACAGTGACTGCACACTGGCAGCACAGTGACAGCACACTGGCAGCACAGTGGTATACAGTAACAGCACAGAGACAGCACAGTGGTATACAGTAACAGCACACTGGCAGCACAGTGACAGCACACTGGCAGCACACTGGCAGCACAGTGACAGCACAGTGATATACAGTGTCAGCACAGTGGCAGCACACTCGCAGCACAGTGACAGCACACTGGCAGCACACTGGCAGCACAGTGACAGCACAGTGATATACAGTGTCAGCACAGTGACAGCACACTGGCAGCACAGTGGCAGCACAGTGGTATACAGTGACAGCACACTGGCAGCACAGTGGCAGCACATTGGTATACAGTGGCAGCACAGTGGCAGTAGTGGTATACAGTGGCAGCATTGGGGTATACAGTGACAGCACAGTGGTATACAGTGGCAGCACACTGATATACAGTGACAGGACAGTGATTTCCAGTGACAGCACAGTGGTATACAGTGGCAGCAGTGGCAGCACAGTGGCAGCACAGTGACAGCACACTGGCAGCACACTGGCAGCACAGAGACAGCACAGTGATATACAGTGACAGCACACTGGCAGCACACTGGCAGCACAGTGGCAGCACAGTGGTATTGAGTAACAGCACACTGGCAGCACAGTGACAGCACAGTGATATACAGTGTCAGCACAGTGACAGAACAGTGGCAGCACAGTGGTATACAGTGACAGCACAGTGGTATACAGTGGCAGCACAGTGGTATACAGTGACAGCACGGTGGTATACTGTGACAGCACAGTGGCAGCACAGTGGTATACAGTGACAGCACAGTGGTATACTGTGGCAGCACACTGGCAGCACAGTGGCAGCACAGTGGTATACAGTGACAGCACAGTGGTATACAGTGACAGCACACTGGCAGCACAGTGGAAGCACAGTGGTATACAGTGGCAGCACAGTGGCAGTAGTGGTATACAGTGGCAGCACAGGGGTATACAGTGGCAGCACAGTGATATACAGTGACAGGACAGTGGCAGCACAGTGGCGGCACAGTGGCAGCACAGTGGTATACAGTTGCAGCACAGTGATATACAGTGACAGCACAGTGGCAGCACACTGGCAGCACAGTGGTATACAGTGGCAGCACAGTGGTATACAGTGACAGCACAGTGGTACACAGTGGCAGCACAGTGGTATACAGTGGCAGCACAGTGGCAGCACAGTGGTATACAGTGACATCACAGTGGTATACAGTGACAGCACAGTGGTATACAGTGACATCACAGTGGTATACAGTGGCAGCACAGTGATATACAGTGACAGCACAGTGGTATACAGTGACATCACAGTGGCAGCACAGTGGTATACAGTGGCAGCACAGTGATATACAGTGACATCACAGTGATATACAGTGACAGCACAGTGGTATACAGTGACATCACAGTGGTATACAGTGACATCACAGTGGTATACATTGACTGCACAGTGGTATACAGTGACATCACAGTGGTATACAGTGACAGCACAGTGGCAGCACACTGGCAGCACAGTGGCAGCACAGTGGTATACAGTGGCAGCACAGTGGTATACAGTGACAGCACAGTGGTACACAGTGGCAGCACAGTGGTATACAGTGGCAGCACAGTGGCAGCACAGTGGTATACAGTGGCAGCACAGTGATATACAGTGACAGCACAGTGGTATACAGTGACATCACAGTGGTATACAGTGACAGCACAGTGGTATACAGTGACATCACAGTGGTATACAGTGGCAGCACAGTGATATACAGTGACAGGACAGTGGCAGCACAGTGGTATACAGTGACAGCACAGTGGTATACAGTGACAGCACAGTGGTATACAGTGACATCACAGTGGTATACAGTGGCAGCACAGTGGCAGCACAGTGGTATACAGTTGCCCTGGCTTTACAGCTTTATAAACAAGAATGAAGTAAATGATCATATAATCTATGGGCCTTGACAATATTCCGTCAATACCCCTGAAGACTTCCGCTCCAGAACTTTCTGCACCCCTTGCCAAGCTGTTCCAGTACAGCTGCAACACTGGCATCTTGTCCAGGTGTGTCCTGTACACAAAATCCAACCTGACCAACTAAAGCCCCATCAGTCTACTTTCCATCATCAGCAAAGTGATGGAAGGAGTCATCAACAGTGCTCTCAAGCGGCACTTACTCAGCAATAACCTGCTCACGGACACTCAGTTTGGGTTCCGCCAGGGTCACTCAGCTCCTGACCTCATTGCAGTTTTGGTTCAAAGAGCTGAATGCCAGAGGTGAGGTGTGAGTGACTACCCTCGACATCAAGGCAGCATTTGACCGAGTGTGGCATCAAGGAGCCCAAGCTAAACTGGAGTCAATGGGAATCAGGGGGGAAACTCTCCACTGGTTGGAGTCATGGTTGGCACAGAGGCATTTGTTTGTGGCGACTGGAGGTCAAAGAGACCAGCTCCAGGACATCACCACAGGAGTTCCTCAGGGTAGTGTCCTAGGCCCAACCATCTCCAGTTGCTTCGTCAATAACCTTCCTTCCATCATAAGGTCAGAATTGGGGATGTTTGCGGAGGCCTGCACAATGTTCTGTTGCTAATTTGTTGCTCTCTTTGGTTGGCTCTGAATATGGCGGTCAATATGGTCGCCTTCCTTAATTCTAATCACGTTTTGCTCTAGAATCGCCAGGTATCTCTCGATACCGCCACAAGGTTCAAACCGAATACTGATCAAAGATCCGATACACCAGTTAGTTAATTCAAAGTCAATGCTTATTTATTTACACACACAGCAAAATCTACTCATGAACAAACTCTACAGACTAAACTATCACTACTGCTAAAGCCTAAGCTTAGCTTCGGGCGCCCATTCAGTCAGAGGAACAATGGCCGTTGTTCGGTTCTGAGGTTGCTGGGTTCGAAGTGGTGAAGGGGAACAGCTAAGGTCGTCTGTCTGGTAGCGAGCGTTGACCTTGGACTTACTTGTTTCTGGTGCAGCTGGTGGACGAGTCTCTCCTCGGTGAGAGCCGGAGCCAAGAGAACGATTCTCTCTTGGGGGATCCTTCTTATACCCAAAAGGGGCTTCAAGTAATTGGCTGTTTCTCAATCGTTCCTATCGATTTCCTCCAATAAAGGGGTGGGTGCCCTGATGGCTGGGCGTGTCCTAGGTGGCCGTTGGCCTGCTTTGTTCCGGTCTCCTCTGGCTCCGGGGTGTCTGCCTTAATATCGGTTACTCAAATGTTACTCTTTTGCCCCCGGAGATGGGCCATTAGTATGGTAATGGGTTTGCAGTTTCAGTCTTGTCTGGGAGCTGCGGCTCCAATCAACAGACAAACCCTGAACCTGCTTGCTTTCTCAGTATTGTCCATTTTCCCTCCAATCTTTGCAAAGTGTCCATTTTGTAATCGGGAAGTGGCCATCCCAGATGGCTACATGCCGTCCTTGTGATCCTCAACTCTACGGGGCGCTATGACATTCAGGCATGCATTACAAAATAAAGAAAACTGGAATCTCTAACTATAAACTATCCTCACTCAAACAGGCAACAATAATCTACAACCATTTAAAATGTACAAATAGCAGCAACACAAGTTTCTGTGGCTTGGCAGTCACTCACAGAGGTGTAGAACAAAGAACAAAGAAAATTACAGCACAGGAACAGGCCCTTCGGCCCTCCCAGTCTGCGCCGATCCAGATCCTTTATCTAAACCTGTCACCTATTTTCCAAGGATCTACTTCCCTCTGTTCCCCGCCCGTTCATATATCTGTCTAGATGCATCTTAAATGATGCTATCGTGCCTGCCTCTACCACCTCCGCTGGCAAAGCGTTCCAGGCACCCACCACCCTCTGCGTAAAAAACTTTCCACGCACATCTCCCTTAACCTTTCCCCCTCTCACCTTGAAATCGCGACCCCTTGTAATTGACACCCCCATTCTTGGAAAAAGCTTGTTGCTATCCACCCTGTCCATACCTCTCATAATTTTGTAGACCCCAATCAGGTCCCCCCTCAACCTCCGTCTTTCCAATGAAAATAATCCTAATCTACTGAACCTTTCTTCATAACTAGCACCCTCCATTCAGGCAACATCCTGGTGAACCTCCTCTGCACCCTCTCTAAAGCATCCACATCCTTCTGGTAATGTGGCGACCAGAACTGCACGCGGTATTCCAAATGTGGCCTAACCAAAGTCCTATACAACTGTAACATGACCTGCCGACTCTTGTACTCAATACCCCGCCCAATGAAGGCAAGCATGCTGTATGCCTTCTTGACCACTCTATCGACCTGCGTTGCCACCTTCAGGGTACAATGGACCTGAACTCCCAGATCTCTCTGTACATCAATTTTCCCCAGGACTCTTCCATTGACCGTATAGTCCGCTCTTGAATTAAATCTTCCAAAATGCATCACCTCGCATTTGCCTGGATTGAACTCCATCTGCCATTTCTCTGCCCAACTCTCCAATCTATTTATATTTTGCTGTATTCTCTGACAGTCCGCTATCTGCAACTCCACCAATCTTAGTATCATCTGCAAACTTGCTGATCAGACCTTCGTCCCGATCATTTATGTATATCACAAACAACAGTGGTCCGAGCACGGATCCCTGTGGAACACCACTAGTCACCTTTCTCCATTTTGAGACGCTCCCTTCCACCACTACTCTCTGTCTCCTGTTGCCCAGCCAGTTCTTTATCCATCTAGCTAGTACACCCTGAACCCCATACAAATTCACTTTTTCCATCAACCTGCCATGGGAAACTTTATCAAATGCCTTACTGAAGTCCATGTATATGACATCTACAGCCCTTTCCTCATCAATTAACTTTGTCACTTCCTCAAAGAATTCTATTAGGTTTGTAAGACATGACCTTCCCTGCACAAAACCATGCTGCCTATCACTGATAAGTCTATTTTCTTCCAAATGTGAATAGATCCTATCCCTCAGTATCTTCTCCAACAGTTTGCCTACCACTGATGTCAAGCTCACAGGTCTATAATTCCCTGGATTATCCCTGCTACCCTTCTTAAACAAAGGGACAACATTAGCAATTCGCCAGTCCTCCGGGACCACACCCGTGCTCAAGGATGCTGCAAAGATATCTGTTAAGGCCCCAGCTGTTTCGTCCCTCGCTTCCCTCAGAAACCTGGGATAGATCCCATCCGGACCTGGGGAGTTGTCCACCTTAATGCCTTTTAGAATACCCAAAACTTCCCCCTTCCTTATGCCGACTTGACATAGCGTATTTAAACATCCATCCCTAGCCTCAATATCCGTCATGTCCCTCTGCTTGGTGAATACCGATGCAAAGTACTCATTAAGAATCTCACCCATTTCCGCTGACTCCACGCATAAATTCCCTCTTTTGTCTTTGAGTGGGCCAATCCTTTCTCGAGTTACCCTCTTGCTCCTTATATACGAATAAAAGGCTTTGGGATTTTCCTTAACCCTGTTAGCCAAAGATATTTCATGACCCCTTTTAGCCCTCTTTATTGCGCGTTTGAGATTTGTCCTACTTTCCCACTATTCCTCCAAAGCTTCATCAGTTTTAAGTCGCCTAGATCTTGGGCGAGATTCTCCGACCCCCCGCCGGGTCGGAGAATCGCCGGGGGCTGGCGTGAATCCCGCCCCCGCCGGTTGCCGAAGTCTACGGCACCGGATATTCGGCGGAGACGGGAATCGCACCGCGCCGGTTGGCGGGTCCCCCCGCGCGATTCTCCGGCCCGGATGGGCTGAAGTCCCGCCGCTAAAATGCCTGTCCCGCCGGCGTAGATTAAACCACCTACCTTACCGGCGGGACAAGGCGGCGCGGGCAGGCTCCGGGGTCCTGGGGGGGCGCGGGCGATCTGGCCCCGGGGGGTGCCCCCACGGTGGCCTGGCCCGTGATCGGGGCCCACCGATCCGCGGGCGGGCCTGTGCTGTGGGGGCGCTCTTTCCCTTCCGCCTCCGCCACGGTCTCCACCATGGTGGAGGCAGAAGAGACTCCCTCCACCGCGCATGCGCGGGGATGCCGTCAGCGGCCGCTAACGCTCCCGCGCATGCGCCGCCCGGAGATGTCATTTCCGCACCAGCTGGCGGGGCACCAAAGGCCTTTTCCGCCAGCTGGCGGGGCGGAAATTCATCCGGCGCCGACCTAGCCCCTTAAGGTTGGGGCTCGGCCCCCAAAGATGCGGAGCATTCCGCACCTTTGGGGCGGCGCGATGCCCGACTGATTTGCGCCGTTTTGGGCGCCAGTCGGCGGACATCGCGCCGTTTCCGGAGAATTTCGCCCCTGATGTATGCTTCCTTTTTCATCTTAGCTAGTCTCACAATTCCATCCGTCATCCATGGTTCCCTAATCTTGCCATTTCTATCCCTCATTTTCACAGGGACATGTCTGTCCTGCACTCTAATCAACCTTTCCTTCAAAGACTCCCACATTTCAAATGTGGATTTGCCCTTAAACAGCTGCCCCCAATCCACATTCCCTAGCTCCTGCCGAATTTTGTTATACTTGTCCTTTCCCCAATTTAACACTCTTCCTTTAGGACCACTCTCTTTGTCCATGAGTATTCTAAAACTTACGGAATTGTGATCGCTATTCCCAAAGTAATCACCGACTGAAACTTCAACCACCTGGCCGGGATCATTCCCCAATACCAGGTCCAGTATGGCCCCTTCCCGAGTTGGACTATTTACATACTGCTCTAAAAAACTCTCCTGGATGCTCCTTAGAAATTCTGCTCCATCTATGCCTCCAACACTACATGAGTCCCATTCAATGTTGGGGAAGTTAAAATCTCCCATCACGACCACCCTATTGCTCCTACATTTTTCTATAATCTGTCTACATATTTGTAACTACTTCACGCTCGCTTTTCGGAGGCCTGTAGTAAAGTCCCAACAATGTTACTGCACCCTTCCTATTTCTTAGCTCTACCCATATTGCCTCAGTGTTCGAATCCTCTATTGTGCCCTCCTTAATCACAGCTGTGATATCATCTCTGACCAGTAATGCAACTCCTCCACCCCTTTTACCTCCCTCTCTACCCCTCCTGAAGCATTTATACCCTGGGATATTTAGTTGCCAGTCTTGCCCTTCCCTCAACCAAGTCTCAGTAATACCAATAACATCATATTCCCAGGTACTAATCCAAGCCCTAAAGTCATCTGCCTTACCTGCTACACTTCTCGCATTGAAACAAATGCACCTCAGACCACCTGTCCCTTTGCGTTCATCATCTCTTCCCTGTCTACTCTTCCCCTTAGTCACAATGAGTTTATTATCTAGTACCTTACTGGCTTTAGTTGCTGCCTCTTTACTGACTTCTAACTTCCTAATCTGGTTCCCATCCCCCTGCCACATTAGTTTAAAATCTCCCCAACAGTGTTAGCAAAAGCACCCCCAGGACATTGGTTCCTGTCCTGCCCAGGTGTAGATCATCCGATTTGTAATGGTCCCACTGCCCCCAGAACCGGTTCCAATGTCCCAAAAATCTGAACCCCTCCCTCCTGCACCATCTCTCAAGCCACGTATTCATTCTGACTATTCTTGAGTTTCTACTCTGACTGTCTCGTGGCACTGGTAGCAATCCTGAGATTACTATCTTTGAGGTCCTACTTTTTAACTTATCTCCCAACTCCCTAAATTCTGATTGTAGGACCTCATCCCGTTTTTTACCTATATCGTTGGTGCCTATATGCACCATGACAACTGGCTGTTCACCCTCCCCCTTCAGTATGTCCTGCAGCCGATCTGAGACATCCCTGACCCGTGCACCCGGGAGGCAACATACCATTTGGGAGTCTCGTTTTCGACCACAGAAACGCCTGTCTACTCCCCTTACGATTGAATCCCCTATGACTATAGCCCTGCCAGTCTTTTTCCCGCCCTTCTGTGCAGCAGAGCCAGCCACGGTGCCATGAGCCTGGCTACTACTGCCTTCCCCTGGTGAGTCATCTCCCCCAACAGTGTCCAAAACGGTATACCTGTTTTGGAGGGAGATGACCGCAGGGGACACCTGCACTGCCTTCCTGCTCTTTCTCTGCCTGTTGGTCACCCATTCCCTGTCTCCCTCACCAATCCTAATCTGTGGTGTGACCAACTCACTGAACGTGCTATCCACGACCTCCTCAGCATCGCGGATGCTCCAAAGTGAGTCCATCCGCAGCTCCAGAGCCATCATGCGGTCTAACAGGAACTGCAGCTGGACACACTTCCCGCACATGAAGGAGTCAGTGGCATCGGCCGCGTCCCTGAACTCCCACATTGAGCACGAGGAGCATAACACGGGTCTGGGATCTCCTGCCATTTTTACACTTTACCTTAACTGATTACAAATATATCAAATAATGAAGATGTGAAAGGAATAAAGATTTTACTTACCAATCACAATAGTTACCAACACACGAAGAGTTAAATTTCTCCCAGCTACTGCTAATTGGAGCACTTTCCTTACCAGCCAATCAGGTCACTGCTTTGCTGTGATGTCACTCTTCAAGGTAAGTTTTTAAAGAGGAAAACCTACCTTCCCGACAGACCCCTGGCCACTGCCCCCGCCGAAAATCTGAAGGCCGCTTCTCCGGCAGCTGTGTCCCCGCTGCTCTCCTCGCGCTCTTTTATCCTGTGTCCCTGCCGCTCTCCTCGCGCTCTTTTATCCTGTGTCCCCGCCGCTCTCCTCGCGCTCTTTCACTGAGTCTCCTCCGCTCTCCTCGCGCTCTTTCACTGAGTCTCCGCCGCTCTCCTCGCGCTCTTTCACTGTGTCCCCGCCGCTCTCCTCGCGCTCTTTCACTGAGTCTCCGCCGCTCTCCTCGCGCTCTTTCACTGTGTCCCCGCCGCTCTCCTCGGTCTCTTTCACAGTGTCCCTGCCGCTCTCCTCGCGCTCTTTCACTGTGTCCCCGCCGCTCTCCTCGCGCTCTTTCACTGAGTCTCCTCCGCTCTCCTCGCGCTCTTTCACTGAGTCTCCGCCGCTCTCCTCGCACTCTTTCACTGTGTCTCCGCCGCTCTCCTCGCGCTCTTTCATTGAGTCTCCTCCGCTCTCCTCACGCTCTTTCACTGTGTCCCCGCCGCTCTCCTCGCGCTCTGTCACTGAGTCCCCGCCGCTCTCCTCGTGCTCTTTCACTGTGTCTCTGCCGCTCTCCTCGCGCTCTTTCACTGAGTCTCCGCCGCTCTCCTCGCGCTCTTTCACTGTGTCCCCGCCGCTCTCCTCGCGCTCTTTCACTGTGTCCCCGCCGCTCTCCTCGCGCTCTTTCACTGTGTCCCCGCCGCTCTCCTCGCGCTCTGTCACTGAGTCCCCGCCGCTCTCCTCGTGCTCTTTCACTGTGTCCATGCCGCTCTCCTTGCGCTCTTTCACTGTGTCTCCGACCCTCTCCTCGCGCTCTTTCACTGTGTCTCCGCCGCTCTCCTCGCGCTCTTTCACTGTGTCCACGCCGCTCTCCTCACGCTCTTTTATCCTGTGTCCCCGCCGCTCTCCTCACGCTCTTTTATCCTGTGTCCCCGCCGCTCTCCTCGCGCTCTTTCACTGAGTCTCCACCGCTCTCCTCGCGCTCTTTCATCCTGTGTCCCCGCCGCTCTCCTCGCACTCTTTCACTGAGTCTCCACCGCTCTCCTCGCGCTCTTTCACTGTGTCCCCGCCGCTCTCCTCGCACTCTTTCACTGAGTCTCCACCGCTCTCCTCGCGCTCTTTCACTGAGTCTCCGCCGCTCTCCTCGCGCTCTTTCACTGTGTCTCCGCCGCTCTCCTCGCGCTCTTTCACTGTGCCCCCGCCGCTCTCCTCGCGCTCTTTCACTGAGTCTCCGCCGCTCTCCTCGCGCTCTTTCACTGTGTCTCCGCCGCTCTCCTCGCGCTCTTTCACTGAGTCCCCGCCGCTCTCCTCGTGCACTTTCACTGTGTCCCCGCCGCTCTCCTCGCGCTCTTTCACTGAGTCTCCGCCGCTCTCCTCGCGCTCTTTCACTGTGTCCCCGCCGCTCTCCTCGCGCTCTTTCACTGAGTCTCTGCCACTCTCCTCGCGCTCTTTCACTGTGTCTCCGCCGCTCTCCTCGCGCTCTTTCACTGTGTCTCCGCTGCTCCCCTCGCGCTCTTTCACTGTGCCCCCGGCGCTCTCCTCGCGCTCTTTCACTGAGTCTCCGCCGCTCTCCTCGCACTCTTTCACTGTGTCTCCGCCGCTCTCCTCGCGCTCTTTCACTGAGTCTCCGCCACTCTCCTCGCGCTCTTTCACTGAGTCTCCGCCGCTCTCCTCGCGCTCTTTCACTGTGTCTCCGCCGCCCTCCTCGCGCTCTTTCACTGTGTCTCCGCCGCTCTCCTCGCGCTCTTTCACTGAGTCTCCGCCGCTCTCGCGCTCTTTCACTGAGTCTCCACCGCTCTCCTCGCGCTCTTTCATTGTGTCTCCGCCGCTCTCCTCGCGCTCTTTCATTGTGTCTCCGCCGCTCTCCTCGCGCTCTTTCACTGAGTCTCCACCGCTCTCCTCACGCTCTTTCACTGTGTCCCCGCCGCTCTCCTCGCGCTCTTTCACTGAGTCTCCGCCGCTCTCCTCGCACTCTTTCACTGAGTCTCCACCGCTCTCCTCGCGCTCTTTCACTGAGTCTCCGCCGCTCTCCTCGCGCTCTTTCACTGTGTCTCCGCCGCTCTCCTCGCGCTCTTTCACTGAGTCTCCGCCGCTCTCCTCGCGCTTTTTCACTGTGTCCCCGCCGCTCTCCTCGCACTCTTTCACTGAGTCTCCACCGCTCTCCTCGCGCTCTTTCACTGAGTCTCCTCCGCTCTCCTCGCGCTCTTTCACTGTGTCCCCGCCGCTCTCCTCGCGCTCTTTCACTGTGCCCCCGCCGCTCTCCTCGCGCTCTTTCACTGAGTCTCCGCCGCTCTCCTCGCGCTCTTTCACTGTGTCTCCGCCGCTCTCCTCGCGCTCTTTCACTGAGTCCCCGCCGCTCTCCTCGTGCACTTTCACTGTGTCCCCGCCGCTCTCCTCGCGCTCTTTCACTGAGTCTCCGCCGCTCTCCTCGCGCTCTTTCACTGTGTCCCCGCCGCTCTCCTCGCGCTCTTTCACTGAGTCTCCGCCACTCTCCTCGCGCTCTTTCACTGTGTCTCCGCCGCTCTCCTCGCGCTCTTCACTGTGTCTCCGCTGCTCCCCTCGCGCTCTTTCACTGTGCCCCCGGCGCTCTCCTCGCACTCTTTCACTGAGTCTCCGCCGCTCTCCTCGCACTCTTTCACTGTGTCTCCGCCGCTCTCCTCGCGCTCTTTCACTGAGTCTCCGCCACTCTCCTCGCGCTCTTTCACTGAGTCTCCGCCGCTCTCCTCGCGCTCTTTCACTGTGTCTCCGCCACTCTCCTCGCGCTCTTTCACTGTGTCTCCGCCGCTCTCCTCGCACTCTTTCACTGTGTCTCCGTCGCTCTCCTCGCGCTCTTTCACTGTATCTCCGCTGCCCTCCTCGCGCTCTTTCACTGTGTCTCCGCCGCTCTCCTCGCGCTCTTTCACTGAGTCTCCGCCGCTCTCGCGCTCTTTCACTGAGTCTCCACCGCTCTCCTCGCGCTCTTTCATTGTGTCTCCGCCGCTCTCCTCGCGCTCTTTCACTGAGTCTCCACCGCTCTCCTCACGCTCTTTCACTGTTTCCCCGCCGCTCTCCTCGCGCTCTTTCACTGAGTCTCCGCCGCTCTCCTCACGCTCTTTCACTGAGTCTACGCCGCTCTCCTCGCGCTCTTTCACTGTGTCTCCGCCGCTCTCCTCTCGCTCTTTTATCCTGTGTCCCCGCCGCTCTCCATACGCTCTTTTATCCTGTGTCCCCGCCGCTCTCCTCACGATCTTTCATCCTGTGTCCCCGCCGCTCTCCTCGCGCTCTTTCACTGAGTCTCCGCCGCTCTCCTCGCGCTCTTTTATCCTGTGTCCCCGCAGCTCTCCTCACGCTCTTTCACTGAGTCTCCGCCGCTCTCCTCGCACTCTTTTATCCTGTGTCCCCGCCGCTCTCCTCACTCTCTTTTATCCTGTGTCCCCGCCGCTCTCCTCACGCTCTTTTATCCTGTGTCCCCGCCGCTCTCCTCACGCTCTTTCACTGAGTCTCCGCCGCTCTCCTCGCGCTCTTTTATCCTGTGTCCCCGCCGCTCTCCTCGCGCTCTTTCACTGAGTCTCCGCCGCTCTCCTCGCGCTCTTTTATCCTGTGTCCCCGCCGCTCTCCTCGCGCTCTTTCATTGTGTCCCCGCCGCTCTCCTCGTGCTCTTTCACTGTGTCTCCGCCGCTCTCCTCACGCTCTTTTATCCTGTGTCCCCGCCGCTCTCCTCACGCTCTTTCACTGTGTCCCCGCCGCTCTCCTCGCGCTCTTTCACTGAGTCTCCGTCGCTCTCCTCGCACTCTTTCACTGTGTCTCCGCCGCTCTCCTCGCGCTCTTTCACTGAGTCTCCGCCACTCTCCTCGCGCTCTTTCACTGAGTCTCCGCCGCTCTCCTCGCGCTCTTTCACTGTGTCTCCGCCACTCTCCTCGCGCTCTTTCACTGTGTCTCCGCCGCTCTCCTCGCACTCTTTCACTGTGTCTCCGTCGCTCTCCTCGCGCTCTTTCACTGTGTCTCCGCCGCCCTCCTCGCGTTCTTTCACTGTGTCTCCGCCACTCCTCGCGCTCTTTCACTGAGTCTCCGCCGCTCTCGCGCTCTTTCACTGAGTCTCCACCGCTCTCCTCGCGCTCTTTCACAGTGTCCCCGCCGCTCTCCTCACGCTCTTTCACTGAGTCTCCGCCGCTCTCCTCACGCTCTTTCACTGATTCTACGCCGCTCTCCTCGCGCTCTTTCACTGTGTCTCCGCCGCTCTCCTCTCGCTCTTTTATCCTGTGTCCCCGCCGCTCTCCATACGCTCTTTTATCCTGTGTCCCTGCCGCTCTCCTCACGCTCTTTCATCCTGTGTCCCCGCCGCTCTCCTCGCGCTCTTTCACTGAGTCTCCGCCGCTCTCCTCGCGCTCTTTTATCCTGTGTCCCCGCAGCTCTCCTCACGCTCTTTCACTGAGTCTCCGCCGCTCTCCTCGCACTCTTTTATCCTGTGTCCCCGCCGCTCTCCTCACTCTCTTTTATCCTGTGTCCCCGCCGCTCTCCTCACGCTCTTTTATCCTGTGTCCCCGCCGCTCTCCTCACGCTCTTTCACTGAGTCTCCGCCGCTCTCCTCGCGCTCTTTTATCCTGTGTCCCCGCCGCTCTCCTCGCGCTCTTTCACTGAGTCTCCGCCGCTCTCCTCGCGCTCTTTTATCCTGTGTCCCCGCCGCTCTCCTCGCGCTCTTTCATTGTGTCCCCGCCGCTCTCCTCGTGCTCTTTCACTGTGTCCCCGCCGCTCTCCTCACGCTCTTTTATCCTGTGTCCCCGCCGCTCTCCTCACGCTCTTTCACTGTGTCCCCGCCGCTCTCCTCGTGCTCTTTCACTGTGTCCCCGCCGCTCTCCTCACGCTCTTTTATCCTGTGTCCCCGCCGCTCTCCTCACGCTCTTTCACTGTGTCCCCGCCGCTCTCCTCGCGCTCTCTTATCCTGTGTCCCCGCCGCTCTCCTCGCGCTCTTTTATCCTGTGTCCCCGCCGCTCTCCTCGCGCTCTTTCACTGAGTCTCCACCGCTCTCCTTGCGCTCGTTCACTGTGTCCCCGCCGCTCTCCTCGCACTCTTTCACTGAGTCTCCACCGCTCTCCTCGCGCTCTTTCATCCTGTGTCCCCGCCGCTCTGCTCGCGCTCTTTCACTGAGTCTCCACCGCTCTCCTCGCGCTCTTTCACTGAGTCTCCGCCGCTCTCCTCGCGCTCTTTCACTGTGTCCCCGCCGCTCTCCTCGCGCTCTTTCACTGAGTCTCCGCCGCTCTCCTCGCGCTCTTTCACTGAGTCTCCGCCGCTCTCCTCACGCTCTTTTATCCTGTGTCCCCGCCGCTCTCCTCACGCTCTTTCACTGTGTCCCCGCCGCTCTCCTCGCGCTCTCTTATCCTGTGTCCCCGCCGCTCTCCTCGCGCTCTTTTATCCTGTGTCCCCGCCGCTCTCCTCGCGCTCTTTCACTGAGTCTCCACCGCTCTCCTCGCGCTCTTTCACTGTGTCCCCGCCGCTCTCCTCGCACTCTTTCACTGAGTCTCCACCGCTCTCCTCGCGCTCTTTCATCCTGTGTCCCCGCCGCTCTCCTCACGCTCTTTCACTGAGTCCCCGCCGCTCTCCTCGCGCTCTTTCACTGAGTCTCCACCACTCTCCTCGCGCTCTTTCACTGAGTCTCCGCCGCTCTCCTCGCGCTCTTTCACTGTGTCCCCGCCGCTCTCCTCGCGCTCTGTCACTGAGTCTCCGCCGCTCTCCTCGCACTCTTTTATCCTGTGTCCCCGCCGCTCTCCTCGCACTCTTTTATCCTGTGTCCCCGCCGCTCTCCTCTCGCTCTTTTATCCTGTGTCCCCGCCGCTCTCCTCGCGCTCTTTCACTGAGTCTCCGCCGCTCTCCTCGCGCTCTTTCACTGAGTCTCTGCCGCTCTCCTCACGCTCTTTCACTGTGTCCCCGCCATTCTCCTCGCGCTCTTTCACTGTGTCTCCTCCGCTCTCCTCGCGCTCTTTTATCCTGTGTCCCCGCCGCTCTCCTCACGCTCTTTTACTGAGTCTCCGCCGCTCTCCTCGCACTCTTTCACTGAGTCTCTGCCGCTCTCCTCGCACTCTTTCACTGAGTCTCTGCCGCTCTCCTCGCACTCTTTCACTGAGTCTCTGCCGCTCTCCTCACGCTCTTTCACTGTGTCCCCGCCGCTCTCCTCACGCTCTTTCACTGAGTCTCCGCCACTCTCCTCGCGCTCTTTCACTGTGTCTCCGCCGCTCTCCTCGCGCTCTTTCACTGTGTCTCCGCCACTCTCCTCGTGCTCTTTCACTGTGTCTCCGCCGCTCTCCTCGCACTCTTTCACTGTGTCTCCGTCGCTCTCCTCGCGCTCTTTCACTGTGTCTCCGCCGCCCTCCTCGCGCTCTTTCACTGTGTCTCCGCCGCTCTCCTCGCGCACTTTCACTGAGTCTCCACCGCTCTCCTCGCGCTCTTTCACTGTGTCCCCGCCGCTCTCCTCGCGCTCTTTCACTGAGTCTCCGCCGCTCTCCTCGCGCTCTTTCACTGAGTCTCCGCCGCTCTCCTCACGCTCTTTTATCCTGTGTCCCCGCCGCTCTCCTCACGCTCTTTCACTGTGTCCCCGCCGCTCTCCTCGCGCTCTCTTATCCTGTGTCCCCGCCGCTCTCCTCGCGCTCTTTTATCCTGTGTCCCCGCCGCTCTCCTCGCGCTCTTTCACTGAGTCTCCACCGCTCTCCTCGCGCTCTTTCACTGTGTCCCCGCCGCTCTCCTCGCACTCTTTCACTGAGTCTCCACCGCTCTCCTCGCGCTCTTTCATCCTGTGTCCCCGCCGCTCTCCTCACGCTCTTTCACTGAGTCTCCACCGCTCTCCTCGCGCTCTTTCATCCTGTGTCCCCGCCGCTCTCCTCACGCTCTTTCACTGAGTCCCCGCCGCTCTCCTCGCGCTCTTTCACTGAGTCTCCACCGCTCTCCTCGCGCTCTTTCACTGAGTCTCCGCCGCTCTCCTCGCGCTCTTTCACTGTGTCCCCGCCGCTCTCCTCGCGCTCTGTCACTGAGTCTCCGCCGCTCTCCTCGCACTCTTTTATCCTGTGTCCCCGCCGCTCTCCTCGCAGTCTTTTATCCTGTGTCCCCGCCGCTCTCCTCTCGCTCTTTTATCCTGTGTCCCCGCCGCTCTCCTCGCGCTCTTTCACTGAGTCTCCGCCGCTCTCCTCGCGCTCTTTCACTGAGTCTCTGCCGCTCTCCTCACGCTCTTTCACTGTGTCCCCGCCATTCTCCTCGCGCTCTTTCACTGTGTCTCCTCCGCTCTCCTCGCGCTCTTTTATCCTGTGTCCCCGCCGCTCTCCTCACGCTCTTTTACTGAGTCTCCGCCGCTCTCCTCGCACTCTTTCACTGAGTCTCTGCCGCTCTCCTCGCACTCTTTCACTGAGTCTCTGCCGCTCTCCTCGCACTCTTTCACTGAGTCTCTGCCGCTCTCCTCACGCTCTTTCACTGTGTCCCCGCCGCTCTCCTCACGCTCTTTCACTGAGTCTCCGCCACTCTCCTCGCGCTCTTTCACTGTGTCTCCGCCGCTCTCCTCGCGCTCTTTCACTGTGTCTCCGCCACTCTCCTCGTGCTCTTTCACTGTGTCTCCGCCGCTCTCCTCGCACTCTTTCACTGTGTCTCCGTCGCTCTCCTCGCGCTCTTTCACTGTGTCTCCGCCGCCCTCCTCGCGCTCTTTCACTGTGTCTCCGCCGCTCTCCTCGCGCACTTTCACTGAGTCTCCGCCGCTCTCCTCGCGCTCTTTCACTGTGTCCCCGCCGCTCTCCTCGCGCTCTTTCACTGAGTCTCCGCCGCTCTCCTCGCGCTCTTTCACTGAGTCTCCGCCGCTCTCCTCACGCTCTTTTATCCTGTGTCCCCGCCGCTCTCCTCACGCTCTTTCACTGTGTCCCCGCCGCTCTCCTCGCGCTCTCTTATCCTGTGTCCCCGCCGCTCTCCTCGCGCTCTTTTATCCTGTGTCCCCGCCGCTCTCCTCGCGCTCTTTCACCGAGTCTCCACCGCTCTCCTCGCGCTCTTTCACTGTGTCCCCGCCGCTCTCCTCGCACTCTTTCACTGAGTCTCCACCGCTCTCCTCGCGCTCTTTCATCCTGTGTCCCCGCCGCTCTCCTCACGCTCTTTCACTGAGTCTCCACCGCTCTCCTCGCGCTCTTTCATCCTGTGTCCCCGCCGCTCTCCTCACGCTCTTTCACTGAGTCCCCGCCGCTCTCCTCGCGCTCTTTCACTGAGTCTCCACCGCTCTCCTCGCGCTCTTTCACTGAGTCTCCGCCGCTCTCCTCGCGCTCTTTCACTGTGTCCCCGCCGCTCTCCTCGCGCTCTGTCACTGAGTCTCCGCCGCTCTCCTCGCACTCTTTTATCCTGTGTCCCCGCCGCTCTCCTCGCAGTCTTTTATCCTGTGTCCCCGCCGCTCTCCTCTCGCTCTTTTATCCTGTGTCCCCGCCGCTCTCCTCGCGCTCTTTCACTGAGTCTCCGCCGCTCTCCTCGCGCTCTTTCACTGAGTCTCTGCCGCTCTCCTCACGCTCTTTCACTGTGTCCCCGCCGTTCTCCTCGCGCTCTTTCACTGTGTCTCCTCCGCTCTCCTCGCGCTCTTTTATCCTGTGTCCCCGCCGCTCTCCTCACGCTCTTTTACTGAGTCTCCGCCGCTCTCCTCGCACTCTTTCACTGAGTCTCTGCCGCTCTCCTCGCACTCTTTCACTGAGTCTCTGCCGCTCTCCTCGCACTCTTTCACTGAGTCTCTGCCGCTCTCCTCACGCTCTTTCACTGTGTCCCCGCCGCTCTCCTCACGCTCTTTCACTGAGTCTCTGCCACTCTCCTCGCGCTCTTTCACTGTGTCTCCGCCGCTCTCCTCGCGCTCTTTCACTGTGTCTCCGCCACTCTCCTCGTGCTCTTTCACTGTGTCTCCGCCGCTCTCCTCGCACTCTTTCACTGTGTCTCCGTCGCTCTCCTCGCGCTCTTTCACTGTGTCTCCGCCGCTCTCCTCGCGCTCTCTTATCCTGTGTCCCCGCCGCTCTCCTCGCGCTCTTTTACTGAGTCTCCGCCGCTCTCCTCGCGCTCTCTTATCCTGTGTCCCCGCCGCTCTCCTCACGCTCTTTCACTGAGTCTCTGCCGCTCTCCTCACGCTCTTTCACTGTGTCTCCTCCGCTCTCCTCGTGCTCTTTTATCCTGTGTCTCCGCCGCTCTCCTCGCGCTCTTTTACTGAGTCCCCGCCACTCTCCTCACGCTTTTTTATCCTGTGTCCCCGCCGCTCTCCTCTCGCTCTTTTATCCTGTGACCCCGCCGCTCTCCTCACGCTCTTTCACTGAGTCTCCGCCGCTCTCCTCGCGCTCTTTTACTGAGTCTCCGCCGCTCTCCTTGCGCTCTCTTATCCTGTGTCCCCGCCACTCTCCTCACGCTCTTTTATCCTGTGTCCCCGCCGCTCTCCTCTCGCTCTTTTATCCTGTGTCCCCACCGCTCTCCTCGCGCTCTTTCACTGAGTCTCCGCCGCTCTCCTCGCGCTCTTTCACTGTGTCCCCGCCACTCTCCTTGCGCTCTTTCACTGAGTCTCCGCCGCTCTCCTCGCACTCTTTCACTGTGTCCCCGCCGCTCTCCTTGCACTCTTTCACTGTGTCCCCGCCACTCTCCTTGCGCTCTTTCACTGAGTCTCCGCCGCTCTCCTCGCACTCTTTCACTGTGTCCCCGCCGCTCTCCTTGCACTCTTTCACTGTGTCCCCGCCGCTCTCCTTGCGCTCTTTCACTGAGTCTCCGCCGCTCTCCTCGCGCTCTTTCACTGAGTCTCCGCCGATCTCCTCGCACTCTTTCACTGTGTCCCCGCCGCACTCCTTGCGCTCTTTCACTGAGTCTCCGCCGCTCTCCTCGCGCTCTTTCACTGTGTCCCCGCCGCTCTCCTTGTGCTCTTTCACTGAGTCCCCGCCACTCTCCTCGCGCTCTTTCACTGTGTCCCCGTCGCTCTCCTCGCGCTCTTTCACTGAGTCTCCGTCGCTCTCCTCGCGCTCTTTCACTGTATCTCCGCCGCTCTCCTAGCGCTCTTTCACTGAGTCTCCGCCGCTCTCCTCGCGCTCTTTCACTGAGTCTCCGCCGCTCTCCTCGCGCTCTTTCACTGAGTCTCCGCCGCTCTCCTCGCACTCTTTCACTGTGTCCCCGCCGCTCTCCTTGCGCTCTTTCACTGAGTCTCCGCCGCTCTCCTCGCGCTCTTTCACTGAGTCTCCGCCGATCTCCTCGCACTCTTTCACTGTGTCCCCGCCGCACTCCTTGCGCTCTTTCACTGAGTCTCCGCCGCTCTCCTCGCGCTCTTTCACTGTGTCCCCGCCGCTCTCCTTGTGCTCTTTCACTGAGTCCCCGCCACTCTCCTCGCGCTCTTTCACTGTGTCCCCGTCGCTCTCCTCGCGCTCTTTCACTGAGTCTCCGCCGCTCTCCTCGCGCTCTTTCACTGAGTCTCCGCCGCTCTCCTCGCGCTCTTTCACTGAGTCTCCGCCGCTCTCCTCGCACTCTTTCACTGTGTCCCCGCCGCTCTCCTTGCGCTCTTTCACTGAGTCTCCGCCGCTCTCCTCGCGCTCTTTCACTGAGTCTCCGCCGATCTCCTCGCACTCTTTCACTGTGTCCCCGCCGCACTCCTTGCGCTCTTTCACTGAGTCTCCGCCGCTCTCCTCGCGCTCTTTCACTGTGTCCCCGCCGCTCTCCTTGTGCTCTTTCACTGAGTCCCCGCCACTCTCCTCGCGCTCTTTCACTGTGTCCCCGTCGCTCTCCTCGCGCTCTTTCACTGAGTCTCCGTCGCTCTCCTCGCGCTCTTTCACTGTATCTCCGCCGCTCTCCTAGCGCTCTTTCACTGAGTCTCCGCCGCTCTCCTCGCGCTCTTTCACTGAGTCTCCGCCGCTCTCCTCGCGCTCTTTCACTGAGTCTCCGCCGCTCTCCTCGCACTCTTTCACTGTGTCCCCGCCGCTCTCCTTGCGCTCTTTCACTGAGTCTCCGCCGCTCTCCTCGCACTCTTTCACTGTGTCCCCGCCGCTCTCCTCGCGCTCTTTCACTGAGTCCCCGCCACTCTCCTCGCGCTCTTTCACTGAGTCTCCGTCGCTCTCCTCGCGCTCTTTCACTGTGTCTCCGCCGCTCTCCTCGCGCTCTTTCACTGAGTCTCCGCCGCTCTCCTCGCGCTCTTTCACTGAGTCTCCGCCGCTCTCCTCGTGCTCTTTCACTGAGTCTCTGCCGCTCTCCTCGCACTCTTTCACTGTGTCCCCGCCGCTCTCCTAGCGCTCTTTCACAGCTGCTGCGAGCTGGCCTGCCTTTATGTTCTCAATAAGCTGCTGTACAGCATTTTCACTGAGTCTCCGTCGCTCTCCTCGCGCTCTTTCACTGTATCTCCGCCGCTCTCCTAGCGCTCTTTCACTGAGTCTCCGCCGCTCTCCTCGCGCTCTTTCACTGAGTCTCCGCCGCTCTCCTCGCGCTCTTTCACTGAGTCTCCGCCGCTCTCCTCGCACTCTTTCACTGTGTCCCCGCCGCTCTCCTTGCGCTCTTTCACTGAGTCTCCGCCGCTCTCCTCGCACTCTTTCACTGTGTCCCCGCCGCTCTCCTCGCGCTCTTTCACTGAGTCCCCGCCACTCTCCTCGCGCTCTTTCACTGAGTCTCCGTCGCTCTCCTTGCGCTCTTTCACTGCGGGCTGTGACGTCCATCACGGTTCAACTTCTTTCTACTTCTACCTGCCCTCGAGTCTCCTTCTTGATCTTTACTCGGCTGGGATCCTTACAGAGCTTGTCTTTTTTATTTGCTTAAAGGAGGAGGTAGGGAGGGAAACACTGAAGAAGTGTTTTGGGTTTAACTGTCACTTGACAACAGCTCCTCCACAGACCACCTTCAAGATACGGTGACCGCAATGCACTGATTCAAATTTTCCCCGCAACAGCAAATCAGCAGCTCTGCTCTACTGCCCTCTGCTGGATGCTTGCCTTGATTTGGACACCTAGGGTGTCTTGCTCAGGTACACTTTCTGGATGCAGTGACTGCAAGGCACTTATGCAAATTTATAAACTTGTCACACCAGATCGGGGTGTCGGTAACTGTCTCGGGGGTAACTATCTCAGGGTACAGTGTATGGCAGGGGTGGGAATCATTCACGGCCTGTGTGGTAGGGGTCAGGGGGGTAGCGTCCGTGCGCAACTGAAGGGATCCCGCTAAGATCCAGGTGAAAAACGTGAAGGTTGTCTTCATCTTTCCTTTTGTCGGTCTTCTTCTTTTTCTTCCTCTGGGGTTCCTGAGGTTCCGGAGTTCTATGAACACAAGCATAATATCTGTTATTATCTTGCTTAAGATCTCGTATGCCTGTCTGTCTGTCCTTTATTGCCAATTACCCATTATAACTGCTCACCATCTGTGACTCCCTCATTTTTTTTTTAAACCACATATTTGGGACAAGACATCCGAGAAAAATACTGACACAGCGCGAGCCATCTCACAACTTGTGCAATCTACCATCCCAGTGTTTGAGGATGTAAATAGCATATGGAAGCAACCTAAGGGTTGCCAAAAACAAACATAAGAATTTCGGACTGAAAGTGCCAGAATGGGGTGTGTATGGGCCGCGGCGGGTAAGAAATGGGTGGAATCCCCGGGTAGGACGGTGATCAGTGCCATTTGTGCTCTACCCGAGTGTAGCTGACCAGAAGGGGATCCTCAGGCAGGGTGGGGACCAGTGCCGTTTCTCCACTGCCTAAGCGACCGGCAAGAATGGGTAAGAATGTGGTCGTCGTGGGGGGCTGCCTCTCGTGATCAAATCATGAGAGTAGCTATGAGTGGTGTCTGCCGACAAACTAGTTCCTCTGAACGGTTGTCTGTGGACAAACTTCTTCCATTAACAGCCATTGGGCATCACAGGGGTGGTGGCGTGGGGCCATGAAAATCTTTCAAATTCACAAACAACAGATGTGTACATTAAACGAGCAAACATACAACAAACATGGTGCAGGTTCCATCAGAAAGGACACCGTATCTCTCCATTGGTTCCTTTTTTCCATCATGTGGATACCTCATTGCTCAGTAGCGAACAGAGTCGCAAAGGGATTAGTTTGGTGGGAGTCAGACTCTATGTCATCATCTTCTCCCGGCTGCCATACTTTTGACTGGAGTAGTTTGGCTAAAGCTGCTTGGGGCGAATTGGGGTCCATCTCATCATTCCGGATGAGCCTGAACGAATTGTCTCGGTGCCAGAATTGTGTGTCGAGGTTGGAGCTACTGTGCTTCAATCCGTAATCGTCGGGCGGTGGGTCTGGGTCAGGGGCTTTGATGTGTGTGATTTTGAAGGGGTCACTGGAATCATGATTGGATTCGCTGGGAGTGGGGCCTGGTGCAGGGGTATAATAACGGGTGTGCTGTGGCTGGCGTCATTGCTATCGCTATCACTGTCGCTGTCGCTGCTGGTTGAAGGAAGGGAGAGTCATGCCTCTGGGGGTGGAGTTGAAGATGTGTCTGAGGACAGACTGGACAGGCTGGGGGAGGGCAGGAATACATCATCTGTGGGCGGGGCGTGCTCGTCTGTTGCCGCGAGCGAGATGTGGTGCTCATGGTTGTTCTGCGAGCCATAAGCCTTGAGCTGGTTTATGTGAAACCCGCAGACTTGCCATTGGGATATGTGATCTTGTATACAGAGGGGCTGACTTTGTCCGAAATGGAGTATGATCCGGAGAATTTGGGGGAAAGGAATGAACTGGGGTTGTATAGGGAAAGCATCACTTGCTGCCCTACTACAAACTCGGTGGCGTGTACCTTTTTATCGAAACGAGCCTTGCTTTGTTTCCTCCTGGTCCCAAGTCTCACAGCTGCTGCGAGCTGGCCTGCCTTTATGTTCTCAATAAGCTGCTGTACAGCATTTTCACGCGTGAGGGCGGTGACTGCGGGGCTGGCCAAATCCAGTCCTAATAAATACTCTGTCCCGGGGCGTCCGGTCATGAGGGTGTGGGGGGTGTATCCTGTGGACGTGGATACCGTGTTTCATAAGAACATTAAAGCAAATGGGAGAACTGAATCCCAGGTGCTGTTGTTCTGTTGCACCATTTTCCTGAGAGTGGCTTTTAAAGTCCTATTCATCCTCGCTACACTGCCGCTTGACTGGGGGTGGTAGGCTATGTGAAACTTCTGCCTAATTCCGAAAATTGTGAGGACGTTCTTCATTACTCGTCCTGTAAAATGGGAGCCTTGATCGGACTCTATACTGCGTGAGAGGCCCCATCTTGTAAAGATGTGCTGTGTTAGGATTTTAGCTGTTGTCTTGGCCGTATTCGTTCTCGATGGAAAAGCTTCCACCCATTTTGTGAAGGTGTCAATGACCACCAACACATACTTATAACCATTTCTGCAGGGGGGTAGGGGTCCTATGTAATCTATCTGCAAATTCGTCCAGGGGCCATTAACGGGGCGGGTGTGACTAAGCTGAGCCTTTCTTGCATATCTGTCTGGATTGTTCTGGGCACAGATTAAGCAATTTTCGATGTAGTGCGTAACATCGGCTTTTAAATCAGGCCATCAGCAGAGAGGTCTGAGGTGGGTTAGGGTGGGTTCAATGCCTTGGTGTTCATGATTGTCATGGAACTGACAAATAATCTGGTTCCTGTTCTGGCTGGGAACTACATAAATGCCGTCTTTCAAAATCACACCGTCATGTGTGGTGATTGTGTTCTTAAACTTGTCGTACGGGGCTGGGAAGGTGCCTTTTAAAACTTCCCTGAGTTTTTCATCTTCCTTCTGGGCCTTTGCTAGATCCTGAATGTTGGTCTGTGAGACCTGAACCACGTGTACTGGGGTGCTCTCGGGGGGGTTCCAAAAGTAACCATGCCTGGAACCTGCCTTCGCTAGGGCGTCTGCTTTAACGTTACCGGGGGGGGAAGAACGGTGATGACTGCGAACCTTAATTATGCCGTATTTCCTGTCTTTAGCTGTCTCGAGGATATGTCGGAGTAATGGGGCTGAGGGTAGGGGCTTTCCATCTGCGGAAACAAATCCTCTACTTTCCCACAGGGGTAGGAATTCCGTTAAACTATTACAGACACATAAACTGTCCGAATAGATGACTGCTGGGGTCGGAAACGGGTCAGGGTGGTCGACAATGTACGCTCTGGCTGCCAGTTCTGCTGCCTGCGAGCCTAGATGTCCTGGCAACTTTAGTGAAATCTCATCCAGGGCGCGTCCCTGCATGTCCTCTATGTAAATGCCGCAACCGGTGATTCTCTTTGCGTTCAAAACTGTGGAGGAGCCATCCACATAAATCTTCAGGGGTGCGCACGTGTCTGTGGGCTGGGATCTCTGGGGTGTAGTACCTGCTTTCCTGGGAGCTGACTTCAGTATAAATGGGCCTGTGTTGTGTTTTGTGGTGATGACCTCACACTCATGTGGGTACCTGCATATTGCAAATTACCGGCTAGGAAAGTATGGGTGTTGGTTCTTTTAACTGTAATGTCCCATCCCTGTAAAAGAAGGGTCCAACGGGCTGCGCGGATGTGGCTGACTGTGCCATCTTTAAGTCGACGGTCTAACAATAGCTGTGTCGGGGTGTGTTCGGTGAGAATGGTGATGGGGTTGAGCCCTGTAATGTAGGCGAAGTACTGTACTGCCCAAAAAACTGCGAGCAGGTGCCTTTCGCAGGCAGAAAATCCTTGCTCGACAGGATCTAACACACGTGAGGCGTACGCCACGGGGCGCAATTGGTCATGGCGTTCCTGGAGGAGTACGGCCGAAAGGGTTCGGTCGGTGCTTGCTACTTCGATTGCGTACGGGGAAAGTGGATCTGGGACCTGTAATGCGGGGGCTGTGCTGAGGGCTCTTTTTAAAGCATCCACGGCATCCGTGTGCTGTGGAAGCCATTCCCAAGGTGCCTGCTTCTTGAGAAGGTCGGATAGGGGCTGCTTTTGTGGCGAAATCGTCAATATGGTTTCTGGAGTAGCCAACCAGTCCTAGAAATGACCGGAGGGCTGAGACATTATGGGGAAGGGGCAATTTGACGATCGAGTCAATTCT
This sequence comes from Scyliorhinus torazame, assembly GCF_047496885.1. Classification (NCBI taxonomy): domain Eukaryota; kingdom Metazoa; phylum Chordata; class Chondrichthyes; order Carcharhiniformes; family Scyliorhinidae; genus Scyliorhinus; species Scyliorhinus torazame. Next base: position 1,849,554 of record NC_092717.1, read on the forward strand.
CTTTTGCTCGATCTCACGTTTACCATGAGTGATTACTGTACCCAAGTAAATCACTTTTTCCTGCAAAATCTGGGCCTTCTTGGGGTTGACTTTACATCCAATCTGTTTTCAGAGTCCTTGGAGTTCGGCGAGAAGCAAAATGTGCTCTCCCTTTGTGTCTGTCTGTAGTAGCAAGTCGTCTACATACTGGACCAGCCAATCAGGTCGGGAAAATTTTGCTAGTCCGTTTGCCAGCTGTCGGTGGAAAATGGAGGGGGAGTTGTGGAAGCCTTGTGGAAGGCACAACCACGTATATTGTTGTCCCTGGAATGTAAAGGCGAATTTATATTGGCACCCTTTATCCAATGGAATGGACCAAATGCCGTTGCTAATGTCCAAAACGGAATTTTTTTTTGACTGTAGTCCCTGTTTGAGCATGGTCTGGGGACTCGTGGCTATGGTGGGGGCTGCTACTGGGGTCACTTTGTTCTGTTCCCGATAATCAATGGTCAGTCGCCATGATCCATCCGGTTTCCTGACGGGCCAAATCGGTGCGTTGTTTGTGGAGGCAACTGATCTGAGTACGCCTTGATCAAGCAAACTCTCTATTACTTTGGAGATTTCTCCCTCTGCTTCCTGGGGAAAACCATCCTGCTTTTGGGGTCTGGGGTCGGGACCTGTAATGTTTACCAAGCCAGCTATTTTGCCACAGTCGTGCTTGTGCTGTGCAAGTGCTGCTTTGTGTTGCTGCAGGACTTCCCTAACCTGTCTGTCCTGACTAATGGCTAGAGGGTCGAACCAGAAATCTCCTACTGTGCTAATCCTGTTTTCATAGTCTCCAACTGTGAGCGTGGCTCGTGCTGCCTTTGCCATTCTCCAAACACATTTATTCACTGGATCAAAAGAGAGGTTGTGGGAACTCATAAAATCGATTCTTAGGATGTGTTCAGCTGTCTGGGGTAGATCGACTAAAACTACGGGGTGTTTAGTCGTAATGTTCCCTATTTGTATCGTTACAGGGGCTGTGATGTGTCCCTGTTGTAACTGCCCTGTAAAACCGCTGAGTGTGATGGTGTCTGTTGTGGGCCACGTGTCTCGCTGAAACATCGTGGAGAAATTGAGTGGTGCGGGACCCTCCTGTGTCCCAAAGAAATTCTACGGGGTGTCCCCAGACTTTGCCTGCTACGACCGGTCTGCTGGACTTGTCCCAAAGGGTGTCGCAGACCCAAGTTGGGGAGTCCGAACACCATCAGTCGGTGCCGTTCATGTCTGTGTTCTCTGAACGGGTGCTAACACTATGGATTGGCTTTGCCCTATTCTTATTTAGGGTGCCTGTCCTAATTGTCCTCAGTTGTAGCATTCCTGGGATTTGGGTTGCGGTGGGCTGTTCCTGCCCTCATTTACCCATGCGGGGTTCTGGTGCATCCTAACTGGATGCATGTCTGCCTGCTCTTCCTCGGGTTTTGCAAATGTGGTTTTGCCTTGGACGGATTGTTCCCAAGCGCGGGACAATCTCTTCAAAACCCATTTCTCGTTGTGGGCCTCGTCTGAGGGGTCATAATTTGCGCAAGTTCTCTGTCCTGCCTCTGTCGCATGAGAGACTAGGATTCGAGTCCATTTGGCCATATTATCCGCGGACAAATGGGCGCGGCTAATTCTCCGAAAACTGCTGTAAACTGTATCCACAAGCGTCCAGCAAACGCTGTGGGGTGCTCTGTTTTCTTTTGTTTACACTTGTTAGGCCTTCTACGGGGTCTCCTCTGTTGTAGCCGATCGCATCTAGGATCGCTGTGTGCATCTCTTGGAGTGTGCCTCCTCCTACATTCTGTGGGTCGGGAAGGGCTGCCACGACTGAAGGGTCGAGGCTTAAAACTGTGAGTGTCACTTGCTCCTTTTTGTCCAGGCCGTACATGGTCGCCTGCTGTTTAACTCTAGCGAAAAACTGGTGGGGATAATATGGGAAGGAACGGTGTAATTTTTCCACACGCGTCCCGTAATTGGGTCACGGTTAACGGGTTGTATATAGGAAATCTGCGTTTCCTTCTGCTGCGGCCCTGCGGTGTGTGGTTACAGGGTTCATAGGGGTGTGTTCTGCCTGTTCAGTCGGGGGTTGGGGTGCTTTCCTCTTTTGGGGTTTTTCCTGGGTACATGTCCCATGTACGTATCTGTGGGCAGTCTCATTTAACTCCTGCCAATCGGGGCCGTTTTCCTGGTCTAATTGGGGTCCAAACGTACTTTGAAACCCATTCTGGACAGAAAGCAGAGATTGTAATTCTGCAATTTGCTTCTGGCACTTTGCGTGATCTACCGAGCTCTGCCTTTGTTCCGTCGTGGAAGTGTGGAGTGCTCGTAGGGCTGCTTTCAAATCATTGCACTGTTTCTGCAATTTCTCTACCTGTTGCTCGGTTTCTTGTCTTACCAAGACTGCACATTGCGTGTCCTGGTAGGCCTTATCATACTGGGTCTGAAAACTACTCAAATGGGCGAGACAGGACTGGTGTGCCCTCTTGGCATCATTCACCTCTCTGTCCCTCGCAGCTAACTGTTCTCTCAAATCCTATTCTCCTTTTCAAACTCGCTCACATCTTCCTCACTATTTCTGTCTCTCTCCTCTATCTCTCTACGGAGCATCCTAACGACCTCCTCTGTGCCTCGCAATTGTGCCAAGCTGGACACGATTGCCATCGGCTTGCGAGCTTTCCCTAAGTTCTTCTTGTGTATCTCTGACAGGTTCTCCCACCAAGTATGTCCTATACTCCCAGGACTTGTTTCGTCATTCGCGCAGAATTCGCTCCAAAGGGGCCATCCTGTCCCATTGAGGTATTTTCTGATCTCTTCTTCTATACAGGACACTGTCCTACTCTACTGGTCGCTGCGACCTCAAATTCATGAGGCGTTCATAAGGCGTTCCATTGCCTTCATTGCCATTTTCTCTATCTCTGGGTTCTCTACTGAATTTGGAACAGGGGGTGATAAAGTGGTGATGTAAACACAGGTACGGCTTACGCTAATTTCCGGCCGACAAAACCCCCGACAGTTTTACGCAACAAAATCTCTCAGGTTTACCTTATAACCCTGTTAGTACGCATGCATTAACACACTTCCGAATCTTGGAGGTTTGATCAGTATCGTTCTTACACTTGTGGTTTTCCTGTTTCCAATTGGATTCCAATTCAAATTTGGGTTCTCTCGGAGTGACTAGGCCACTTCTAGGTCGAGTCCCACCAGAGTTCGCCAGTAAATGTTGCTAATTTGTTGTTCTCTTTATTTGGCTCTGAATATGGCGGTCAATATGGTCGCCTTCCTTAATTCTAATCACGTTTTGCTCAAGAATCGCCAGGTATCTTTCGATACCGCCACAAGGTTCAAACCGAATATCGATCAAAGATCCAATACACCAGTTAGTTAGTTCAAAGTCAATGCTTATTTATTTACACACACAGTTAAATATAATAATGCACAAACTCTACAGACTAAACTATCACTACTGCTAAAGTCTATACTTCGCTTCGGGCGCCCACTCAGTCAGAGGAACAATGGCCGTTGTTCGGTTCTGAGGCTGCTGGGGTGGAACTGGTACGGGATAACAACTAAGGACGTCTGTCTGGTAGCGTGTGTTGACCTTGGACTTACTTGTTCTGGTGCAGCTGTTGGGCAGGTCTCTCCTCAGTGAGAGCCGGAGCTAAGAGCACAATTGCTTCACAGCTCCAGGGTCCCAGGTTCGATTCCGGCTTGGGTCACTGTCTGTGCGGAGTCTGCACATCCTCCCCATGTGTGCGTGGGTTTCCTCCGGGTGCTCCGGTTTCCTCCCACAGTCCAAAGATGTGCAGGTTAGGTGGATTGGCCATGATAAATTGCCCTTAGTGTCCAAAAATTGCCCTTAGTATTGGGTACGGTTACTGGGTTATGGGGATAGGGTGGAGGTGTTGACCTTGAGTAGGATGCTCTTTCTAAGAGCCGGTGCAGACTCGATGGGCTGAATGGCCTCCTTCTGCACTGCAAATCCTATGATAAGAGAGCGATTCTCTCTTGGGGGATCCTTCTTATACCCAAAGGGGCTTCGCACGCTTTTGGGCGGGCCTTGAACTTGGCCCCAATTAATTGGGCCGTTTCTCAATCGTTCCTATCGATTTCCTCCAATAAAGGGGTGGGTGCCCTGATGGCTGGGCGTGTCCTAGGTGGCCGTTGGCCTGCTTTGTTTCGGTCTCCTCTGGCGCCGGGGTGTCTGCCTTAATATCGGTTACTCAAATGTTACTCTTTTGTCCCTAGAGATGGGCCATTAGTATGGTAATGGCTTTGCAGTTTCAGTCTTGTCTGGGAGCTGCGGCTCCAATATGCAGACAAACTCTGAACCTGCTTGCTTTCTCAGTATTGTCCATTTTCCCTGCAATCTTTGCAAAGTGTTCATTTTGTAATCAGGAAGTGACCGTCCCAGATGGCTACAGTTCAGCACTATTCGTAACTCCTCAGATACTGAAGCAGCCCATGTCCCAATGTGGGCATTATCTGGGCTTGGGTTGGCAAGTGGCAAGTATCATTCATACAACACAAGTGCCAGGCAATGACCATATCCAACAAGACAGAATCTAATCATCGTCCCTTGTATTCAATGGCATTACTTTCACTTAATCCCCACTATCAATATCCTGAGGGTTACTGTTGACCAGAAGCTGAACTGGACTAGCCATATAAATACCATGGCTGGAAGGTGTGGAGCTGGGTCAGAGGGGTTGACTCCCAATGGGTTAGAATGGAGAAGAGTTTAGGTAGGGGGGGCGGGATGCAAGGCGCTAGCGACAGTGCCGCTCCCAAAGGCCCCGGGGAGATACTCAGGGAGTCCGGTAGTAATAGCTTAACATCTGGGAACTTGGAAGGTAGAGAAGTTTTTAAGTTTTAAATTAGCTAATTTGATTGTAGTTGGAGATACATAGTGAGAGAATACAACTCTCACAGCTCTGCTAGAAGCAGTTGGTTTTAGAAGGCTAAAGAGGGAACATTTCTCTCAGTCTTGCTAGACGAAAAGCCATGCTATTAAGTAATGGTTAAGAAAAGAGATGCCAGAAATCTAAGGTCCAGTTAGTTAAGAAAACTAGAGAAATGAAGAGAAGTTTCCAAGAAGTTTGTATTTAACAGAACAGAGGAAACTGGGAATCAGAACATTTTACTGTTCAATAAAGTCACAAAGAGTTGAAATGATATTGGACTGTGAGAGGCCAGAAAGATATCTACGATAGTGCTAAGATTTGTGAGAAATAACTACAGTTTGGGCGACAGTAGTTGAAATAATTGTGGAAATCGGTGGCTGGCCTGAGAGTTTTTATGAAAGCCTTTAAGAAACAAGATACCTGAAGGGAGAGGGTGTTAAACCTGATGGAAGCAGCGGAGGGAAAGCATAATTTAAAAGAAGATTTGAAAGCATGACTTTTAAAAGCTTAGTTTGCAATTATTTGTGTGGAAGGAGGAATTCAGTGAGATAGGTTGGCTTACAGTAAGAGAAGCATCTGGGGGACTTTCAGGTGAAATCCACAGACATTCACTTGGGTTCAGAGAGGAGTGCATTTACCACAGTCATCCTGTGTGCTTAAAAGGGACTTGGTGTGTTAATGAGACCATTGTACCTTAAAATGTATTTTGCAATCTGTGCTAATCCTAAAACCTATGTGTAATTGTTAAACCAAAGGGGCAGTAAAGGAGTATTGTATTATAGTCCAATCTTTTCAGTTTTAATAAGTGTTTTTTTCTTGTTGTTAAACCCAATTGGCAGTCATGTTGAGCAAGGGATCCAATTTGGGATCTTCCTGTCCAGTTATAGCATCAACTGGGATCGTAACAATACCACCACCTGGCGGTTCCCCTCCAAATCACTCACCATCCTGACTTGGAAATATATCACTGAACTTCCTCCCTCAGGGCACTGTGGATGTACCAACACCTCCTGGGCTGTAGCGGCTCAAGATGGCAGCTCACCCCCACCTTCTGAAGGGCAATTAGGGAAGGGCAATAAATGCTGGCCTAACCAGCGACGCCCACATCCCTTAAATCAATAAGAAAAAATATTTCTTGCCCTCCTACACTGCAAATTGTGGAGAGTAGGTCTGGCAACCCATCGGGCTGCCTTTACAGGGACCAACCAGGAACATCAATTAATTTTTTTAAATAATAAATTTAGAGTACCCAATTCATTTTTTCCAATTAAGGGGCAATTTATCGTGGCCAATCCACCTACCCTGCACATCTTTGGGTTGTGGGGGCGAAACCCACGCAAACACGGGGAGAATGTGCAAACTCCACACGGACAGTGACCCAGAGCCGGGATTGAACCTGGCACCTCGGCGCCGTGAGGCAACAGGGCTAACCCACTGCGCCACCGTGCTGCCCCAGGTACATCAATTAATTGGGACTTTCAGCCAACATCATCACTCAGGTGAAACAGACGTCCCTTCCCTTACCCTCCTGCTCCCACTGCCTGTCTAGTATATGGCACGTATGAAAACCACTCCCAACATTTCAACCTCAATGTTTATTGAAAACAAACTTAATTGTTTCATCCATCTATCCTATTGATTTCCTGACTGGTAGGGTGACCATTCTAAGATATATCTTAGAATGGTTTCCCTAACACAGAAAAAAATATACATATAAATTCCTTGGAATCTAATTCAAGCCATTTTTGTTTTTGAACTTTTCTGCCTTGCTGTGTCTTTTGTCGTCTCTATCATTTAACCTGTAAACAAATGGGCCAAATAGCTTTAGCCTGTAGTCATTGGTCCTGCAGTGTAGACTTTTCCCTTTCTTAGGGAGGAATTGGAAAATTTGGTTCGTGCCCCCAGTGACTGGGGATCTATTGTTAATCCTGAACACACTAATCTATACCGAGTTTGTGTAAAGAAGCATAAAAGCAGAAAATGCTGGAAATATTGAACGGTTATTTTTAGAATTATTTGACTCGAAATGTTAACTCTCTCCACAAAGAGTCTGCTGAATATTTCAAGAATTTTCAGTTTTTTTATACCAGATTTGGATTTGTTTATTGTCATGTGTACTGAGGTACTGTGAAACGTATTTCTCTTGCGTGCAGCTTAAACAGATCATTTAGTACATGAAAAGAAAATATGTAATAGGGCAACACAAGGTACACAATATAAATGCATAGACCAAAAGAGAAAATGCTGGAAAATCTCAGCAGGTCTGGCAGCATCTGTAAGGTGAGAAAAGAGCTAACGTTTCGACTCCAGATGACCCTTTGTCAAAGCTAAAAGACATAGAATGTGAGAGATATTTATACTGTGGGGTGAGGGAATGAAAGATGTGTCATAGCCACAGAAACCAAGGGCAAAGAGTGCTAATGACTGTCCCCAGGGAGAATAAAAGGCCAAACAGCAGAGAAACTAAAATCAAAGGGTAAGCAGTGACAGATGTAGATGTGGGGGGAGGGGGGACATGGGTAGAAGGGAGAAGCAAAAGGGAGAAAATGTAAGGGAAAGGGGGATGAGATGGGGGGGGGAAATATATGTATATGTAGATCTGAGGCGTTCAAGGCAGACGACCCTGACCTATACAAGAAATCCAGGTACGATCTCCGCAAAGCCATCAGAGATGCCAAGAGAGAATATCAAACCAAGCTTGAGTCACAGACAGACTCTCGGCAGTTGTGCCAAGGACTAAACAACATAACGTGCTACAAAGCAAAGCCGAACAGTATCTCTGGCAGCAGCGCACCCCGATGAACTCAATGCATTCTATGCTCGGTTCGAGCAGGTAACCAACAATCCGCTGGCGAGTGCCCCAGCTGCCCATAATTCACCCATACCCACCATCACAGCTTCCGAAGTCAGATTGGCCTTCCTGAAAGTGAACCCTCGGAAGGCGACGGGCCCGGACGGGATCCCTGGACGTGCACTCAGAGCCTGCGCGGACCAGCTGGCAGAGGTATTCGCGGACATCTTTAACCTGTCCCTACTCCACTCCGAGGTCCCCACCTGCTTCAAGAAGACCACCATCATACCGGTACCAAAGACGAACCAGGCAACGTGCCTCAATGACTACCGACCAGTGGTCCTGACTTCAGTCGTAATGAAGTGCTTCGAGAGGTTGATCATGAAGCGCATCACCACCATACTCCCAGAACGCCTTGATCAACTGCAATTCGCATACCGCTGCAACCGGTCCACATCAGACACTATTTCCCTGGCGCTACACTCATCCCTAGAGCATCTCGAAAACAAGGACTCCTACATCAGACTCCTATTTATTGACTACAGCTCCGCCTTCAACACCATAATTCCAGCCAAGCTCATATCAAAGCTCCAAAACCTAGGACTTGGCTCCCCACTCTGCAACTGGATCCTCGATTTTCTGACCAACAGACCACAATCAGTAAGAATGAACAACAACACCTCCTCCACAATAGTCCTCAACACCGGTGCCCCGCAAGGCTGCGTACTTAGCCCCCTACTCTACACCCTGTACACACACGACTGCGTGGCAAAACTTGGTTCCAACTCCATCTACAAGTTTGCTGACGATACGACCATAGTGGGCCGGATCTCGAATAACGACGATTCCGAATACAGGAGGGAGATAGAGAATCTCCCTCAATGCCAGCAAAACGAAAGAGCTGGTAATTGACTTCAGGAAGCAAAGTACTGTACACACTCCTATCAGCATCAACGGGGCCGAGGTGGAGATGGTTAGCAGTTTCAAATTCCTAGGGGTGCACATCTCCAAAAATCTGTCCTGGTCCACCCACGTCAACGCTACCACCAAGAAAGCACAACAGCGCCTATACTTCCTCAGGAAACTAAGGAAACTCGGCATGTCCACATTAACCCTTGCCAACTTTTACAGATGCACCATAGAAAGCATCCTATTGGACTACATTACAGCCCTCTGCTCGGCCCAGGACCGCAAGAAACTTCAGAGTCGTGAACACCGCCCAGTCCATCACACAAACCTGCCTCCCATCCATTGACTCCATCTACACCTCCCGCTGCCTGGGGAAAGCGGGCAGCATAATCAAAGATCCCTCCCACCCGGCTTACTCACTCTTCCAACTTCTTCCATCGGGCAGGAGATACAGAAGTCTGAGAACACGCACGAACAGACTCAAAAACAGCTTCTTCCCCACTGTCACCAGACTCCTAAATGACCCTCTTATGGACTGACCTCGTTAACACTACACCCTGTATGCTTCATCCGATGCCAGTGCTTATGTAGTTACATTGTATATGTTGTGTTGCCCTATTATGTATACTTTTCAAAAATATTTGGATCCTCGCTGTCTTCAGGGGATGTCCCGGAGGACTGGAGAATAGCAAATGTTGTTCCTCTGTTTAAGAAGGGTAGCAAGGATAATCCCGGGAACTACAGGCCGGTGAGCCTTACTTCAGTGGTAGGGAAATTACTGGAGAGAATTCTTCGAGACAGGATCTACTCCCATTTGGAAGCAAATGGACGTATTAGTGAGAGGCAGCACGGTTTTGTGAAGGGGAGGTCGTGTCTCACTAACTTGATAGAGTTTTTCGAGGAGGTCACTAAGATGATTGATGCAGGTAGGGCAGTAGATGTTGTCTATATGGACTTCAGTAAGGCCTTTGACAAGGTCCCTCATGGTAGACTAGTACAAAAGGTGAAGTCACACGGGATCAGGGGTGAACTGGCAAGGTGGATACAGAACTGGCTAGGCCATAGAAGGCAGAGGGTAGCAATGGAGGGATGCTTTTCTAATTGGAGGGCTGTGACCAGTGGTGTTCCACAGGGATCAGTGCTGGGACCTTTGCTCTTTGTAGTATATATAAATGATTTGGAGGAAAATGTAACTGGTCTGATTAGTAAGTTTGCAGACGACACAAAGGTTGGTGGAATTGCGGATAGCGATGAGGACTGTCTGAGGATACAGCAGGATTTAGGTTGTCTGGAGACTTGGGCGGAGAGATGGCAGATGGAGTTTAATCCGGACAAATGTGAGGTAATGCATTTTGGAAGGGCTAATGCAGGTAGGGAATATACAGTGAATGGTAGAACCCTCAAGAGTATTGAAAGTCAAAGAGATCTAGGAGTACAGGTCCACAGGTCATTGAAAGGGGCAACACAGGTGGAGAAGGTAGTCAAGAAGGCATACGGCATGCTTGCCTTCATTGGCCGGGGCATTGAGTATAAGAATTGGCAAGTCATGTTGCAGCTGTATAGAACCTTAGTTAGGCCACACTTGGAGTATAGTGTTCAATTCTGGTCGCCACACTACCAGAAGGATGTGGAGGCTTTAGAGAGGGTGCAGAAGAGATTTACCAGAATGTTGCCTGGTATGGAGGGCATAAGCTATGAGGAGCGATTGAATAAACTCGGTTTGTTCTCACTGGAACGAAGGAGGTTGAGGGGCGACCTGATAGAGGTATACAAAATTATGAGGGGCATAGACAGAGTGGATAGTCAGAGGCTTTTCCCCAGGGTAGAGGGGTCAATTACTAGGGGGCATAGGTTTAAGGTGAGAGGGGCAAGGTTTAGAGTAGATGTACGAGGCAAGTTTTTTACGCAGAGGGTAGTGGGTGCCTGGAACTCACTACCGGAGGAGGTAGTGGAAGCAGGGACGGTAGTGACATTTAAGGGGCATCTTGACAAATATATGAATAGGATGGGAATAGAAGGATACGGACCCAGGAAGTGTAGAAGATTGTAGTTTAGTCGGGCAGTATGGTCGGCACGGGCTTGGAGGGCCGAAGGGCCTGTTCCTGTGCTGTACATTTCTTTGTTCTTTGTTCTTTTCACTGTACCTCGGTACACGTGACAATAAACAAATCCAATCCAATGTAAAGAAAGGCAATAAATAAATAAATGGTAAACGACAGTTAAAATGAAATGGAATAAAAACAAATGGGTCGGGGTGGGGTAGAGCTAATTATCTGAAGTTGTTGAATTCGATGTTGAGACCGGAAGGCTGTAGCGTGCCTAACCGGAAGATGAGATGTTGTTCCTCCAGTTTGCGTTGAGCTTCACTGGAACATTGCAGCAGGCCAAGGACAGACATGTGGCCATGGGAGCAGGGTCTCACTTGATGAAGGAGCTGCGCTCCAAAAGCTAGTGATTTGAAACAAACCCGTTGGACTTTAACTTGGTGTTGTAAGACTTCTTATTGTGTTAAAATGGCAAGAAACGGGAAGGTCAGGGTCCTGAATGCGCACAGACCGAAGGTGCTCAGCAAAGTGATCACCCAGTCTGCGTTTGGTCTCTCCGATAGAGAGGAGACCACATTGGGATCAGCGAATGTAATAGACCAATTGAAAGAGGTGCAAGTGAAACGCTGTTTAACCTGGAATGAGTGTTTTGGGCCTGGGATGTTAAGCATGGAAGAGGTAAAGGGGCAGGTGTTACACCTTCTGCGATTGCATGGGAAGGTGCCATGGGTGATTTCCAAGATCCGTTATATTTTACTCTATAAAGAGACTCAGTTTACTATAGAGATTGCTCGTCGGTCTGTGAACACAGGTAAAGTGTTGCGAATAGAGGTTCACATTCGAACAAGACATTAGATTGTCTTTTTGCTGGTGGTGTTTTTGTTTTATTGGGATGACAATAGGAGCAGCTGCAATAGCTCCAGGATTTTGAGATTGTTGCAGCATTTTAACTCGGAATGAACAGAAATGCAATTGTTCTGAAAGAGCAAATCTATTTTTGTATTTTGACAGATCTGATTTAGTTGATTATCCCAAATTCACAAACCTGATTCATGTATTTGTATTCCCCTGGGTTTGGTTTGTTTAATTTTGTTTATGTCCCTCCAGGTGATTTATTTCCTGTAGTATATACTCATATCTGTAATTGTGCCTTACAAAAACTTTATTCCTTTATATCGGTGAACACTATCTTTCCCACTGAATGAATGTTTAAATTTCAACCAAGCCTCTGATTGGGCTTCCTAAATATTATTTTAATCTACAGAATTGTGGCGCTACCTCTAACCTGATCTCTCCTGTTCTCACAAAACTCTTACTTAGGGAACGGCTCCTGCAACCATTCTTCATTTTCGGGGAGAATGTGTAGCTTGATTCTAACCAGTGTCACAATCATGATTCAGGAAATTGAGGTGATGAATCTCTGAATCTGCAAACACCATGAAGCTGTCACCAGAGATCTGGTTGTCTAGGGGGCCCAACAAAGCCGATGGTTACAGCAAGTGGAGTCTCGGTGTTTGTTCTAAACCCAGCTCCTCTGCATTATTGAAGCCCCTTCTGTCAGTTATCCAGATACTTTGCAGCGAAAAACATACCTGAAATTTTGGAATGGCCGTAACTCAGAAACAACAGATTAATTACAGCACAGGAAGCAGCCATTCGACCCATCAACATAATACTACAATAGAATATTTTTTGAAATGTTTTCATACATATTTCTATTTAAAACAGTCAAGATCCTCCACTCGCAAATAAATTATAAATGAGGCAGATCTTTCTACCTCATCTTAATTCATCCCAAAAGTTCAAGATGGAAAGCTAGGCAACTAGCGACGCCTTTGGTTAACTTTCAACAGCAAATGTTGGGAGTTTCCATCTTTAATTATATCTCAACTAAAGAAACAGATAATACAAAAACACGAGGCATTTTAGTTTCATACAGTGAAAGAGATCTCACTAGACCAGCACTAAATGTACAGTATAACTGGGTATGTGTCTGGAGATTATCCTAATCACTTTCATTAACTTTGAAAACAAGGAAAATGTATGATCTATTTACTGCCTTTAAAATAAATAGCCTTCTTTCCACACTTAATATTTTAGTTAAACGTAAGAAATGATTACTGCCTTTAAAATAAATAGCCTTCTTTCCACACTTAATATTTTAGTTAAACGTAAGAAATGAGCGATCGAAATCCTGAACAGGGTTGTACACAGAATCATTTTAATTTCTCCACTTCAAGTTGAAATCTAGCCCACCACTCACTTTCCTGTAGAACAGAAGAGTATTAACTCCTTGCTTTGAAAATACAAGGGTCTTTTATAGAAAAGTAGATCATGTTTTCAGTTGATGGTATACATAAGTTAATGCAAAAGAAAAATCTTGCTTCAGTTAATGTGAACTTAATATAGAACAAATTCCAAATAAGATATATTTCTCTTTTCCAAAGAGTCTACATAACAAATGTGAAGAAAAGTTCAGTGTGCTAAATTATTTGGCAAGTCAATACTTGGTATTGAACTTGAGATGCAGTCTTCTGAGCACAGAATGAGTCGGTGACTGATTTAGGTGCTCTTGGACCCTCATTTCTGGCCACAGTTATTGAAGGAATGTTACTTTTCTGCCTTCGGGTATTGTGGTAACACCACTCTCTACACAGTGTAAATCTCCAAGGTGGGTGGCCCATTCCAAATCACTGATTCATTGCTTCTTTGGGAAATCCATTACAACTATCCAGGTGAATTCTAAGTTATGATTTGGAATTTTGGAAGCTGCCTATTTCCAGTTGGGATCATATGAGTATATCCCATGGCACTTGTCTATCGCCAATGTCATAGAAATTAAACTGCCCAGTAACACACAATCCTAGAAGTTGAGAAGCTTGCCTTCTAACCTCAGGAATGGAATTGACAGGGGCAGCATGTGGTGCAGTGGTTAGCACTGGGACTACAGCGCTGAGGACCCGGGTTCGACTCCCGGCCCTGGGTCACTCCACGTGGAGTTTGCACATTCTTCCCATGTCTGCGTGGGTTTCACCCCCACAACCCAAAGATGTGCAGGGTAGGTGGATTGGCCACGCTAAATTGCCCCTTAATTGGAAAAAATGAATTGGGTACTCTAAATCTATTTTTTAAAAAGGAATGGAATTGACACTGGTCTTATTCAGACTCTCGGCTGGAACCTGTCCTTTCTCAGTTCACCTGAACACAGGATAGTTCCCCAGGAACTCTCAGGCCTTTGCACAGGTTTTCTGACAATACAAAGACATTTCTTCTCCTGAAAGATTCCCTGAAAAAACTGTTCCCTCTCTCCCATTGAGATGCTGACTTACCTGCTGTGTATTGAGTTCTTTAGAATGCTTTACTTTCCTTACATTTCCAATATTGGCCACATGCACAACACCCCTCATTCAACCTTGATACATGTTATCACTTTCCTGCCAATTGTTATCAACCTACTGTCTCGGCAAATCTTACATCACCAAGCAAATGACATTTTTGTCTCCTAAGAAGGAAGAGCCGCAAAAGATAAAGAGTTAATTATCAGCACTACATCCCGCAGCCCACAATTCCTTTCCTGGATTAAGTACTGAAGGGCTAACAGTGACCTAGAGGTGGACAGTGGAGTTTGGGGTGATTGGCGAGTGAAAGGAGAGAGGGGAAGGTCTCCTATTCTGGCCTGAGAATTCTGTCCAAGTTCTACATGATAAATGCGCTAAATTAATTCAAGTTATTGTTAGGTCACAGAAAATGAGTGTCCAGCGAATTGAGTAATCCCACTATGGAGGAGGCAGCAGGAAATCATGAAGAGGAAATCATGAAATAGACAATTTGCCAATCTTGGGATAAGCTTTGACAAAGGGTCATCGGACTCGAAACGTTAGCTATTTTCTCTCCCTACAGATGCTGCCAGACCTGCTCAGATTTTCCAGCATTTTCTCTTTGGCTTGGGATAAGGAATGTCTGCAACAGAAAGACGTGTTGCTTGATGAGGTTAAACTTGAGGAAGAGCGGTAGTGATTGGTCCAACATATCTTGAAGAGGTATTGAAGTGGAAGAACTGCCCAATCAGCTGAATATCACGACTCAGGGATAGGAGAACATGAGTTTGAAGGTAGAAAGGGTGAGAGAGGATTCAGGAATAAGATCTGGTTAGGGCAGCATGGTGGTACAGTGGTTAGCACTGCTGCCTCATGGCGCCGAGGTCTCAGGTTCAATCTCGGCTCTGGGTCATTGTCCGTGTGGAGTCTTATTGTGTCTGCGTGGGTTTCGCCCCCACAGCCCAAAGATGTGCCGTGTAGAATAAAGAACAAAAAACAAAGAAAATTACAGAATAGGAACAGGCCCTTCGGCCCTCCCAGCCTGCGCCGATCCAGATCCTTTACCTAAACCTGTCGCCTATTTTCCAAGGATCTACTTCCCTCTGTTCCCCGCCTGTTCATATATCTGTCTGGATGCATCTTAAATGATGCTATTGTGCCCGCCTCTACCACCTCCGCTGGCAAAGCGTTCCAGGCACCCACCACCCTCTGCGTAAAAAACTTTCCACGCACATCTCCCTTAAACTTTCCCCCTCTCACCTTGAAATCGTGACCCCTTGTAATTGACGCCCCCACTCTTGGAAAAAGCTTGTTGCTATCCACCCTGACAATACCTCTCATAATTTTGTAGACCTCAATCAGGTCCCCACTCAACCTCTGTCTTTCCAATGAAAACAATCCTAATCTACTGAACCTTTCTTCATAGCTAACACCCTCCATACCAGGCAACATCCTGGTGAACCTCCTCTACACCCTCTCTAAAGCATCCACATCTTTCTGGTAATGTGGTGATCAGAACTGCACGCAGTATTCCAAATGTGGCCTAACCAAAGTCCTATACAACTGTAACATGACCTGCTGACTCTTGTACTCAATACCCCGTCCGATGAAGGCAAGCATGCTGTATGCCTTCTTGACCACTCTATCGACCTGCGTTGCCGCCTTCAGAATACAATGGACCTGAACTCCCAGATCTCTCTGTGCACCAATTTTCCCCAGGACTCTTCCATTGACCGTATAGTCCGCTCTTGAATTGGATCTTCCAATCTGCCATTTCTCTCCCGAACTCTCCAATCTATTTATATTTTGCTGTATTCTCTGACAGTCCCCCTCACTATCTGCAACTCCACCAATCTTAGTATCATCTGCAAACTTGCTAATCAGACCACCCATACCTTCGTCCAGATCATTTATGTATATCACAAACAACAGTGGTCCCAGCACGGATCCCTGTGGAACACCACTAGTCACCTTTCTCCATTTTGAGACACTCCTTTCCACCACTACTCTCTGGCTCCTGTTGCCCAGCCAGTTCTTTATCCATCTAGCTAGTACACCCTGAACCCCATACAACTTCACTTTTTCCATCAACCTGCCATGGGAAACTTTATCAAACGCCTTACTGAAGTCCATGTATATGACATCTACAGCCCTTCCCTCGTCAATTAACTTTGTCACTTCCTCAAAGAATTCTATTAGGTTTGTAAAACATGACCTTCCCTGCACAAAACCATGCTGCCTATCACTGATAAGTCTATTTTCTTCCAAATGTGAATAGATCCTATCCCTCAGTATCTTCTCCAACAGTTTGCCTACCACTGACGTCAAGCTCACAGGTCTATAATTCCCTGGATTAACCCTGTTACCCTTCTTAAACAAAGGGACAACATTAGCAATTCTCCAGTCCTCAAGGATGCTGCAAAGATATCTGTTAAGGCCCCAGCTATTTCGTCCCTCGCTTCCCTCAGCAACCTGGGATAGATCCCATCCGGACCTGGGAACTTGTCCACCTTAATGCTTTTTAGAATACCCAAAACCTCCCCCTTCCTTATGCCGACTTGACCTAGAGTATTTAAACATCCATCCCTAACCTCAACATCCGTCATGTCCCTCTCCTTGGTGAATATCGATGCAAAGTACTCATTAAGAATCTCACCCATTTCCTCTGACTCCACGCATAAATTCCCTCTTTGTCTTTGAGTGGGCCAATCCTTTCTCTAGTTACCCTGTTGCTCCTCATATACGAATAAAAGGCTTTGGGATTTTCCTTAACCCTGTTAGCCAAAGATATTTCATGGCCCCTTTTAGCCCTCTTTATTGCGCGTTTGAGATTTGTCCTACTTTCCTGATATTCCTCCAAAGCTTCATCAGTTTTAAGTAGCCTAGATCTTATGTATGCTTCCTTTTTCATCTTAGCTAGTCTCTCAATTCCACCCGTCAACCATGGTTCCCTAATCTTGCCATTTCTATCCCTCATTTTCACAGGGACATGTTTGTCCTGCACTCTAATCAACCTTTCCTTAAAAGACTCCCAGATTTCCCAGGGTCCCAGGTTCGATTCCCGACTTGGGTCACTGTCTGTGCGGAGTCTGCACATTCTCCCCGTGCCTGCGTGGGTTTCCTCCGGGTGCTCCGGTTTCCTCCCACAGTCCAAAGATGTGCGGGTTAGGTGGATTGACCGTGCTAAATTGCCCTTAGTGTCCAAAAGATGTTAGGTGTGGGTTGCGGGAATAAGGTGGATACGTGGGTTTCAGTGGGGTGCTCTTTGTAGGGGCCGGTTCAGACTCGATGGGACAGGTGGCCTCCTTCTGCGCTGTAAATTCTATGACTGGTGAAAATGTCGTACGAGGAGCGTTTGAGGACTCTGGGTCTGTACTCGTTGGAGTTTAGAAGGTTGAGGGGGGATCTTATTGAAACTTACAGGATACTGCGAGGCCTGGATAGAGTGGATGTCGAGAGGATGTTTCCACTTGTAGGAAAAACTAGAACTCGAGGACACCATCTCAGACTAAAGGGACGATCCTTTAAAACTGAGATGAGGAGGAATTTCTTCAGCCAGAGGGTAGTGAATCTGTGGAACTCTTTGCCGCAGAAGGCTGTGGAGGCCAATTCACTGAGTATCCTTAAGACAGAGATAGATAGGTTCTTGATTAATAAGGGGATCAGGGGTTATGGGGAGAAGGCAGGAGAATGGGGATGAGAAAATATCAGCCATGATTGAATGGCGGAGCAGACGCGATGGGCCGAGTGGCCTAATTCTGCTCCTATGTCTTATGGTCTAAAACTGGGATGTTGGAAAATTCATACTCAGTATAGGTCAGGATATGGGCAACTAATGTTTGGACACATTATAGTCTATCGAAGGTAGAGAAGGTGAATACCGTGTGGTTGACCTTAAAGGTGAAAAAAGGTGGATAAGACTTTTACTGGAGTTTTGAGGCAGCAAGATGGAAGAGGGCGATGTGATAGGAGGTCAGCAGTTTTGGTGCAAGATGTTGGGTCTGAAATAGATACTGGTGAATATGCACTGGATCTGACTTGATGGGCAAGAGTGGAACTACCTATAGAGAGCTGAACAACAGAGGAGAGAGACCAGAGGAATGGGGTGGGTCCACAATGTTTGAACTGTACAGAGAAGTCTAGATAAATAACGCACAATGACTGCAATCAGCGAGGATGCCGTCTCAGCTTCAGCCAAGCGTTCTCCGTGCTGGGAGAAGGGAAGAAACTGGACTTGAGGGGATTTCACTCAATTGTTTGGGGAGGTGTTGGAATGGAGTAGTGAGGTGATGATGATGAAAGGCAGCTTCAAGACAGGGCAGGGAGTTGGACAGATCAAAGTGATTTCTCCACCACCTTGAGTCTTGTGTATGGTTCCAGGTATTGAAATATAGGGAGGAGAGGGTCCAGGTCTTGAAATGAGTGGAAGGAAGGGCAACCGAGTTTGTAAATGTGATTCAGCATTTGTGATTCAAGGGGAAATGTACAAGCACGTGGGATTCTGCATAAAGGATTGAGAGTTTATTTTTCCTGTAGGGGAAGTGATTAACTGGATATGACAAACATGTATATTTATACAAATTGTAGAACAAATGGACATAGATTCAGTTTAGGCAAAACATAGAGTTTAGATAAAACTTAGTCACAGGCAGGATGATAAATATACATTTATATTTATATAAATATTTAAAAATCCAGCAGTGGAATTTGGGATTAGAATAGGTAGGTTCTTCATAGCTAGCACAGACATGATGGATCATAGGTCCTAATTTTGTGCAGTAAAGTTTTATGGAAATGGAGCAAGTTTTACATGGCAAGAGTGATCATTTTTGTCAGACAGTTATTGAAAGACAAAAGTGGAGCTTTGGGATCAGCCTAAAGTGTGAAAAAATGGGATGTCCTTGTCCTCTTAGCCCTTTCACATTAACTGGCACTGGGTAGCTGATTGGTTGAAGAGTATTACACTGAACACTGGGGTATTCGTTTATTGGATTCATGTGCGCAGATTATTCAAATCATGAAGCTTGAAAGTGCGAATTTCAATTGGTTTGGCTTCTTCTGACAATGACTAAGTGTGAATATTGGCTCACTCTGGAGGTGGAGCTGAAACTGAATATCCACCATGAACGAATTGAATAAATGGGACAGATTTGATGGGTTGTTTCCTTTCCTCCTGCTCCTATTGCTTATGTCGTTATGCTCCACTAGTGGCAGGAATGAGGATGGGTGGATGGTGGGTTTGGAGCTGTTTCTACCAGATGAAGATTAGAGGAAATCCAGGCTTCTTTATTGCTGCATGATGTCATCACAAGGAGACACTTCAGATCATCAGACTGAGGAACTCCTGAATCAAGTGTTTATCAGAACAAAACATGACTTCATGTGAAAGTAATCCAGTACATACACGCAGAAGCAAGGCTTCCAATCATATCAATAATGCCATATTTAATATAACCTGTGAGTGTTTATCTCAGCTGAAATATTCTGTCAATAAGATCACCCACACATGCCCTTTACACAAAATAGTTTTCTCCGGATAGTATCCATTGGTCACTTACACATCTATGTGACAGACATCTCACATTCAATCAGCGGAAATAATTAACATGACTCCAGTATTAAATCACCCCATAGCCCTGTCTCAGTCCCAAACTAATCGCAGTCCCAAAAAACTGCCCCACACTCTCCCCAGGGTCCTAACCCTATCTACTTCAATTATTTATCCATTTTTATTTTTAATATGCAATGATATCTCCTTCAACCACTCCCCACTGCAACGCACATTCCCTGCTTCATCGACCCTCTGTGTAAAGAGTTTTTGGGGGGTAATCATGTTTTTCAATGTTTAGTGATGAGAAGCCGTGAATATAAAATTCTCACTAACACTCCAACTAGGGGAAACAGTCATTCTCTCTAATTTATATGTCGGTCCTTGCTCAGTCGGTAG
This sequence comes from Scyliorhinus torazame, assembly GCF_047496885.1. Lineage (NCBI taxonomy): Eukaryota > Metazoa > Chordata > Chondrichthyes > Carcharhiniformes > Scyliorhinidae > Scyliorhinus > Scyliorhinus torazame. The sequence continues at coordinate 1,869,467 of NC_092717.1, forward strand.
CTCTCCTGCTTCTGAATCAAAAGATTCTAGGGTCAAGTACCGCTCCAGGGTTGAGCACGAAAATTGAATTGAACAGCCCAGTGCAATGCTGAAGGGGCACTGCACTGTCGGAGATGCTGTCCGTCAGCTGAGACATTAAACTGAGACTCTGTCTGCTCAGGAGGGTGTAAAAGACCCCTTGGCACTGTTGTGAAACATAACAGGGGAGTTATTCTCCTGTGTCCTGGTCAATGTTTATCCCTCAATCGACATCACAAAAACAGATTATCATTGCTCCTTGCTGGATCTTGCTCTGCACATATTGGCTGCTGTGTTTCCCACATCCCAACAGGTCAAACGTGCATCAATAGCTGGAAAGTCATTTGCGTGTCCGGTGGTCGTGAAAAGTGCAAAGTCTTTCCTCATTTTAAAAAAAACCTCAATGAAAGATTTTCCGTGTCAATGAAACAGTTCACGATGTTCAGCCTCTGCATCGTTAGCTTCTCGCCTCCGGCACCATCCTGGAGAATCGACATCCTCATTGGCTTCAATATCCTTTGTGCCTCATGTACACTGTCTCCAACTGCCTCCGAACAAATACTTTGTACAATATAGCATTATTGCTTTACTCTTAATGTCCCAGCATTTTTAAAACCCCAAAATATTGTTTCAGAATCTTTAGCTGCCTCCACTCTGCTTCAAGACATTTGACCAACAGAGATCTCTCTGCTTCTGTCCTCTGTGTTTTCTCACTGAGATCACATCTTCACTGTCACAGTTTTAGTGAGGAGCTGGTTTACGGAGCTGGTTTTCTGGGAAGATTTTCCTGTCTCTGCCGTCAGTGCCGATCACTTGTCTCCGACCAGATTATCCTTCTTTCTCCCAGTATTGGGTTTTAATATTTGATAGCATCAGCGTGATAGTGCAACACTTTTAGCTGGGTCAGAACCACGCTTGGCCAAATGGTCTGACCTTCTCTGTGGAATTAGCAGCCAGGGAGGTGGTGGGGTAGTGGTGTTTTCATTGACCGAGTAATCCAGAGACCGAGAGTACTCTGCGGTCCCAGGGTCAAATCCTGCAGATGGTGAAATTTGAATTCAATAAAAATCTGGAATTAAAAATCTAGTGATGACCATTGCTGATTGTCATTAAAACCCAGCTGGTTCACTCATGTCCTTTAACGAAGGAAATATGTCGTCCTTACCTGGTTGACTATTAACTGCTCCCTCAAGGGAAATTAAGGATAGGCATTTTGCAGGCACAGCCTGCAATGCCCACACCCCGTGAATGAATAAAAAATATATAATAGACTGGCAGAAAGACCAACAGTACCAAAGCTGTCAAGACATTGGCAGAATGGCTTGGACTATGGTCACAGAGAATTTGTATTTCTGTAGCGCCTTTCATGACCTCAGCATTGTCCCCAAGGCTGCCCAGCCAATGAAGTACTTTAGAAGTGCAGTCACATTGGTTCCAGGGGACCCGAGAGAACAGGACGGATTCGGTGTCAGTATAATTACAGTTGGTCGCTGCATACAAATGATAGCAATTTGGAGAGACACCAGAGGCTCACTGTTCACGTCGCATTGATGGATCAGACACACAGGGACAGCGTTTACCCAGTACACAGGAACAGTGTGTACCCAGTACACTGGGACGGTGTGCACCCAGTACACCGGGACAGTGGGACAGTGTGTACCCAGTACACAGGAACAGCGTGTACCCAGTACACTGGGACAGTGTGTATCCAGTATACGGGGAAAGTGTGTACCCAGTACATGGGATAGTGTGCACCCAGTGCACTGGGACAGTGTGTACCCAGTACACGGGAACAGTGTGTTCAGAGATAGTCTGTACACAGTACACAGCGTGTACCCAGTACACGGGGACAGTGTGTACCCACTACACGGGATAGTGAGCACCCAGTACACTGGGACAGTGTGTCCCCAGTACATGGGGCAGTCTGTACCCAGTACACTGGGACAGTGTGTACCCAGTACATGGGACAATCTGTACCCAGTACACTGGGACAGTGTGTACCCAGTACACGGGACAGTCTGTACCCAGTGCAGTGGGACAGTGTGTACCCAGTACACAGGAAAAGTGTGTACCCAGTACACTGGGACAGTGTGTACCCAATACACTGGGACATTGTGTACCAAGTACCCGGGGACAGTGTGTACCCAGTACACATGAACAGTGTGTACCCGGTACACGGGGACAGTCTGTACCCAGTACACGGGGACAATGTGTACCCAGTACATGGGATCGTGTGCACCCAGTACACTGGGACAGTGTGTACCCAGTACATGGGACAGTCTGTACACAGTGCACTGGGACAGTGTGTACCCAGTACACGGGGACAATGTGTACCCAGTACACGGTACAGTGTGCACCCAGTACACTGGGACAGTGTGTACCCAGTACACGGGACAGTCTGTACCCAGTGCAGTGGGACAGTGTGTACCCAGTACACAGGAACAGTGTGCACCCAGTACACTGGGACAGTGTGTACCCAATACACTGGGACATTGTGTACCAAGTACCCGGGGACAGTGTGTACCCAGTATACATGAACAGTGTGTACCCGGTACACGGGGACAGTCTGTACCCAGTACACGGAGACAATGTGTACCCAGTACATGGGATAGTGTGCACCCAGTACACTGGGACAGTGTGTACCCAGTACATGGGACAGTCTGTACACAGTGCACTGGGACAGTGTGTACCCAGTACATGGGACAGTCTGTACACAGTGCACTGGGACAGTGTGTAACCAGTACACGGGGACAATGTGTACCCAGTACACGGTACAGTGTGCACTCAGTACACTGGGACAGTGTGTACCCAGTACACGGGACCGTCTGTACCCAGTGCCCTGTGACAGTGGGACAGTGTGTCACCAGTACACAGGAACAGTATGTACCCAGTACACTGGGACAGTGTGTACCCAGTACGCTGGGACATTGTGTACCCAGTACCTGGGGACAGTGTGTACCCAGTACACATGAACAGTGTGTACCCGGTACACGGGGACAGTCTGTACCCAGTACACTGGGACAGTTTGTAGCCAGTACACAGGGACAGTGTGTACCCAGTACAGAGGGACAGTGTGTACCCAGTACACGGGGACAGTATGTATCCAGTGCACAGGGCAGTGTGTACCCAGTATGCAGGTTAGTGTGTACCCAGTACACAGGGACAGTGTGCATCCAGTAGACGGGGGCAGTATGTATCCAGTGCACAGGGCAGTGTGTACCAAGTATGCAGGTTAGTGTGTACCCAGTACACAGGGACAGTGTGCATCCAGTACACGGGGACACTCTGCACCCAGTGGTCAGTATAATTACAGTTGGTCGCTGCATACAAATGATAGCAATTTGGAGAGACACCAGAGGCTCACTGTTCACGTCGCATTGATGGATCAGACACACAGGGACAGCGTTTACCCAGTACACAGGAACAGTGTGTACCCAGTACACTGGGACGGTGTGCACCCAGTACACCGGGACAGTGGGACAGTGTGTACCCAGTACACAGGAACAGCGTGTACCCAGTACACTGGGACAGTGTGTATCCAGTATACGGGGAAAGTGTGTACCCAGTACATGGGATAGTGTGCACCCAGTGCACTGGGACAGTGTGTACCCAGTACACGGGAACAGTGTGTTCAGAGATAGTCTGTACACAGTACACAGCGTGTACCCAGTACACGGGGACAGTGTGTACCCACTACACGGGATAGTGAGCACCCAGTACACTGGGACAGTGTGTCCCCAGTACATGGGGCAGTCTGTACCCAGTACACGGGACAGTCTGTACCCAGTGCAGTGGGACAGTGTGTACCCAGTACACAGGAACAGTGTGTACCCAGTACACTGGGACAGTGTGTACCCAATACACTGGGACATTGTGTACCAAGTACCCGGGGAAAGTGTGTACCCAATACACAGGGACAGTGTGTACCCTGTACAGAGGGACAGTGTGTACCCCGTACAAGGGGACAGTGTGCATCCAGTACATGGGGGCAGTCTGTACCCAGTACATGGGGACAGTGTGTACCCAGTACACGGGGACAGTGTGCACCCAGTACACCGGGACAGTGTGTTCCCAGTACACGGGGACAATCTGTACCCAGTACACAGAGACAGTGTGCATCCAGTACACAGGGACAGTGTGCATCCAGTACACGGGGGCAGTCTGTACCCAGTACATGGGGACAGTGTGCACCCAGTACACGGGGACAGTGTGTACCCAGTACACCGGGACAGTGTGTTCCCAGTACATGGGGACAGCCTGTACCTAGTACACGGGGACAGTGTGTACCCAGTACACGGGGACAGTGTGTTCCCAGTACACGGGACAGCATGTACCCAGTGGAAATACCAATACTGTACTACATTATTGAGCAATTTTACATCGGTGTAACTTTTCTTCAATTGATTTGTGGACAGTTATCTCCAGTCGGTTGATGGCAGCACAATCTCTGTTGCTTCACTTCTTATGAAGGAGATGTCATTAATCCGAAGCTCCAGAGTTGTCCTTTGTGAGAGGAGTTCCTATCTGTTCCCAATTGTTGATAACACGCGGCCTGGTCCATCAGTCTGGAGCTTTTTGGCTTCCCCCTGATAATGGCGCCTCACAAAAGCAGCAACAACAGTGAACTGCTGTCAAAATGGGATTGAAGAGTAAGTTTTGCAGGAACAAACTGGGCCAGTTTGTCCTGACCATTTCTGACCTCACAAAGCTCACTTTATGCTCTGAGAGCCATAAATAATAACGGTGGATGTTTTCAGAAACCCACTTACTTATGAATGGATTTAAATATAGTCAGCGAGGGGAGTGCTGGCCAGGGGAATACTGAAATGGGGATTCTTGTTTTTAATGTATTTATTTATTAGAATCCATTGGATTGATAGTAAAACGCTGCGAACTCTCTTGGTGGGAAGTCTGGTGATGTCTTGGTCAGGTGGGGGTGTGGAGCAGAGAGGGGACAGCTCCACACTCTGAAAGGCGCTATATGAATGCAGGCTCGTGTCTCTGGAAGAGACTTTGTGCAGTTTGGTGAACATTTTGCCCAGTTCTGAATCCCGAGCCTGAACGGGAACTTTTCGATTTGGGAATCCGGGTGGTGAAGCCCGGGGGAAACCCTCCAGAATCAAAGGGAAATGAACTGACTTTGGGAATAATTAGGGTTCGGATTCCCAACGCTGCCTGGTCCTGACTCTGCTCAGGAAGCGGTGTTCCAAGTTTGGGAATATTTTCCTGCCCAGGTCCAGAGCAGCGGCGCCTGTTTATTGTCGGAATGTTGTGAATTTTCACATCGCTCCACAATCTCCCCTCCCAGCACAATGTGGCCATAAAACCCCCCCAGCAAACCCACTGCCTCCAGTCCCTGCCCTACCCTGCCTGAGGGGCCGGAGCTGTGTGTGTGCTGTGTGTCCTGCTCCCTGCCGGTGTGTCCGGAGCTCTGTCCCCTGCTGTGTGTGGGTGTGTGTCCGGAGCTCTGTCCCCTGCTGTGTGTGGGGGTGTGTCCGGAGCTCTGTCCCCTGCTGTGTGTGGGTGTGTGTCCTCCCCGGTCTGTCTCTGCCTCTCTCCGGGATGGCCCCTCGCTCTCACCCACACCTCCTCCTGCTCAGGGCGGCTGCCCTGCTTCTCCTCGGTGTCCAGGTTCCGGCTCACGGTCAGTCCTCACTCAGCCTGTCTCAGTCATTGCAAACTGTTTCTCCGCGGGATTTGTGTCAATTTAAATTGTTTTCCAAAGTGTTTTTCTGAGAAGTTGCACAGACGGATGCAGATTGGTGGCCGGTAATCTTGCTGCATTCTTCATGGATGGGGAAACTGTTTTCTTTTGAAGTATTTATCCAATTCATGTTTTTAAATTATTCTGCAATCTGCTTTCAGATTAACTCACAGCTAAAATCAATTGTGCTCATTCTCTCCTCTGGCCCTCTCGCCTGGTTAGCGACCCTCCCGCCACTGGAAACAGCTCCTCACTCTTTCAAAACTCTACATAGTTTTAATGGACCAAATCTTCCCTGATCTCTCTCTGCTGCAAGGGAATAATCCCAGTTTCTCCAGACTCCGCATTAACTCAGTCTCTCAACCCTGGGTCATTCTGGATGTCTCCAAGCTCTGTATTTATTTTTTACCAACCTAATCTATGAAATGGTAGAGATTATTTGAACAGGAGGAAGCTATTCACCCACCAGCCTGTTCTGCAGCCATTCAACTCGATCCTGGCTGTGTGCACCTGCCTCCATTAATACTCTAACTGAACAAAAATCTATCCATCATTTTTTAAAATAGAATTTGCAGTGCAAAAGGAGGCCATTCGGCCCATCGAGTATGCACCAGCTCTTGGAAAGAGCACCCTACCCAAGCCCACACACTATCCCTGTAACCCAGTAACCCGCCCCAACACTAAGGGCAATTTTGGACTCGAAGGGCAATTTATCACGGCCAATCCACCTAACCTGCACATCTTTGGACTGTGGGAGGAAACCGGAGCACCCGGAGGAAACCCACGCACACACGGGGAGGACGTGCAGACTCCGCACAGACAGTGACCCAAGCCGGAATCGAACCTGGGACCCTGGAGCTGTGAAGCAATTGTGCTAACCACTGTGCTACCGTGCTGCCCAATCTATTTTGAAATTTTCAATTGGTCCCCCAACATCAACACATTTTTGGGAAAGGGATTTCTATTATCCTTTGTGGAGAGGTGCTTCCTGGGACCGGAATAGTGGCTCTAAATTTAAGGTAATGCCCCCTCGTTCTGGACTCAACCCATCAGAGGAAAGAGTTTTCTCTCGAGCCCAGTTTATACAACCTGTCCTCATAAATTACTCCTTTTTAACCCAGTTGTGCAAAACCATCTTTCTGAAGAAATTTATATTGTCATAAATTTGCTGTACTTTAATGTAATTTTAAAATTTATTTTAGTTACTAAGTACAAGTACATCCTCTGATCAGAACCAAATCATGTTGTACAAAGTCCCAAGTTTTTATTGCTTTCTGGAAGTTTGAGGTCAAAATCTGTTATCCTGGAAAGTGTGAAGGTGACTCTGGGAGGAGTAACAAAGCTAGGATGTGCTCAATGAATGGCAAGAAACTGGGAAGCCCAGAGGAGCAGTGGGATCTTGGGCTACTTGTCCACAGATCCCTGAAGGCAGCATGGCAGGTTAACAGGGTAGTTAAGCAGGCATATAGGACACTTGCCCCTATCTGTTGTGGCATAGGTTTTAAGAGTGGGGAGGTTATGTTGGAGTTGTGCAAGACTTTGGTTAGGCCACGGCTGGAGCACTGTGTTCAGTTCTGGTTGCCGCACTACAGGAAGGATGTGATTACATTGGAGAAGGTGTAGAGGAGATTCACCAGGATATGCTGGGGATGGAGCATTTGAGCAATGTAGAGAGGCTGGATAAGCTCAGGTTGTTATTGTTGGAGCAGAGAAGGTTGAGGGGGATCTGATTGAGGTGTAAAAGATTATGAGGGACATGGGCTGGGCGAATAGGAAGCAGCTGTTCCCCTTAGTTGAAGAGTCAATAACGAGGGGGCATAATTTTAAGGTGAGGGGCAGGAGGTTTTGAGGAGATTTGAGGAGAGATTTTTTCACCCAGTCTGGTGGGAGTGTGGAACTCACTGCCTGGGAGTCGGGAAACCTCACAACATTTAAAAAGTACCAGGATGAGCACTTTGCTCATCATAACATTCAAGGCTATGGGCCAGGTGCTGGAAAGTGGGCTCTGGGTCACTGTCCCTGTGGAGTTTGCACCATCTCCCCATGTCTGCGTGGGTCTCACCCCCACAACACAAAGATGTGCAGGGTAGGTGGATTGGCCGAGCTAAATTGCTCCTTAAGTGGAAAAAGAAATAATTGGATACTCTAAATGTATTTAAAAATGAATAATTATCATTAATAGTGACAGATAAAGGATCATCAAAAGGGAGTAATTCAAAGAAGCAACCCCATAACGGCTAAGAGTGATGGAATTAGTTCAATCGTTATAAAAATAGAGACTTTACACCAGAAACTGAGAAGGGTTGAAAATAAATCGAAAGTCAATGCTTCTCAGGTTGACTGAAGAGCTGGACACCTAATTTGAGGAGTTTATTGTCTGACTGATCAGCTAAAGCACTCAGGGATTTAAGACAATGCTTTGCGTTAATTATCTGATGGATAGTCTGTGAGATTTTAGTCTGTTGCATTTTAAGAAGCACTCTTACTGGATTCTTTATTAGAACTAAAATTATATTTTCCATCACTTTATAATCTTTAAAGTTTTAATGTCCTTATTCACCTAAAAAGGTGTATTGAATGTCATGGTTCTTTAATTAACTTGTAAATAATTTAGTAAAATATAACATCTTAAATAGTATTCTGTATGCAACTTTAAGGAGCCCCTCTCTTTTATAGCTCTAAAGAGAGGATATACATTCTTTGAAGATAGACCTCCAGACCCTTATAATATCTGGGTATTTATAAGCTAATTTAAAAAAAAAAAATTTAGAATACCCAATTCTTTTTTTCCAATTAAGGGGCAATTTAGCGTGGCCAACCCACCTATCCTGTACATCCTTGGGTTGTGGGGGTGAAACCCACGCAGACACAGGGAGAGTGTGCAAACTCCACACAGACAGTGACCCAGAGCCGGGATCGAACCTGGGTCCTCGGCGCCTTGAGGCAGCTGTGCTAACCACTGTGCCACCGTGCCACCCCAGTTATTAACTAATTGATAATTATTTTAAAAGACTACCTGGAAGAATGTAACATTGGTTATCTTCCTTGGGGGACAGATGGCTCACTTGCTCAGGCCCAAGATCGGTGTCTGCAGGAAGTGACTATTCTAAACTCAGGCCAGGTGATTCTCAAGGGAGTGCCCCTGATCTGAATGACTCCAAAAGAGATTAGGGATACAATTAATGTCCTAAAACACTTTACAACCAGTGAAATGTTTAAATGTTTTTATTGATGTGTTGTCACTGTTCTAATGTAGAACAGCAGAAGCCAAATGGAAATCTCCCACAATCAACATAGTGATAATGATCAGGAAGACAATCTGTTTTAATTATCTTGGTTGAGGGATACATAATGGTGGGAACACTGGCAGGAAACCCCTGCTCCTTTTTGTGTAATATCCTGGGATCTTTTAGATCTATCTGACAGGTCAGAGTCAGTCTCCATTTAAGATCACATCAGAAAGATAGCACCTCTGACAGTGCAGCACTCCCTCGCTACTGCACTGGAATCTCAGCCTGGTCTTGTCCAGGGACTGTGTCTTATTGCATTGCCTTGTCCAGGGGCTGTGTCTTATTGCACTGTCTTGTCCAGGGACTGTGTCTTATTGCACTGCCTTGTCCAGGGGCTGTGTCTTATTGCAATGTCTTGTCCAGGGACTGTGTCTTATTGCATTGCCTTGTCCAGGGGCTGTGTCTTATTGCAATGTCTTGTCCAGGGACTGTGTCTTATTGCATTGTCTTGTCCAGGGGCTGTGTCTTTTTGCATTGTCTTGTACAGGGGCTGTGTCTTATTACAATGTCCTGTCCAGGGACTGTGTCTTTTTGCATTGATTTGTCCAGGGACTGTGTCTTATTGCAATGTTTTGTCCAGGGGCTGTGTCTTATTGCAATGTCTTGTCCAGGGACTGTGTCTTTTTGCATTGTCTTGTCCAGGGACTGTGTCTTATTGCATTGCCTTGTCCAGGGGCTGTGTCTTTTTGCAATGTCTTGTCCAGGGACTGTGTCTTATTGCACTGTCTTGTCCAGGGGCTGTGTCTTATTGCAATGTCTTGTCCAGGGGCTGTGTCTTATTGCAATGTCTTGTACAGGGACTGTGTCTTATTGCAATGTCTTGTCCAGGGACTGTGTCTTATTGCAATGTCTTGCCCAGGGGCTGTGTCTTATTGCAATGTCTTGTACAGGGACTGTGTCTTATTGCAATGTCTTGTCCAGGGACTGTGTCTTATTGCAATGTCTTGTCCAGGGACTGTGTCTTATTGCAATGTCCTGTCCAGGGACTGTGTCTTATTGCAATGTCTTGTCCAGGGACTGTGTCTTTTTGCATTGTCTTGTCCAGGGGCTGTGTCTTATTGCATTGTCTTGTCCAGGGGCTGTGTCTTATTGCATTGCCTTGTCCAGGGGCTGTGTCTTATTGCAATGTCTTGTACAGGGACTGTGTCTTATTGCAATGTCTTGTCCAGGGGCTGTGTCTTATTGCAATGTCTTGTCCAGTGACTGTGTCTTATTGCAATGTCTTGTCCAGTGACTGTGTCTTATTGCAATGTCCTGTCCAGGGACTGTGTCTTATTGCAATGTCTTGTCCAGGGGCTGTGTCTTATTGCAATGTCTTGTCCAGTGACTGTGTCTTATTGCAATGTCCTGTCCAGGGACTGTGTCTTATTGCATTGTCCTGTCCAGGGGCTGTGTCTTATTGCATTGTCTTGTCCAGGGACTGTGTCTTTTTGCATTGTCCTGTCCAGGGGCTGTGTCTTATTGCATTGTCCTGTCCAGGGACTGTGTCTTATTGCATTGTCTTGTCCAGGAACTGTGGGCGGGATTCTCCGAAATGGAGACAGAGTGTTCGCGCCGTCGTGAACACTGTCGAGGCTCACGACGGCACGAAACGGCAAATATCCCAACCAATTAAGGGCCCGATAATGGGCTAGGAGCGGTGCCGCGTCATTTACACGCACCAGGCCTTGGTGCTGCGTAAAGGCGGTGCCGCATAGATGACGCGGCCGGCGCCGCATAACTGGCGTCACCCGCGCATGCGTGGTTGCCGTCCTCTCTGAGTCCGCCCCGCAAGAAGATGTCAGACGGATCTTGTGGGGCTGCGGGAGAAAGGAGGTCCTCCTTCAGAGAGGACTGCCCGACGATCGGTGGATACCGATTGCGGGCCACACCGCGGGCATCATTCTCCGACCACCCAGAGGGTCGGAGAATGCCCGTTGGCCGCCGTGAATCCCGCCCCCGCCGGTTGCCGAAGTCTCCGAAGGGAGAAAAGTCGGCGGGGCGTTAATGGCGCCGCTGCCGCGGAGAATGTCACGGGTCTGCGCAAGGCAGCCGATTTTCGGCCTGCCGATATTCTCCCTTCCGGATGGGCCGAAGTCCCGTCGACGTGATGACCGTTCACGTCGACGTGAATCAAACCTCCTTTTCATCGGCGTGACCCGGTGCTCCAGGCTCACGCCGACCAGCGAGGAGGTGAGTGACGGCCTGGAGGGTTGGCTCTGGGCAGGCGATGGCGTGGCCGCAGTCTGAATGCGTGAGGAGAGGTGTGTCTCGGGTTGTGTGTGTGTGTGCGGCGGGGGCGGGGGGGGGGGGGGGTTAGAATAGGCTGGGCTCCGGGGGAGTGCCGGGAGGGGGTCCGTGCCGGGGAGGGGGATGGGGGGGGGTCCGTGCCAGGGTGGAGGTTGGGGGGGGGTCCGTGCCGGGGTGGAGGTTGGGGGGGGGGTCCGTGCCGGGGTGGAGGTTGGGGGTGGGTCTGTGCCGGGGAGGGGGATGGGGGGTCCGTGCCGGGGTGGAGGTTGGGGGGGGGGGTCCGTGCCGGGGTGGAGGTTGGGGGTGGGTCCGTGCCGGGGAGGGGGATGGGGGGTCCGTGCCGGGGTGGAGGTTGGGGGGGGGGGTCCGTGCCGGGGGTGGAGGTTGGGGGGGGGGGTCCGTGCCGGGGGTGGAGTTTGGGGGGATCCGTGCCAGGGAGGGGGATGGGGGGTCCGTGCCGGGGTGGAGGTTGGGGGGGGTCCGTGCTGGGGTGGAGGTTGGGGGGGGTCCGTGCCGGGGAGGGGGATGGGGGGAGTCCATGCCGAGGTGGAGGTTGGGGGGGGGTCCGTGCCGGGGTGGAGGTGGGGTGGGGGGTCCGTGCCGGGGAGGGGGATGGGGTGTCCGTGCCGGGGTGGAGGTTGGGGGGGGGTCCGTGCCGGGGTGGAGGTTGGGGGTGGGTCCGTGCCGGGTAGGGGGATGGGGGGGGGGTCCGAGACGGGGTGGAGGTTGGGGGGGGGGTCCGTGCCGGGAAGGAGGTTGGGGGGGGGGGGTCCGTGCCGGGGAGGGAGATGGGGGGGCCCGTGCCGGGGTGGAGGTTGTGTGGGGGGTCCGTGCCGGGGTGGAGGTTAGGGGGGGGTCCGTGCCGGGGAGGGGGATGGGGGTTCCGTGCTGGGGTGGAGGTTGGGGGGGGTCCGTGCCGGGGTGGAGGTTGGGGGGGGATCCGTGCCGGGGAGGGTGATGGGGGGTCCGTGCCAGGGTGGAGGATGGGGGGGGGGGGGGTCTGTGCCATGGAGGGGGATGGGGGGGTCCGTGCCGGGGTGGAGGTTGGGGGGGTCCGTGCCGGGGTGGTGGTTGGAGGGGGGTCCGTGCCGGGGAGGGGGATGGGGGGTCCGTGCCGGGGTGGAGGTTGGGGGGGGGTCCGTGCCGGGGTGGAGGTTAGGGGGGGGTCCGTGCCGGGGAGGGGGATGGGGGTTCCGTGCTGGGGTGGAGGTTGGGGGGGGGGTCCGTGCCGGGGTGGAGGTTGGGGGGGATCCGTGCCGGGGAGGGGGATGGGGATCCGTGGCGGGATGGAGGTTGGGGTGGGGTCCGTGCCGGGGAGGGGGATGGGGGGGGTCCGTGCCAGGGTGGAGGTTGGGGGGGTTCCGTGCCGGGAGGGGGATGGGGGGTCCGTGCCGGGGAGGGGGGTGGGGGGTCCGTGCCGGGGAGGGGGATGGGGGGTCCGTGCCGGGGAGGGGGATGCGAGGGCAAGTGAGTTGGTCCACCTGGCCAGGTGCCAGCCTCCAACAGTTGGACCCATGCGGTCCATGCCACCTGGCTGGGGGGAGGAGGGGATATGGGCAATGATGACATGTCGTCGTTCCCCTCCCCCCCACCAGGCCGTCATGTTTTCCGATCATCCAGCGATGTTGGCCGCCGTGGCGGCAGCCGCTCATGTCTATGTTGCCCTGGATGAGGAGGAGGAGGAGGACGAGGAGGAGGAGCGTGCCAGAGAGGCGGCGCAGGCTGCCGCAGAGGGACAGGCGGCAGCCGCCCAGGCTGGAGGGACACCTGACCGACAGGACGAGGAGGGGGAGGAGGACGTCGCGGCCCCACGGCAACGGAGGCACCCGAGGGCGCCCCGTGTGTACCGGCCCCGGCAGTCATACCAGGACCTCACGGACCGGGAATGCAGGAGGAGACTCCGGATGAGCCGGGAAACCGTGGCACACATCTGCCACCTGCTGGCACACCTGTCACCGCGTGGCACTGGCGGGGGACACCCTCTCCCCGTGTCCGTCAAGGTTACGGTGGCCCTGAACTTTTATGCAACGGGGTCATTCCAGGCACTGAGTGGGGACCTGTCCGGCATATCGCAGACATCAGTGCATCGGTGCATCCGGGCAGTGACAGATGCCCTATATGCCATGGCGCACCGCTACATCCGCTTCCCCGTGGACCGGGCCAGCCAAGGTGCCCGGGCCGTGGGCTTCTCTGCCGTGGCCGGGTTCCCCATGGTCCAGGGCGCGATCGATGGGATGCACGTCGCCGTGCGGCCACCTGCAGATAACAGGGCCGTGTTCACCAATAGGAAGGGGACCTATTCGATGAACATACAGGTGGTCTGCGACCACCGCATGATGATCCTGCACGTCTGCGCCCGTTACCCAGGCAGTGTACACGACTCATACGTGTTGTCGCGGTCATCCATCCCCGGCATGTACGAGGGACGCCATCCCCGGCTGAGGGGCTGGTTGCTGGGCGACAGGGGCTACCCATTGTGATCGTGGCTGATGACGCCTATACGGAGGCCACGCAATGAGGCAGAGAACCGCTACAATGATGCCCATGTAGCGACAAGGGGAGTGATCGAGAGGTGCTTTGGCGTGCTGAAGATGCGTTTCAGGTGCCTGGACCTCTCTGGGGGCGCCCTCCAGTATCGGTCAGATAGGGTCGGCCGCATCATTGTGGTGTGCTGCGTCCTGCACAACATAGCCCAGCAGAGGGGCGATGTGCCGCAGGCAGAGGAGGGCAGAGTGGAGGAGCAGCAGGAAGAGGCACAGTCCTCCCCAGATGAGGGGGATGGGGGTAATGGTCAGGGCAGACGGGGTAGACACAGACGGGTGGCTGTCCACCGTTACCGGCTGGCCCAGTGGGCACGGGACAGACTGATAGACGCCCGCTTCACTGACTAGATGGGCGTGGGAATCGGGTAGTATGGCCACAGGCCGCACACCATGGCAACAGCCGACCACCCACACCCCCCACCCATCCACCCACCCAGCACCCTCACCCCCCTCCCCAACTCCACCCACCCCACCCGCATGCACACCACACACCCCCATTGCCGATCCACCTGCGGCACAACGGGCCGGGCTCACACAGTTGCTGGTGGACGCGTGTCTATCGCAGGCCATGGAGGATGATGACAACCCGCCCTGCGGTGAGCTCCTGGCTCTACATCGTTGGACTATGTCTGACCCATGGCCACAGTACCACCATCCACCCGGACCATCCCTGCATGCGGCTGTGACACTGCAGCGCACGGTCCCCGTCCTCTGCCCGGTGGATGTGATGGCGGCCCAGGGGGAAGGGGGCAGACTCACCTGGGGCTGAGGTAAGACCACCCCTCACACACACCCTTGCGCTCAACGTACATGACACCCCCGCACGCTTTGGACAGAGCACAAAGGCACCTTCTGTCGGTGTAACATTGACTTTAATAACCAAAGGAGTTCATGCACGTGCCCTAGCCCCTAAAACTCATCTGTGCCTGCACCCGTGCCAACTTACTCAGTGTCTAATTGTTTGGCCTTACGGGCCCTTTGACTACGTCTACGTTGGTTCCCCAGACGGTACAGCAGAACTGGAGGTGGACTCCTGTGATTCCTGCCCTCTGACACTGGATCCCTTTGGCGGCCGTTTCCTGGGGCGTCCTGGCCTAGATGGGCCAGGCTGCGGCCCGGGCGACTGGGATGGTGAGCTGCCAGCCTGTCCTGCCCGTTGCCCACCCGATGCACCTGGGACGGAAGGGGGGGAGTCCGAGGTGTCGCGGTGTACCGGGACCTCCCCTACAGGGGTAGCCGGGACGGACCACACCACCTCCTTCTCCCCTGGGTGCCCGATGGCCCCCAGGCCTCTATATGGGTGGGGGATGCGAACGGACTGGCCATCCGACACCCCCCCGACATCTGGCGCTGCCCAGTCCTGGAGGCCCGTGCTGGTATCGACAGGGGTCTGCAGGTTTGCAGCCATGGAGCCCCGGGGGTTGGCAAACCCTGTCTGTGACTGTGCGACGCCGGCTCGCACATGGCCACTGGCGCCGATGCCCTCAGCGATGGCCTGCAGAGACTGGGCCATGGCCTGCTGAGACTGGGCCATGGCGTTGAGCGCCTCTGCCATCTGGCGCTGGCACTGGCTCATGGCCTCCTGTGAGAGGGCAGCCATTTCCTGGGCCACAGACGCCGCCTGCACGGAAAGCCCCAGGCCTCGCAAACCGTTCCCCATGTCTAACACCGTCGCACCCATTGCCTCCACCGCGGACGCTACCCGTGCGGTGTCAGCTTGGGTGGCACGCAGGACCGGCACCACTCCCAGCTCCTGGACGCGGGTGGACTCCTCCACCTGCGACTGCAGCCGCCGCAAGCCACCCGTCACCCTCTTCGCTCGTCTCCGGGTCGGTGGGTTGCATCGGATCTATGTGTGGGGTGTGGTAACTCCAGGAACCCGGGATCCATCTGGGCGGCAGATGTTCGCTTGGGCTGGGCTGCCCTCCGACCGGCCCGGTCCCTCTGCTGCTCCTACCTCCACCTGCTGTACCGGGACGGCTGTGTTGTGCGCACCAGTGAGTGTACGAGACGCCTCATCACTAAAGTGCCCAACCGTGGTGAGTGTTTCTGCGATGGTGGAGGGTGTTGGTGACAGCAGTGGCGTTGTGTCGTGCTCTTCGTCCCACTCTGAGTCCATGGCACTTTGGGGTGGGGGTTCGTCTCCACCCATCCACTCTGAGTCACTGATCGGTATTTCGTCTTCCTGGGTAGTGCTGTCCCGGGGTAGTGGTGTCCCGGGGTAGTGGTGTCCCGGGTAGTGGTGTCCCGGGTAGTGCTGTCCCGGGTAGTGCTGTCCCGGGTAGTGCTGTCCGGGTAGTGGTGTCCCGGGTAGTGCTGTCCCGGGTAGTGCTGTCCCGGGTAGTGCTGTCCGGGGAGTGCTGTCCCGGGTAGTGCTGTCCCGGGTAGTGCTGTCCTGGGTAGTGGTGTCCTGGGTAGTGGTGTCCTGGGTAGTGGTGTCCTGGGTAGTGGTGTCCTGGGTAGTGCTGTCCCGGGTAGGGGTGTGTCCCGGGTAGTGGCGTCCCGGGTAGTGGCGTCCTGGGTAGTGGCGTCCTGGGTAGTGGTGTCCTGGGTAGTGGTGTCCTGGCTCGGATGTGACGGGGGCCTGTGGCTGCCCCCCTCGTCGCTGGGTGGTCGCTCCCTCACGTGACGGGGGTGTCGTCTCCCTGTTGCTCCAGGTCTCTCCGTCTCCCGTGGTGTGCGAGGGGCATCCTGCGGGCGTCGCATGCTGGAGGGTGCGGGTCTCTCCGTCTCCCGTGGTGTGCGAGGGGCATCCTGCGGGCGTCGCATGCTGGGGGGTCCGGGTCTCTCCGTCTCCCGTGACCTCCGAGGGGCATCCTGCGGGCGGTCTGCATCTGCGGGGATGGGTGCCTGGACGTTTGTCCTGCGATACACAATGAAGCATGCATGGTTAGACATCAGGCAGTGATCAGGTGATATGGGGGAGGGGGATATAGGGGAGGGGGATATGGGGACGGGCTGTCGGTGGCTCACTTGCTACTACGCCCCCGACCTCTGCATCAGCAACCTCCCCGGGTCCTCAGGTCCGCCAGCCAGTTCCAGGGCCCTTTCCTCGTGTTTCGGTCAGTGGCCTCTCATCAGCGGGGCCTCCTCCAGTCCTCACATGCTCCTATTGTTGTGTGCGCGTTTCTCCGGTGGGGGGGGGGGGCAGGGGTAAAAGGCAACAGTGTTAGGCAGGTATATGAATGCACGCCATCGGTTGCGCGTGCATTGCAGAGGTTAAGGTTAGGGCTGGATTCACTTGGAGATATGGGGGATATGGGGAGGGGGGATATGGGGGGAGGGGGGGATATGGGGAGGGGGGATATGGGGGGGATAGTGGGGGAGGGGGGATATGGGGAGGGGGAATATGGGGGAGGGGGGATGTGGGGGATATGGGGGAGGGGGGACATGGGGGAGGGGGGACATGGGGGAGGGGGGACATGGGGGAGGGGGGACATGGGGGAGGGGGACATGGGGGGAGGGGGACATGGGGGAGGGGGGATATAGGGAGGGGGGATATGGGGGAGGGGGGATATGGGGGATATGGGGGAGGGGGGGGATATGGGGGAGGGGGGATATGGGGGAGGGGGGATATGGGGGAGGGGAGGATATGGGGGAGGGGGATATGGGGAGGGGGATATGGGGGAGGGGGGATATGGGGGAGGGGGGATATGGGGGAGGGGGGGATAGGGGGGATATGGGGAGGGGGGATATGGGGGAGGGGGGATATGGGGGATATGGGGAGGGGGGATATGGGGGAGGAGGGGATATGGGGAGGCCTCACTCCCTGCCTGCTCTGACGAGGTCGTTCACCTTCTTGTGGCACTTGGGTGCCTGTCCGTGGTGTTAGGGCCACAGCGGTGACGGCCTCTGCCAGCTCCCTCCAACAGACGCCGGCTGTGGCGTGGGGCAACTCTGCGGCCGTGCCCGGGATACAGGGCGTCCCTCCTCTGCTCCACCGCGTCCCAGGAGCGCCTCCACATCGCGTGACTCGAACCTCGGGGCTGAGCGACGGCCAGCCATCCAGTCGGGTGTTGCGGTCGGGTGTTCCGGTTGGGTGGGGGGGGAGCAGCGCGGCCTTATGAGCCGTCACGCAGTGCGGCGGGTATGACAGCGTGAACCACTGCTCAAGCGCGGATCCCGTTACGTCGCTGCTAGCCCATTTCGGGCCGGAGACTTTTGACCCATTTTTCCGACGTGACGCAAGTCGGATTTGCGCCGTTTTTTGCGCCCGCCGATAACGGAGAATTGCGCCCCGCGTTCGCGGTCCCCCGGTGCAGGTTCCCCCCCCCCCCCCCGCAGGCCCGCCCCCCCCCCCCCCCCCCGCGTTCACGCGCTGTTCCCGCCGGCAGCGACCAGGTGTGGACGGCGCTGGGGGGGAACCCACCATTTTGAGCTGGCCGCTCGGCCATCCGGGCCTGAGAACAGCAGGGGTGCTGGAGAATCGCCATTTTGGGTGTCTCGGCGATTCTCCGGCCTGCGCCACGCGGAACTCGACGGGGCCGTTTGCTTGGGTGAATCGCAGGAGGGCGTCGGACTGGCGTCGCGGGAAAATTTGGCGACACAGGCGATTCTCCCGACCGGCGCGGGGAGCGGAGAATCGCGCCCCGTGTCTTGGTCCATTGTCTTGTCCAGAGACTGTCTTATTGCATTGTCTTGCCCAGGAACTGTGTCTTGTTGCATTGTCTTATCCCGGGGACTGTGTCTCAGTTGGCGCACCAGCCTTCCTGGTGGACAGTCGGTCGAAGCTCGCCTGTAGTTCCTTCCTCTTTTTCCAGCTTCGCTAGGTCCCCATCCTCTGCGTACCTCCTATCTACCTCCAACATCTCATCTATTACCCTCTGCCGCTCCAACCTCTCCTCCTTATCCACCCTGGCCTTAAACAAAATTACCTCACCCCTCACCACCCGCCTTTAGAGCCTCCCAGACGACTGCCTTCGACACCTCACCCGTACAATTGAAACCTACACATTCTTTAATTACCTTTTCAATTTTCTCACAGAACACTTGGTTCCCCAAAAGCCCCACATCCAGTTTCCACCCCGGCCTCTGCGCTAACCCTTCTCCAACACCATATCCACCCAATGTGGAGCGTGATCTGACACTGCAATTGCAGAGTGTTCCGACCCCTTGACTCCAGCCAGCAAAGCCTTTCCCACCACAAAAAAAGTTGATCCGCGAGTATACCTTATGGACCGCTGAGAAAAACGAGTACTCCCGTTCCCCTTGGGTGCAGGAACCTCCAAGTGTCCACCCCTCCCATTTCCACCATTAGCCCAGCCAGCGCCTTCGCCCCCCCCCCCCCCGATGGGACCAGCGAGCGCGGCTGTGATCTGTCCAACCTTGGCTCCTGCACCAAGTTCCAGTCCCCCCCCCACAATCAGCTCATGCGTGTCCAAGTCGGGAATGGCCCCAAACACCTTCCTCGTGAATCCCACATCGTCCCAATTGGGACCGTAGACACTTAACAGCGCCACTAATCCCCCCCCCCCATTGCCCCTGTCACAATCACATATCTACCCCCCTGATCTGCCACCACCTTCTCCATCTGGAAGCATACCCTTTTGCTGACCAGCACCGCTACCCCGCCTCGAGCCCTTCCATCAAATCCGGAATGGAAACACTTGGCTCAACCCAGCCCTTTTTAAGTCTCACCTGGTCCTTCACCCCTCAAGTGAGTCTCCTGCAGCATTGCTACATCGGCTTTCAAACTTTTAAGATGTGCAAGCACCCTTGACCTCTTGACCGGACCTCCTAGCCCTCTCACGTTCCACGTGATTATCCTAACTGGGGGTCTCTCACCCCCCCGCACCTTTCATATCCACCATCACCATACCACCGGGCCCCTGCCCCATAAGCCTGACCCGCCTCTGTCCATTGTTAACATCGAACCCCTTCCCCCACTCTCCCAAGAACCCTTTCCCCCCCCCCGCTCTCGCTCGCCTCGTAGGCCCATTGAAGCCTGCTATCCAGGCTCCAACATCCGCAGTCCTCCTCTCACCTCTCACCCCCGTTCACTAACTGACTCTGGTTAGCTAGCGCGGGTGGCTCCCCCCGCGAAGCCCTCTCGCCCCCTTCCGCCCAGTCCCAGAGAAAGAAACAACAAAACAAACCACCAATCCAACCCCTACAATTCACTAACATAACATTTAACCGTCGCAACACAGAACGCCAATCAACCCAACCATTAACGTGAACTCTGTAACAATGCAAAGAGAAGTAAATTACAATACAAATCAGTAAAAAGAAAGTTATAACATTTATACATTTTCCAGCGCTCAAACAGTCCACATCTCTCTTCCAGTTCCGCTCTTCACGTCTGTCCCAAGACTTCTGCCCTCACGAATGCCTCAGCCGCCTCCGCTGTCTCAAAATAAAGGTCTTTGGCTTTATATGTTACTCTCAACTTCGCCGGGTACACCACACCAAATCGCACCCCCTTCTTGTACAAAGCCGCCTTCACTCGCCCAAACGCCGCTCGTCTTTTTGCCAACTCCACCGTCCAGTCCTGGTAGATCCGAACCGCAGTACCATCCCCACAGCACCTCACACTCCTGCTTCGCCCAGCTTAATACTTTCTCCTTCATGCAAAACTTATGGAAGCAGATAATTACTGCCCTTGGCGGCTCGTTCACTTTGGGCTTCGGCCTTAATGACCGATGAGCTCGGTCTAGCTCGTACAGGGTGGGGCTCTCCCCCTCCCCCATCAGCTCCGCCAACTTCTCAGCGAAGTATTCTGTTGGCCTTGGGCCCTCTGTCCCTTCGGGCAAGCCCACAATTCTCAAATTGTGCCGCCTTGAGCGGTTTTCCAAGTCTTCCAGCTTTGCTCGGAGCCCTCTGTCAACCTCCACCACGCTCCACAGCTCGTTCCCCCATCGAGGTGACCTGGTCGCTGTGTCGTGTCACGGCCTCCTCCACCTCCTTCATCTTCTCGCCCTGCTCTCTCACCTCGGCCGATGCCTTTGCCACCTCCACCCCCATCGGGCAGATTGCCTCCTCCAACAATGACCTCACCACGACCGCCGTCTCCTTCCACAAGGCCTCTATGTGCCTCACAAACTGTTTTTCCAGCTCCACCGCAGCCACCTTCTCCACGGTGAGTAGTGCGGCCCCGCCTCGCAGCTCGGCTTCCGCCATCCTGTCAACACTTTTGCTCGTCTTCTCCTTCGGCGGCGAACCCGCGTTTCCTCCTTTCTTCGACGCTGCTCTTCGCATCCTTTAGCGTCTTATTGTTTTTTATCTTCTTTCTTTTCTCCTCTCTCCCCCTTCACATCCTGTCGTTCATCAATCTTATTCTTCTTCTTTTGAAAAAAAAGGGGGAGAGAAAAAAACAACTTTCTTTCGTTCTCCTCTGCATTCACCCAGAGATCCCCTGGGACCAGGCTTCTGCCTTCTTTCTTCCTCCTAGGTGGGAGCCATCCGACGTGGAGCACCCTCCCTACATAGTGCCCTGGCCTCAGGCCTGCCGCCTCGGCCTCCTCGTAGCTCCGCCCCGCTGCTCTGACCTCGACGCCGCGCTGGGCCCAGCGCCTCAGCCCCCGCCGCCCGACACCCGCGCGGGGTTCTTCGCCGGTTTTTAAACAGGCCCCGCTGGCTGCTCATGACGGCCCCAAAGGCCGACGATAGTCGGGGGGTACGTGACGACTCGGGGATTTCCCCGAAATCGCCGTGAATCGTGGCCACCGGCGGGAGCTCTTGTTGCAGCGGCCGCCCTGCTCGCCCACGCCAACGGAAGTCCAGGGACTGTGTCTTATTGCATTGTCTTGTCCAGGGACGGTGTCTTATTGCATTGTCCTGTCCAGGGACTGTGTCTTATTGCATTGTCTTGTCCAGGGGCTGTGTCTTATTGCACTGACTTGTCCAGGGGCTGTGTCTTATTGCAATGATGTGTCCAGGGACTGTGTCTTATTGCATTGTCTTGTCCAGGGGCTGTGTCTTATTGCACTGCCTTGTCCAGGGACTGTGTCTTATTGCAATGACTTGTCCAGGAACTGTGTCTTATTGCACTGCCTTGTCCAGGGACTGTGTCTTATTGCATTGTCCTGTCCAGGGATTGTGTCTTATTGCACTGTCTTGTCCAGGGACTGTGTCTTATTGCAATGATGTGTCCAGGGACTGTGTCTTATTGCACTGCCTTGTCCAGGGACTGTGTCTTATTGCAATGACTTGTCCAGGGACTGTGTCTTATTGCACTGCCTTGTCCAGGGACTGTGTCTTATTGCATTGTCCTGTCCAGGGATTGTGTCTTATTGCACTGACTTGTACAGGGACTGTGTCTTATTGCATTGTCTTGTCCAGGGACTGTGTCTTATTGCACTGACTTGTCCAGGGACTGTGTCTTATTGCATTGTCTTGTCCAGGGACTGTGTCTTTTTGCACTGTCTTGTCCAGGGACTGTGTCTTATTGCATTGTCTTGTCCAGGGACTGTGTCTTTTTGCATTGCCTTGTCCAGGGACTGTGTCTTATTGCACTGTCTTGTCCAGGGGCTGTGTCTCATTGCATTGTCTTGTCCAGGGGCTGTGTCTTTTTTTAAAAACGCATTTTATTCAAACTTGTGTCAAAGTAGGTTACAGCAAATAAACACCCCGGGAAACATTCTTCCCAACAATCAACTATACAGTTTGTACAGATTTTCCTCCTTTTTCATCCCCCCCCTCCCCATCAAACCGCCCCCCCCTCACCCCCCGCGACGAACAGCTCCTCAAACACCGGTCATAAACATCCCCCCACCTTTTCTCAAACTCTCCTGCTGAGCCCCTGAGCTCATACTTTATCTTCTCTAACCGCAGGAAGTCGCACAGGTCACCCAGTCCAGGAACTGTGTCTTATTGCATTGTCTTCCCAGGGGCTGTGTCTTATTGCAATGTCTTGTCCAGGGGCTGTGTCTTATTGCAATGATGTGTCCAGGGACTGTGTCTTATTGCATTGTCTTGTCCAGGGACTGTGTCTTATTGCAATGATGTGTCCAGGGACTGTGTCTTATTGCACTGCCTTGTCCAGGGACTGTGTCTTATTGCAATGACTTGTCCAGGGACTGTGTCTTATTGCACTGCCTTGTCCAGGGACTGTGTCTTATTGCATTGTCCTGTCCAGGGATTGTGTCTTATTGCACTGACTTGTACAGGGACTGTGTCTTATTGCATTGTCTTGTCCAGGGACTGTGTCTTATTGCACTGACTTGTCCAGGGACTGTGTCTTATTGCATTGTCTTGTCCAGGGACTGTGCCTTTTTGCACTGTCTTGTCCAGGGACTGTGTCTTATTGCATTGTCTTGTCCAGGGACTGTGTCTTTTTGCATTGCCTTGTCCAGGGACTGTGTCTTATTGCACTGTCTTGTCCAGGGGCTGTGTCTCATTGCATTGTCTTGTCCAGGGGCTGTGTCTTTTTTTAAAAACGCATTTTATTCAAACTTGTGTCAAAGTAGGTTACAGCAAATAAACACCCCGGGAAACATTCTTCCCAACAATCAACTATACAGTTTGTACAGATTTTCCTCCTTATTCATCCCCCCCCTCCCCATCAAACCGCCCCCCCCTCACCCCCCGCGACGAACAGCTCCTCAAACACCGGTCATAAACATCCCCCCACCTTTTCTCAAACTCTCCTGCTGAGCCCCTGAGCTCATACTTTATCTTCTCTAACCGCAGGAAGTCGCACAGGTCACCCAGTCCAGGAACTGTGTCTTATTGCATTGTCTTCCCAGGGGCTGTGTCTTATTGCAATGTCTTGTCCAGGGGCTGTGTCTTATTGCAATGATGTGTCCAGGGACTGTGTCTTATTGCATTGTCTTGTCCAGGGACTGTGTCTTATTGCATTGTCTTGTCCAGGGACTGTGTCTTATTGCACTGTCTTGTCCAGGGACTGTGTCTCATTGCATTGTCTTGTCCAGGGACTGTGTCTTATTGCACTGTCTTGTCCAGGGACTGTGTCTTATAGCATTGTCTTGTCCAGCGGCTGTGTCTTATTGCACTGTCTTGTCCAGGGACTGTGTCTTATTGCATTGTCTTGTCCAGGGACTGTGTCTTATTGCACTGTCTTGTCCAGGGACTGTGTCTTATTGCAATGTCTTGTCCAGGGACTGTGTCTTATTGCACTGTCTTGTCCAGGGACTGTGTCTTATTGCACTGTCTTGTCCAGGGGCTGTGTCTTTTTTTAAAAACGCATTTTATTCAAACTTGTGTCATAGTAGGTTACAGCAAATAAACACCCCTGGAAACATTCTTCCCAACAATCAACGATACAGTTTGTACAGATTTTCCTCCTTTTTCATCCCCCCCTCCCCATCAAACCGCCCCCCCCCCCCCCCCACCCCTCACTCCCCCGCGACGAACAGCTCCTCAAACACCGGTCATAAACATCCCCCCACCTTTTCTCAAACTCTCCTGCTGAGCCCCTGAGCTCATACTTTATCTTCTCTAACCGCAGGAAGTCGCACAGTTCACCCAGTCCAGGAACTGTGTCTTATTGCATTGTCTTCCCAGGGGCTGTGTCTTATTGCAATGATGTGTCCAGGGACTGTGTCTTATTGCAATGTCTTGTCCAGGGGCTGTGTCTTATTGCAATGATGTGTCCAGGGACTGTGTCTTATTGCATTGTCTTGTCCAGGGACTGTGTCTTATTGCAATGTCTTGTCCAGGGACTGTCTTATTGCATTGTCTTGTCCAGGGACTGTGTCTTATTGCAATGTCTTGTCCAGGGACTGTCTTATTGCACTGTCTTGTCCAGGGGCTGTGTCTTATTGCACTGTCTTGTCCAGGGGCTGTGTCTTATTGCACTGTCTTGTCCAGGGACTGTGTCTTATTGCATTGTCTTGTCCAGGGACTGTGTCTTTTTGCATTGCCTTGTCCAGGGACTGTGTCTTATTGCATTGTCTTGTCCAGGGACTGTGTCTTATTGCACTGCCTTGTCCAGGGACTGTGTCTTTTTGCATTGCCTTGTCCAGGGATTGTGTCTTATTGCACTGTCTTGTCCAGTGACTGTGTCTTATTGCATTGTCTTGTCCAGGGACTGTGTCTTATTGCATTGTCTTGTCCAGGGACTGTGTCTTATTGCACTGATGTGTCCAGGGACTGTGTCTTATTACAATGTCTTGTCCAGGGACTGTGTCTTTTTGCATTGCCTTGTCCAGGGACTGTGTCTTATTGCAATTATGTGTCCAGGGACTGTGTCTTATTGCACTGTCTTGTCCAGGGGCTGTGTCTTATTGCACTGTCTTGTCCAGGGGCTGTGTCTTATTGCACTGTCTTGTCCAGGGACTGTGTCTTATTGCATTGTCTTGTCCAGGGACTGTGTCTTTTTGCATTGCCTTGTCCAGGGACTGTGTCTTATTGCATTGTCTTGTCCAGGGACTGTGTCTTATTGCACTGATGTGTCCAGGGGCTGTGTCTTATTGCAATGATGTGTCCAGGGACTGTGTCTTATTGCATTGTCTTGTCCAGGGGCTGCGTCTTATTGCATTGTCTTGTCCAGGGACTGTGTCTTATTGCAATGTCTTGTCCAGGGACTGTGTCTTATTGCAATGTCTTGTCCAGGGACTGTGTCTTATTACAATGTCTTGTCCAGGGACTGTGTCTTAATGCAATGTCTTGTCCAGGGACTGTGTCTTATTGCATTGTCTTGTCCAGGGACTGTGCCTTATTGCATTGCCTTGTCCAGGGACTGTGTCTTATTGCACTGTCTTGTCCAGGGACTGTGTCTTATTGCACTGTCTTGTCCAGGGACTGTGTCTTATTGCAATGTCTTGTCCAGGGACTGTGTCTTATTGCATTGTCTTGTCCAGGGACTGTGTCTTATTGCATTGTCTTGTCCAGGGACTGTGTCTTATTGCATTGTCTTGTCCAGGGACTGTGTCTTATTGCAATGTCTTGTCCAGGGACTGTGTCTTATTGCATTGTCTTGTCCAGGGACTGTGTCTTATTGCAATGTCTTGTCCAGGGACTGTGTCTTATTGCAATGTCTTGTCCAGGGACTGTGTCTTATTGCAATGTCCTGTCCAGGGACTGTGTCTTATTGCATTGTCCTGTCCAGGGGCTGTGTCGTATTGCATTGTCCTGTCCAGGGACTGTGTCTTATTGCAATGTCTTGTACAGGGGCTGTGTCTTATTGCATTGTCTTGTCCCAGGGAAGATGTTCGTGCTGCGGACAGAGAATGGGACCGCGCAAAGGGACCTGCCTGCGGCACTGTGCAGAGAGCAGGGAGCGCGCCTGGCCACGGCGGGAGAGCTCAGGCGAGCGGTGGAGGAGTGCGCTGTCTTGATCAGGGGCTGTATCTTATTGCATTGTCTTGTCCAGGGGCTGTGTCTTATTGCACTGTCTTGTCCAGGGACTGTGTCTTATTGCACTGACTTGTCCAGGGGCTGTGTCTTATTGCACTGTCTTGTCCAGGGGCTGTGTCTTATTGCACTGTCTTGTCCAGGGACTGTGTCTTATTGCATTGTCTTGTCCAGGGACTGTGTCTTATTGCACTGATGTGTCCAGGGGCTGTGTCTTATTGCATTGTCTTGTCCAGGGACTGTGTCTTATTGCATTGTCTTGTCCAGGGACTGTGTCTTATTGCAATGTCTTGTCCAGGGACTGTGTCTTATTGCAATGTCTTGTCCAGGGACTGTGTCTTATTACAATGTCTTGTCCAGGGACTGTGTCTTATTGCAATGTCTTGTCCAGGGACTGTGTCTTATTGCATTGTCTTGTCCAGGGACTGTGCCTTATTGCATTGCCTTGTCCAGGGACTGTGTCTTATTGCACTGTCTTGTCCAGGGACTGTGTCTTATTGCACTCTCTTGTCCAGGGAGTGTGTCTTATTGCAATGTCTTGTCCAAGGACTGTGTCTTATTGCATTGTCTTGTCCAGGGACTGTGTCTTATTGCATTGTCTTGTCCAGGGACTGTGTCTTATTGCATTGTCTTGTCCAGGGACTGTGTCTTATTGCAATGCCTTGTCCAGGGACTGTGTCTTATTGCATTGTCTTGTCCAGGGACTGTGTCTTATTGCAATGTCTTGTCCAGGGACTGTGTCTTATTGCAATGTCTTGTCCAGGGACTGTGTCTTATTGCAATGTCCTGTCCAGGGACTGTGTCTTATTGCATTGTCCTGTCCAGGGGCTGTGTCGTATTGCATTGTCCTGTCCAGGGACTGTGTCTTATTGCAATGTCTTGTACAGGGGCTGTGTCTTATTGCATTGTCTTGTCCCAGGGAAGATGTTCGTGCTGCGGACAGAGAATGGGACCGCGCAAAGGGACCTGCCTGCGGCACTGTGCAGAGAGCAGGGAGCACGCCTGGCCACGGCGGGAGAGCTCAGGCGAGCGGTGGAGGAGTGCGCTGTCTTGATCAGGGGCTGTATCTTATTGCATTGTCTTGTCCAGGGGCTGTGTCTTATTGCACTGACTTGTACAGGGACTGTGTCTTATTGCACTGTCTTGTCCAGGGGCTGTGTCTTATTGCACTGTCTTGTCCAGGGGCTGTGTCTTATTGCACTGTCTTGTCCAGGGACTGTGTCTTATTGCAATGTCTTGTCCAGGGGCTGTGTCTTATTGCACTGTCTTGTACAGGGGCTGTGTCTTTTTGCACTGTCTTGTCCAGGGACTGTGTCTTATTGCATTGTCTTGTCCAGGGACTGTGTCTTTTTGCACTGTCTTGTCCAGGGGCTGTGTCTTATTGCATTGTCTTGTCCAGGGGCTGTGTCTTATTGCACTGATGTGTCCAGGGGCTGTGTCTTATTGCAATGATGTGTCCAGGGACTGTGTCTTATTGCAATGTCTTGTCCAGGGACTGTGTCTTTTTGCACTGTCTTGTCCAGGGACTGTGTCTTATTGCAATGTCTTGTCCAGGGACTGTGTCTTATTGCATTGTCTTGTCCAGGGACTGTGTCTTATTGCATTGTCTTGTCCAGGGGCTGTGTCTTATTGCAATGTCCTGTCCAGGGACTGTGTCTTATTGCACTGACTTGTCGAGGGGCTGTGTCTTATTGCACTGTCTTGTCCAGGGACTGTGTCTTATTGCACTGTCTTGTCCAGGGGCTGTGTCTTATTGCACTGTCTTGTCCAGGGACTGTGTCTTATTGCAATGTCTTGTCCAGGGACTGTGTCTTATTGCACTGTCTTGTCCAGGGGCTGTGTCTTATTGCACTGTCTTGTCCAGGGGCTGTGTCTTATTGCACTGTCTTGTACAGGGGCTGTGTCTTATTGCACTGTCTTGTCCAGGGGCTGTGTCTTATTGCACTGTCTTGTCCAGGGGCTGTGTCTTATTGCACTGTCTTGTACAGGGGCTGTGTCTTATTGCAATGTCTTGTACAAGGGCTGTGTCTTTTTGCATTGTCTTGTCCAGGGGCTGTGTCTTATTGCACTGTCTTGTCCAGGGGCTGTGTCTTATTGCACTGTCTTGTCCAGGGGCTGTGTCTTATTGCACTGTCTTGTCCAGGGGCTGTGTCTTATTGCACTGTCTTGTCCAGGGGCTGTGTCTTATTGCACTGTCTTGTCCAGGGGCTGTGTCTTATTGCACTGTCTTGTACAGGGGCTGTGTCTTATTGCACTGTCTTGTCCAGGGGCTGTGTCTTATTGCACTGTCTTGTCCAGGGGCTGTGTCTTATTGCACTGTCTTGTACAGGGGCTGTGTCTTATTGCACTGTCTTGTACAGGGGCTGTGTCTTATTGCAATGTCTTGTACAAGGGCTGTGTCTTTTTGCATTGTCTTGTCCAGGGGCTGTGTCTTATTGCACTGTCTTGTCCAGGGACTGTCTTTTTGCACTGTCTTGTCCAGGGACTGTGTCTTATTGCAGTGTCTTGTCCAGGGGCTGTGTCTTATTGCACTGACTTGTCGAGGGGCTGTGTCTTATTGCACTGTCTTGTCCAGGGGCTGTGTCTTTTTGCATTGTCTTGTCCAGGGGCTGTGTCTTATTGCACTGACTTGTCCAGGGGCTACATAGAACATAGAACATAGAACATAGAAAATGCAGCACAGAACATGCCCTTCGGCCCACGATGTTGTGCCGAACCTTTGTCCTAGATTAATCATAGCTTATCATTGAATTTACAGTGCAGAAGGAGGCCATTCGGCCCTTTGAGTCTGCACCGGCTCTTGGAAAGAGCACCATACCCAAACTCAACACCTCCACCCAACACCAAGGGCAATTTGGACATTAAGGGCAATTTATCATTGGCCAATTCACCTAACCCGCACATCTTTGGACTGTGGGAGGAAACCGGAGCACCCGGAGAAAACCCACGCAGACACGGGGAGGACGTGCAGACTCCGCACAGACAATGACCCAAGCCGGAATCGAACCTGGGACCATGGAGCTGTGAAGCAATTGCGCTATCCACAATGCTACCATGCTGCCCTTAAGAACAAATAAATCTACACTATATCATTTTACCGTCATCCATGTACCTGTCCAATAGCTGCTTGGAGGTCCCTAATGTTTCCGACTCAACTACTTCCACAGGCAGTGCATTCCATGCCCCCACTACTCTCTGGGTAAAGAACCTACCTCTGATATCCCTCCTATATCTTCCACCTTTCACCTTAAATTTATGTCCCCTTGTAATGGTGTGTTCCACCCGGGGAAAAAGTCTCTGACTGTCTATCTATTCCCCTGATCATCTTATAAACCTCTATCAAGTCGCCCCTCATCCTTCTCCGCTCTGATGAGAAAAGGCCTAGCACCCTCAACCTTTCCTCGTAAGACCTACTCTCCATTCCAGGCAACATTCTGGTAAATTTTCTTTGCACCTTTTCCAGAGCTTCCACATCCTTCCTAAAATGAGGCGACCAGAACTGTACACAGTACTCCAAATGTGGCCTTACCAAAGTTTTGTACAGCTGCATCATCACCTCACAGCTCTTAAATTCAATCCCTCTGTTAATGAACGCGAGCACACCATAGGCCTTCTTCACAGCTCTATCCACTTGAGTGGCAACTTTCAAAGATGTATGAACATAGACCCCAAGATCTCTCTGCTCCTCCACATTGCCAAGAACTCTACCGTTAACCCTGTATTCCGCATTCATATTTGTCCTTCCAAAATGGACAACCTCACACTTTTCAGGGTAAACTCCATCTGCCACTTCTCAGCCCAGCTCTGCATCCTATCTATGTCTCTTTGCAGCCGACAACAGCCCTCCTTACTATCCACAACTCCACCAATCTTCGTATCGTCTGCAAATTTACTGACCCACCCTTCAACTCCCTCATCCAAGTCATTAATGAAAATCACAAACAGCAGAGGACCCAGAACTGATCCCTGCGGTACGCCACTGGTAACTGGGATCCAGGCTGAATATTTGCCATCCACCACCACTCTCTGACTTCTATCGGTTAGCCAGTTCATTATCCAACTGGCCAAATTTCCCACTATCCCATGCCTCCTTACTTTCTGCATAAGCCTACCATGGGGAACTTTATCAAATGCCTTACTAAAATCCATGTACACTACATCCACTGCTTTACCTTCATCCACATGCTTGGTCACCTCCTCAAAGAATTCAATAAGATTTGTAAGGCAAGACCTACCCCTCACAAATCCGTGCTGACTATCCCTAATCAAGCAGTGTCTTTCCAGATGCTCAGAAATCCTATCCTTCAGTACCCTTTCCATTACTTTGCCTACCACCGAAGTAAGACTAACTGGCCTGTAATTCCCAGGGTTATCCCTAGTGCCTTTTTTGAACAGGGGCACGACATTCGCCACTCTCCAATCCCCTGGTACCACCCCTGTTGACAGTGAGGACGAAAAGATCATTGCCAGCGGCTCTGCAATTTCATCTCTTGCTTCCCATAGAATCCTTGGATATATCCCGTCAGGCCCGGGGGACTTGTCTATCCTCAAGTTTTTCAAAATGCCCAACACATCTTCCTTCCTGACAAGTATTTCCTCGAGCTTACCAATCTGTTTCACACTGTCCTCTCCAACAATATCGCCCCTCTCATTTGTAAATACAGAAGAAAAATACTCATTCAAGACCTCTCCTATCTCTTCAGACTCCATACACAATCTCCCGCTACTGTCCTTGATCGGACCTACCCTCGCTCTAGTCATTCTCATATTTCTCACATATGTGTAAAAGGCCTTGGGGTTTTCCTTGATCCTACCCGCCAAAGATTGTTCATGCCCTCTCTTAGCTCTCCTAATCCCTTTCTTCAGTTCCCTCCTGGCTATCTTGTATCCCTCCAATGCCCTGTCTGAACCTTGTTTCCTCAGCCTTACATAAGTCACCTTTTTCCTCTTAACAAGACATTCAACCTCTCTTGTCAACCATGGTTCCCTCACTCGACCATCTCTTCCCTGCCTGACAGGGACATACATACCAAGGACACGTAGCACCTGTTCCTTGAACAAGTTCCACATTTCACTTGTGTCCTTCCCTGCCAGCCTATGTTCCCAACTGTCCAGGGGCTGTGTCTTATTGCACTGTCTTGTCCAGGGACTGTCTTGTCCAGGGGCTGTGTCTTATTGCACTGTCTTGTCCAGGGGCTGTGTCTTATTGCATTGTCTTGTACAGGGGCTGTGTCTTCTTGCACTGTCTTGTACAGGGGCTGGTACTTATTGCACTGTCTTGTACATGGGGCTGTGTCTTATTGCACTGTCTTGTACAGGGGCTGTGTCTTATTGCACTGACTTGTCCAGGGTCTGTGTCTTATTGCATTGTCTTGTCCAGGGGCTGTGTCTTATTGCACAGTCTTGTACAGGGACTGTGTCTTATTGCACTGTCTTGTCCTGGGGCTGTGTCTTATTGCACTGTCTTGTCCAGGGGCTGTGTCTTATTGCACTGTCTTGTCCAGGGGCTGTGTCTTATTGCATTGTCTTGTACAGGGGCTGTGTCTTCTTGCACTGTCTTGTACAGGGGCTGGTACTTATTGCACTGTCTTGTACATGGGGCTGTGTCTTATTGCACTGTCTTGTACAGGGGCTGTGTCTTATTGCACTGACTTGTCCAGGGTCTGTGTCTTATTGCATTGTCTTGTCCAGGGGCTGTGTCTTATTGCACAGTCTTGTACAGGGACTGTGTCTTATTGCACTGTCTTGTCCTGGGGCTGTGTCTTATTGCACTGTCTTGTCCAGGGGCTGTGTCTTATTGCACTGTCTTGTCCAGGGGCTGTGTCTTATTGCAGTGTCTTGTACAGGGGCTGTGTCTTATTGCAATGTCTTGTCCAGGGGCTGTGTCTTATTGCAATGTCTTGTCCAGGGGCTGTGTCTTATTGCAATGGCTTGTCCAGGGGCTGTGTCTTATTACAATGTCTTGTACAGGGGCTGTGTCTTATTGCAATGTCTTGTCCAGGGGCTGTGTCTTATTGCAATGTCTTGTCCAGGGGCTGTGTCTTATTGCAATGTCTTGTCCAGGGACTGTGTCTTATTGCATTGTCTTGTCCCAGGGAAGATGTTCGTGCTGCGGACAGAGAATGGGACCGCGCAAAGGGACCTGCCTGCGGCACTGTGCAGAGAGCAGGGAGCGCGCCTGGCCACGGCGGAAGAGCTAAGGCGAGCGGTGGAGGAGTGCGCGTTCACGGAGTGCACCACTGGCTGGATCACAGGCAGCCGGATAGGGTAAGCCCCCCCCCCCCCCCGGGTTGACCGGTATTGCCCAGCAGACACCCAGACCTCAAGGGCCCAGATAGGAGGTGAATGTGGAGCCCATCCCGGATCTGGTCAGATTGTCAAAGATCCGGAACAGACTCAGGAACTGGGAACTCTTAAATGTTTCTTACCCCCTGCTTCTCAAACCCCTACTGCCACCCCAAACCCCCACTGCCACCCCAAACCCCCACTGCCACCCCAAACCCCCACTGCCACCCCCAAACCCCCACTGCCACTCCCAAACCCCCACTGCCACTCCCAAACCCCCACTGCCACTCCCAAACCCCTACTGCCACCCCAAACCCCCACTGCCACCCCAAACCCCCACTGCCACCCCCAAACCCCCACTGCCACCCCCAAACCCCCACTGCCACTCCCAAACCCCCACTGCCACTCCCAAACCCCCACTGCCACTCCCAAGCCCCCACTGCCACCCCCAAACCCCCACTGCCACCCCCAAACCCCCACTGCCACTCCCAAACCCCCACTGCCATCCCAAACCCCCACTGCCACTCCCAAACCCCCACTGCCACTCCCAAACCCCCACTGCCACTCCCAAACCCCCACTGCCACTCCCAAACCCCCACTGCCAGTCCCATACCCCCACTGCCACTCCCAAACCCCCACTGCCACTCCCAAACCCCCACTGCCACTCCCAAACCCCCACTGCCACTCCCAAACCCCCACTGCCACTCCCAAACCCCCACTGCCACTCCCAAACCCCCACTGCCACTCCCAAACCCCCACTGCCACTCCCAAACCCCTACTGCCACCCCAAACCCCCACTGCCGCCCCCAAACCCCCACTGCCACTCCCAAACCCCTACTGCCACTCCCAAACCCCTACTGCCACTCCCAAACCCCCACTGCCACTCCCAAACCCCAACTGCCACCCCAAACCCCCACTGCCACCCCCAAACCCCCACTGCCACCCCCAAACCCCCACTGCCACCCCCAAACCCCCACTGCCACTCCCAAACCCCCACTGCCACTCCCAAACCCCCACTGCCACTCCCAAACCCCCACTGCCACTCCCAAACCCCTACTGCCAGCCCAAACCCCCACTGCCACCCCCAAACCCCCACTGCCACTCCCAAACCCCTACTGCCACCCCAAACCCCACTGCCACCCCCAAACCCCCACTGCCACTCCCAAACCCCCACTGCCACTCCCAAACCCCCACTGCCACTCCCAACCCCCACTGCCACTCCCAAACCCCCACTGCCACTCCCAAACCCCCACTGCCACTCCCAAACCCCTACTGCCACCCCCAAACCCCCACTGCCACCCCCAAACCCCCACTGCCACCCCCAAACCCCCACTGCCACTCCCAAACCCGCTCTGCCACTCCCAAACCCCTACTGCCACCCCAAACCCCCACTGCCACTCCCAAACCCCCACTGCCACCCCAAACCCCCACTGCCACTCCCAAACCCCCACTGCCACTCCCAAACCCGCACTGCCACTCCCAAACCCCCACTGCCACTACCAAACCCCCACTGCCACTCCCAAACCCCCACTGCCACTCCCAAACCCCTACTGCCACCCCAAACCCCCACTGCCACTCTCAAACCCCCACTGCCACCCCCAAACCCCCACTGCCACCCCCAAACCCCCACTGCCACCCCCAAACCCCCACTGCCACTCCCAAACCCCCACTGCCACTCTCAAACCCCCACTGCCATCCCAAACCCCCACTGCCACTCCCAATAGAATTGAGTGAAACCGCAATCGGAAAAAAACCCATTACCTCCTGGAAAGATTTGGTTTTCCACAGGGCTAAATAAGTGGATTGATTCCCTCTCCCAGTGCCTGGGACCTCGGCCCAATATCAAAACCTTCTCCAAGTCAATATCTATCCATATTAAACTGTTTAATAACCTTGTCTACACACCAATTCAAAGGCATCTTTCAACTTTCCTCAAGGTCTGACCTTTATTCCTGGGTTTTCCCACATCGCCTTCTATTCAACACTTGTATCCCCGGAGTTTTCAATTTGTCTGTCAGTTTCTGATGCTCACATTCTGATCTTTGAGTCTCTCTCACTCTCACCTTGTGGTAGATTCAGCAATTGTATCTTCACATTTTCAACACAACCTGCCTATTTACCAGAATGGTCCTAGCCACCAGAGATTTTGTTAGAAGATTAGGTTCGAGAAGTAGGGCTTGTTTAAGGAATCTGAGTGGAGATTTGATAGAGGTTTACAACATTATGACAGATTTAGAAAAACAGTTTCCATTTGATGATATCACCGGGACTGGGGGATGCAGATTAAGGTTGGGCGAGAGGCACAGGGCGGAGGGGGGACTGAGGAAAAACTTTCTACACAGCAAATGCTAACGACCTCTGCCAGCGAGGACTGCAAGTGGAGACATTGAATGATTTCAAAAGGGAATTTGAATCTTGAGGGGATAAGCTTCCAGCACTTTGGGGAAAGAGAGGACGAGTGGAACTGATTGGAACGCACAACTGAGAGTCACCATGGATTAGACGGGTCGAATGGCTTCCTTTTGTGACTATATATCACCGTCAAATAACTCCTGTGCAGCCTCCAGTCTTTACACGTTTTCACTCACACGCACTTTTCACTTGCTCCAGATTGCAGTTACTAATTCCTGGATGTTACATTTTGCCATTATTAATTTGCTCAAAACAATCTAACATCAGAGTGTGTGAAATCTCAGTGAGATGACACAGATCAGTATCCGTCACTGATGATACCCTTCAAAAGTACTGAAGTGCAGCGAGACTGCAGACGCATCCTGCTGATTGTTGGACCCAGCAATCCGTGCACGCAACATGGATTATACACGGGCTCCAATCTCCCATTCACAGTGAGACAGACTCCAATCTCCCATTCACAGTGAGATACAGACTCCAATCTCCCATTCACAGTGAGAGAGACTCCAATCTCCCATTCACAGTGAGAGAGAGACTCCAATCCCCCATTCACAGAGAGAGAGACTCCAATCTCCCATTCACAGAGACTCCAATCTCCCATTCACAGAGAGAGAGACTCCAATCTCCCATTCACAGTGAGACAGACTCCAATCTCCCATTCACAGAGAGACAGACTCCAATCTCCCATTCACAGTGAGAGAGACTCCAATCTCCCATTCACAGAGAGAGAGAGACTCCAATCTCCCATTCACAGTGAGAGAGACTCCAATCTCCCATTCACAGAGAGAGAGACTCCAATCTCCCATTCACAGTGAGAGAGACTCCAATCTCCCATTCACAGTGAGAGAGACAGACTCCAATCTCCCATTCACAGAGAGAGACAGACTCCAATCCCCCATTCACAGTGAGAGACAGACCCCAATCTCCCATTCACAGTGAGAGACAGACCCCAATCTCCCATTCACAGTGAGACAGACTCCAATCTCCCATTCACAGTGAGAGACAGACTCCAATCTCCCATTCACAGTGAGAGACAGACTCCAATCTCCCATTCACAGTGAGAGAGACTCCAATCTCCCATTCACAGTGAGAGAGAGACTCCAATCTCCCATTCACAGTGAGAGACAGACCCCAATCTCCCATTCACAGTGAGAGAGACTCCAATCTCCCATTCACAGAGAGAGACAGACTCCAATCTCCCATTCACAGTGAGAGACAGACTCCAATCTCCCATTCACAGTGAGAGAGAGTCCAATCTCCCATTCACAGAGAGAGAGAGACTCCAATCTCCCATTCACAGTGAGAGAGACTCCAATCTCCCATTCACAGAGAGAGAGAGACTCCAATCCCCCATTCACAGTGAGAGACAGACCCCAATCTCCCATTCACAGTGAGAGAGACTCCAATCTCCCATTCACAGTGAGAGACAGACCCCAATCTCCCATTCACAGTGAGAGACAGACTCCAATCTCCCATTCACAGTGAGAGAGACTCCAATCTCCCATTCACAGAGAGAGACTCCAATCTCCCATTCACAGTGCGACAGACTCCAATCTCCCATTCACAGTGAGAGACAGACTCCAATCTCCCATTCACAGAGAGAGACTCCAATCTCCCATTCACAGAGAGAGACTCCAATCTCCCATTCACAGAGAGAGACTCCAATCTCCCATTCACAGTGAGAGAATGACTCCAATCTCCCATTCACAGTGAGAGACAGACTCCAATCCCCCATTCACAGAGAGACAGACTCCAATCTCCCATTCACAGAGAGAGACTCCAATCTCCCATTCACAGTGAGAGACAGACTCCAATCTCCCATTCACAGTGAGAGAGACTCCAATCTCCCATTCACAGTGAGAGAGAGACTCCAATCTCCCATTCACAGTGAGAGAGACTCCAATCTCCCATTCACAGTGAGAGACAGACTCCAATCTCCCATTCACAGTGAGAGACAGACTCCAATCTCCCATTCACAGAGAGAGACTCCAATCTCCCATTCACAGTGAGAGAGACTCCAATCTCCCATTCACAGTGAGAGACAGACTCCAATCTCCCATTCACAGTGAGAGACAGACTCCAATCTCCCATTCACAGTGAGAGAGACTCCAATCTCCCATTCACAGTGAGAGAGACTCCAATCTCCCATTCACAGTGAGAGACAGACTCCAATCTCCCATTCACAGAGAGAGACAGACTCCAATCTCCCATTCACAGTGAGAGAGACTCCAATCTCCCATTCACAGAGAGAGAGACTCCAATCTCCCATTCACAGTGAGAGACAGACTCCAATCTCCCATTCACAGTGAGAGAGACTCCAATCTCCCATTCACAGTGAGAGAGAGACTCCAATCTCCCATTCACAGTGAGAGACAGACTCCAATCTCCCATTCACAGTGAGAGAGACTCCAATCTCCCATTCACAGTGAGAGACAGACCCCAATCTCCCATTCACAGTGAGAGACAGACCCCAATCTCCCATTCACAGTGAGAGAGACTCCAATCTCCCATTCACAGAGAGAGACAGACTCCAATCTCCCATTCACAGTGAGAGACAGACTCCAATCTCCCATTCACAGTGAGAGAGACTCCAATCTCCCATTCACAGAGAGAGAGAGACTCCAATCTCCCATTCACAGTGAGAGATACTCCAATCTCCCATTCACAGAGAGAGAGAGACTCAAATCCCCCATTCACAGTGAGAGACAGACCCCAATCTCCCATTCACAGTGAGAGAGACTCCAATCTCCCATTCACAGTGAGAGACAGACCCCAATCTCCCATTCACAGTGAGAGACAGACTCCAATCTCCCATTCACAGTGAGAGAGACTCCAATCTCCCATTCACAGAGAGAGACTCCAATCTCCCATTCACAGAGAGAGACTCCAATCTCCCATTCACAGTGAGAGAGACTCCAATCTCCCATTCACAGTGAGAGACAGACTCCAATCTCCCATTCACAGAGAGAGGCAGACTCCAATCTCCCATTCACAGTGAGAGAGACTCCAATCTCCCATTCACAGAGAGAGAGACTCCAATCTCCCATTCACAGTGAGAGACAGACTCCAATCTCCCATTCACAGTGAGAGAGACTCCAATCTCCCATTCACAGTGAGAGAGAGACTCCAATCTCCCATTCACAGTGAGAGACAGACTCCAATCTCCCATTCACAGTGAGAGAGACTCCAATCTCCCATTCACAGTGAGAGACAGACTCCAATCTCCCATTCACAGTGAGAGACAGACTCCAATCTCCCATTCACAGAGAGAGACTCCAATCTCCCATTCACAGTGAGAGAGACTCCAATCTCCCATTCACAGTGAGAGAGACTCCAATCTCCCATTCACAGTGAGAGACAGACTCCAATCTCCCATTCACAGTGAGAGAGACTCCAATCTCCCATTCACAGAGAGAGAGACTCCAATCTCCCATTCACAGAGAGAGAGACTCCAATCTCCCATTCACAGAGAGAGACTCCAATCTCCCATTCACAGTGAGAGAGACTCCAATCTCCCATTCACAGTGAGAGAGACTCCAATCTCCCATTCACAGTAAGAGACAGACTCCAATCTCCCATTCACAGTGGGAGACAGACTCCAATCTCCCATTCACAGTGAGAGACAGACTCCAATCTCCCATTCACAGAGAGAGAGACTCCAATCTCCCATTCACAGAGAGAGAGAGACTCCAATCTCCCATTCACAGTGAGAGAGACTCCAATCTCCCATTCACAGTGAGAGACAGACTCCAATCTCCCATTCACAGTGAGAGAGACTCCAATCTATCATTCACAGTGAGAGACAGACTCCAATCTCCCATTCACAGTGGGAGACAGACTCCAATCTCCCATTCACAGAGAGAGAGAGATTCCAATCTCCCATTCACAGTGAGAGAGACTCCAATCTCCCATTCACAGTGAGAGAGAGACTCCAATCCCCCATTCACAGAGAGAGAGAGACTCCAATCTCCCATTCACAGTGAGAGAGACTCCAATCTCCCATTCACAGTGAGAGAGAGACTCCAATCCCCCATTCACAGTGAGAGACAGACCCCAATCTCCCATTCACAGTGAGAGAGACTCCAATCTCCCATTCACAGTGAGAGACAGACTCCAATCTCCCATTCACAGTGAGAGAGACTCCAATCTCCCATTCACAGAGAGACAGACTCCAATCTCCCATTCACAGTGAGAGAGACTCCAATCCCCCATTCACAGAGAGACAGACTCCAATCTCCCATTCACAGTGAGAGACAGACTCCAATCTCCCATTCACAGAGAGAGAGACTCCAATCTCCCATTCACAGTGAGAGACAGACTCCAATCTCCCATTCACAGTGAGAGAGAGACTCCAATCTCCCATTCACAGAGAGACAGACTCCAATCTCCCATTCACAGAGAGAGACAGACTCCAATCTCCCATTCACAGAGAGAGACAGACTCCAATCTCCCATTCACAGAGAGAGACAGACTCCAATCTCCCATTCACAGAGAGAGACAGACTCCAATCTCCCATTCACAGTGAGAGAGACTCCAATCTCCCATTCACAGAGAGACAGACCCCAATCTCCCATTCACAGAGAGAGACAGACTCCAATCTCCCATTCACAGTGAGAGCAAAAATAGCAGCTTTTAGGTACTGGATTGAAAAACTAAGTTATCTTGAAATAAGCCTGAAATTAAGTTTAATTACTGCTCCCCCCTTAAAACCTGTCCCTCAAACCCCTTGTTTTCACCCAACTCCAAAAGCACTCTTGTTTCCCCATCGCAGCAGTGAGAGTGCCAGTCGAGATGCTTATGTGCTGTTAACATTTTTCTGTGGTGGAAATGAATCTCATGAATGGAGGGGAAACAGTTTCACTATTCATATTGCCTCAGATGTCTGTGGACAAAACTGGTTGACGAGAGAAAGTTGAGTTTAGCAATGGAGAGACCTGTATTATTTAGTATTCAGCACATTGACTGGTGCAGCATGATTCACTCTTTACAATACACAGTGAATATCAGAAAAGTGTCAATGTCGTAATCAGTAATTAGAACTATCTGAAGATGTTCTCTGAGAACAGCATTAAACATCATTGACATTTTTATCACCCCGAGTGTGTCTGTTACAATGAATCATCAACATTGCATGCTGCAGTCAATTCAATCTCTTACTGTATTGTGTCACTCCATCACCGGTTAGGTAAACAGCCCAGGAATGTTCTTTAAATAGTGAGAAATTAACCCACTTTAGATTTCTACCCTAGCCGGACGACACAGACTGACATCATGTTTAACAGTTCTGCTCTTCCAAGTCACAGGTTCAGTTTAAAATGGAATAAATTCCATGAGAGACCATAAATTTAGTCTGAAATATTTTTTGCCAACTGTGAGCACATCTGAAATGGGCAAGTCTTGTTTTGGCAATAACAGTTCTGCATTCCTGTTAGCTTCTGTGCAATGGTCCATCTTTAGCTTAACAACAAAAATGTTACTTAATTTAATTTACAAAGATTGAATACACGGTTCAGGAATCAAACATTGTCCCGTTTTCCTTTTGCTTGTTCCACTGAACATCAAGTAATCCCAGGATATCTGAGTAAAGGAATTTCTTCTTCATTCCCAATCACTCAAAGGCATCGCATCCAGTTTTCACTCACACATCTGACATTTCTTTTTTAAAATAATTTTAGAGTACCCAATTATTTTTTTCCAATTAAGGGACAATTTAGCGTGACCAGTCCACCTAACCTGCACATCTTTGGGTTGTGGGGGTGAAACCCATGCAGGCACGGGGAGAATGGGCAAACTCCACACGGACTGTGACCCATGGCCGGGATTCGAACCTGGATCCTCAGCGCTGTAGGCAGCAGTGCTAACCACTGTGCCACATGCCGCCCTAGACATCTGACATTTCAAATACCTTCTGGATCATTGCTGGTGCCCACGTGCCAGAATGTGAGCAGTTTTGTACTGCATGCCCAGTCTGATCCAAGCTCTGATCACTCAAACACATCACACTGAATCCTTTACAAACTGCAGGAAGAGACTTCCATCTCAGGAATCTGACTCAGGCAACCTGCTCATCTCTGTTCTGGTTCTTTTGCTTAAATCTGTGCCCTCTAGCTACTGTTCCTCCTACCAATGGAAACAACTTCTCCTTATTTACCCCATCAAAGCCGTTCAAAATTCTGATTGGGTTGAACAAAGTTAAGATATTACAGAATTAATATCTTATTTGGAGAACTAAGTGTCACAATGACTTAACTCCGTGT
Organism: Scyliorhinus torazame; assembly: GCF_047496885.1. Classification (NCBI taxonomy): domain Eukaryota; kingdom Metazoa; phylum Chordata; class Chondrichthyes; order Carcharhiniformes; family Scyliorhinidae; genus Scyliorhinus; species Scyliorhinus torazame. The sequence continues at coordinate 1,910,460 of NC_092717.1, forward strand.
CCCTTCACTTCTGACTATCAGTCTAGCTGTAAAGTGAGTTCTGTGAAAAATCAGTGAACGAAAAACATTTATCTACTCAAACTTTATCAACTTGTGTTTGACCAAGTTTCCCATGGCAGGTTGATGGAAAAAGTGAAGTTGTATGGGGTTCAGGGTGTACTAGCTAGATGGATAAAGAACTGGCTGGGCAACAGGAGACAGAGAGTAGTGGTGGAAGGGAGTGTCTCAAAATGGAGAAAGGTGACTAGTGGTGTTCCACAGGGATCCGTGCTCGGACCACTGTTGTTTGTGATATACATAAATGATCTGGTCGAAGGTATAGGTGGTCTGATTAGCAAGTTTGCAGATGATACTAAGATTGGTGGAGTTGCAGATCGCGAGGAGGACTGTCAGAGAATACAGCAAAATATAGATAGATTGGAGAGTTGGGCAGAGAAGTGGCAGATGGAGTTCAATCCAGGCAAATGCGAGGTGATGCATTTTGGAAGATCTAATTCAAGAGCGGACTATACGGTCAATGGAAGAGTCCTGGGGAGAATTGATGTACAGAGAGATCTGGGAGTTCAGGTCCATTGTACCCTGAAGGTGGCAACGCAGGTCGATAGAGTGGTCAAGAAGGCATACAGCATGCTTGCCTTCATTGGACGGGGTATTGAGTACAAGAGTCGGCAGGTCATGTTACAGTTGTATAGGACTTTGGTTAGGCCACATTTGGAATACTGCGTGCAGTTCTGGTCGCCAGATTACCAGAAGAATGTGGATGCTTCAGAGAGGGTGCAGAGGAGGTTCACCAGGATGTTGCCTGGTATGGAGGGTGCTAGCTATGAAGAAAGGTTGAGTAGATTAGGATTGTTTTCGTTGGAAAGACAGAAGTTGAGGGGGGACCTGATTGAGGTCTACAAAATTATGAGAGGTATGGACAGGGTGGATAGCAACAAGCTTTTTCCAAGAGTGGGGGTGTCAATTACAAGGGGTCACGATTTCAAGGTGAGAGGGGGAAAGTTTAAGGGAGATGTGCGTGGAAAGTTTTTTACGCAGAGGGTGGTGGGTGCCTGGAACGCTTTGCCAGCGGAGGTGGTAGAGGCGGGCACAATAGCATCATTTAAGATGCATCTAGACAGACATATGAACGGGCGGGGAACAGAGGGAAGTAAATCCTTGGAAAATAGGTGACAGGTTTAGATAAAGGATCTGGATCGGCGCAGGCTGGGAGGGCCGAAGGGCCTGTTCCTGTGCTGTAATTTTCTTTGTTCTTTGTTCAAATTTGAGTATTGGTATTCCTACTCTGAGAGGGCAAATAATTGGTTCAGCCCTCTCTGTTTCTCTGAGCCTGCCACAGAGGACATGGAGAAGTAGTTTTGCCCCCGTTGCACAGAAACATGAAAAACAATTCAAAAGATGATTTGCACTTCTACAGCCAGCTCCATCTTTAGAAAACACTTTACAGCAATGTAGGAAATTCACATACATGACACTGTTCTGCTATTCAATTAGATTTTGGCCAAACTGTGTCTCAAATTCCATCCATTTGCCTTGGTTCTACAAACTATAATCCCCATACCCAATAAAACCCAAAATGTCAGTTTTGAAACTTCCAATTAACCCCTCACCTCAATAGCTTTTTAAGGGAGAGAGTTATAGATTTACACCACCCTCTGTATGATTAAATGATTCCTAATTTTGCCCCTGCGTGGCCTGGCTCTTCATTTTAAGTTTATGCCTCCTTGTTTTGGACTCATCTATCAGAGGAAATGTGGATAGTTTCTCTCTATCTTTCCTATCAACCCCTATAGTTATCTTCAAACATGAGCTACAAATGATCCAAAACTGACTCTCTTCAGTTTCCGCACAAACTTTTTCTCATAAATTGCAGCAATGACATGGATAGAATTTCTCCAGGGTTCCCCTGACTTCATTCTGCACTGCAGCGGGAGACCAGGAAACTTCTCCCAGCTCCACTGATATGCTGCAATAAACTCTGGTGGGAAAATCATGCTATGCCTCAGGAAAGCGAGAGTTGCCAATCCTGAGACTACCCAGGAACCTTCAGGAATCAAAGGATAATCTCTTGGGTCGTGCTGTGAACAACCTGGAGACATATTATACAGGAGTTGCAAAAAGGCATTGAGTTGGCTGTTTAGCTTAAATGCTAACAGCATGGCGTTGATAATGCCAACATTATGGGGATGGTCCCTGTAGACCAGAGTGTCTGCTCTAACCAGAATTCCACCAAATTTTCATGCCAAATTAGTTTGAAGGAGTAAAGTGGCTATAAGTGGTAATGTCACAAGACGAGTAACCCAGGGATACGACAGCTGGTGGAATTTGAATTCAATTAATGATTCTGGAATAAAGCCAGACTCAGCAATAGTGATCATGACACTATCACTGATTATTGCAAAGGTTCATCTGGTTCACTAATGTACTTTTCGGGAAAGAAATCTGTCAACCTTACCCAGTCTGGCCTCCATGTGTGTGACTCCAGATCCACAACAATGTGATTGACTCTTAACTGCCCTCTGAAGTGGTCGAACAAGCCATTCAGCCCAAGGGCAATTGGGGATCGGTACCAAATGCTGGCCTTCGCAACGGCAACCACATCCCATGAAAGAATAAGGAAAGAAAATGTATTTTTCCATGTTTGAACAATTGTGTTCATTAGTTCGAATCCCGGCCCTGGGTCACTGTCCGTGTGGAGTTTGCACATTCTCCTCGTGTCTGTGTGGGTTTCACCCCCACAACCCAAACATGTGCAGGTTAGGTGGATTGGCCACGCTAAATTATTATTGGGAAAAAATAATAATTGGGTACTCTAAATTTTTTTAAAAACGAATCATGCAATCAGATAGCAAAGCACCTGTTCATGGGTGACCAATGGCAGGCAAAAAGGAGCAGGGATGGCTGAATGTGAGAGGTCATGTGATGAAATTTCCCACAATATGTCCACCAATATGTTGGTGTCAGTAACTGGAACGCTGATCCTCATTTACGGATTCTCACACTAATAATAATCTTTATTGTCACAAGTCTCCTTACATTAACACTGCAATGAAGTTGCTGTGAAAAGCCCCCAGTCGCCACATTCGGTGCCTGTTCGGATGTGGTAATAAGAACAGGTTTGTTCTTATTTCTTGCCACAACGTAGACTTTAGCGGTTCCCCCCAGAAAACAATTTACACTATTTCTCCAGGAATGTTGTCAATCTCCAACTGGCCAATCACCACCAGAATCCCCAAACATCAGCAAGGTCTTTGCCCATATCAACGTGTCGGCAATTGCAGAGTCCCCACAAGTACAATAGCTGAGTAAGGAATGCACGTGGTAATCCTGGAACAGTTGATATGCTTGAGTTCTGGGTCTGAAATGGTGCAGAATGAAGATTTGGAGCCTCCTTAAAGACGGGTTAAAATAAGAGTGAAACAGCATGTGCGAGAAATTGAATGTAAATTAACAAACGGTTCCCAACACAGAATATAACTGATAAAATGTGTTTCTGTTTACATACAGGATAACGATGTGTAATAACATAGGCTTTGGCCAACAGGACCATCAAACAGTCCGTGTAAAAATTAAAGCAGCTTCTTCAACTGGTCACTATGATTCTTTCTGCATTAAAGATCAAGGTTAGTGCGTAAGTCAACACAGTCAACATGCTAACCCTATATAATAGTAACAATATCTGTGTGTACACCCACAGTGCTGTTAGGGCGGGAGTTCCAGGATTTTGACCCAGTGACAGTGAAGGAACGGCCGATATATTTCCAAGTCAGGTTAGTGTGTGGCTTGGGGGGCAAACTTCCCAGTGGTGGTGTTCCTGGGTAGCTGCTGTCCTTGTCCTTTGAGGTGGTACTGGTAGCGGGTTTTGAATGTGTTGTTGAAAGAGCCTTGGTGAGTTGTTATCAAGGAAGGCAAATAAATTCTGAGGTGAAATTGCATAAACTTGTCTTGTATTCCTTTGGATTTAGAAAGTTGAGGAATGACCTGATTAGGGTGTTTAAAATGTTAAAAAGATTTGATAGGTTAGATACGGAAAAACTATTTTCTCTGGTGAAGAAATCAAAAAACTAGGGAACTCGATCTTAAAATTAGAGCCTGATTCGAAAGAGTCAAAATCAAGAAGCACTATTTTATACCAGGTGTGGGTATCGGGAATCTCTCCCACAAAGACCATCATTGCTGAGGGTTAATTGGAGCTTTCAAGTTGAGATTGAAAGATTTTTGTTGGGTTAAGGAACCAAAGGTTATGGTACAAAGTTGTGTAAATGTGGTTGGGTTGTGGATCTAATTGGATGGTGGAGCAGATTGATGGGCTGAATGACTTCCTCCTGTTCCGACAAGTTTATAATTGGTTGTTGTGGAGATTCCCTTCAGATCTTAGTCTGGATCACAACCCCCACATTCCTCACTGCACATCAGTGGTACCATCAATCCCCTTAAAGGGGGAAGTGGGTTTTGTTACTTAAGTTGAGAGTAAATTGGAAACTCAAGGCTGAAGCAAAGAAAACAATAAATGTTATCTGTGATTTCTCCCTTCGATGATATCCCTTCTGTTCCACCCGGTTGTGTTTGAATACTCAAACACAATTCCATGGGTGTCAGACATTTGTCTCAGTGTGATCCTAGATATGGTTCAGTAAGTATCACAGTCCAATCAGGTGTCCTCACTCACCTGAACCATTTGGGGATGATTCTCAGGCTGATGGCCAGGAGTGGGTAGCATTGCCAATATTTCTCCCCCTAATCTAAGGATTCTTCATGAACTGGAGAACACGTGGTACAGTATTGTCCTGGACGAGAAAGGTTAATGCAGTACAGATCAGGATTATAAATTGTAACCCTCTTTGTCTTTGTGGTTCAATATTATGGACATTTTCTTTTTCCACTGATTCATTGTAGGATAGTTGCTAATTCTGTGTACTTGCCTGGGAGAGACAGTGGGCGAGATTCTCCACTCCCGCGCCGAAGTGCCCACGCCGTCGTGAACACCGTCGATGTTCACGACGGCGCGAAACGGCCCCGATCCTGACCGATTCAGGCCCCGACAATGGGCCAGGATCGGGGCCGCGTCATCTACACGCGCCAGGCCTTGTCGCCGTGTAAAGGCGGCGCCGCATAGATGACGCGGCCGGCGCCGCATAACTGGCGTCACCCGCGCATGCGTGGCTGCCGTCCTCTCTGAGTCCGCCCCGCAAGAGGATGGTGAACGGATCTTGCGGGGCCGCGGAAGGAAGGAGGTCCTCCTTCAGAGAGGACGGCCCGACGATCGGTGGGCACCGATCGCGGGCCATGCCACATTTGAGGTACCCCCCAGTGCAGGATCCCCCCCCCCCCCCCAGCGTTCCTGCGCTGTTCCCGATGGCAGCGACCAGGTGTGGACGGTGCCGGGGGGAACCCGCCATTTTGGCCTGGCCGCTCGGCCCATCCGGGCCTGAGAACAGCGGGGGTGCCGGAGAATCGCCATTATGGGTGTCTCGGGCGATTCTCCGGCCTGCGGAACTCGACGGGGCCATTCCTGTCGCTTGGGAGAATCGCGGGAGGGCGTCGGACCGGCGTCCCGGGAAATTTTGGCGGCCCAGGCGATTCTCCCAACCGGCGTGGGAGTGGAGAATCTCGCCCAGTGTCTTTTAATGACTAAATCTTAATATTCAAAGTATTATTCCTGCTGGTAAAGGACAGTCTGTGTAAATCTTTGAATATGGATAATAGTTTAATAGGTAATTGAGTGCGTGGCCACGGTTGCATAGGTCCAGCTTCATATTTAAAAGGCACTGGAATACCATTCCAAAACTGTTACATGTCTCTTGTCCAGCCCCATCTGTCCCTTTTTTTCCAATTAAGGGGCAATTTAGCATGGCCAATCCACCTGCCCTGCACATCTTTGGGCTGTGGGGGCGAAACCCAGACAGACATGGGGAGAATGTGCAAACTCCACACGGACAGTGACCCAGAGCGGGAATCGAACCTGGGACCTCGGCGCCATGAGGCAGCAGTGCTAACCCACGGCGCCACAGTGCTGCCCTGTCCTTTCTTTTAATCACTCCACCATTGACGGCTGTGCCTTCCTGGACCCTAAGTTCTGGAATTTCCTGATGCACTATCAATTACGACGAGGCGAGATTAGAAAGTAACCAAGGCTTTATTAAGCAGAGATGTGTGGCCTCCTGCAGCTGCTACCAGAATGGGAGCAGCTCGATGTGCACACTGGGCGGAGCCAGCAGGCACGGATGTACCCCCATACCTGTAGTACGCCTTACCGTATGGCGCCGGGGCAATCGGGGGGGGCGTGGGTGTGGATCCAGCTGACGCCCTGTTTCCTTCTGACATCTCTCCACCTCATTTATCTTCCTTAAGATGCTCCTGAATAACTACCTCCGTGAACCAGCTTTTCATCATTCGTCATAATATTGCTATATGTAGCTTGATGTGTACTTTTGATTGATTTATTTTTTATAAATTTAGAGTATCCAATTATTTTTTTTCCAATTAAGCGGCAATTTAGCGTGGCCAATCCACCTACCCTGTACATGTTTGGATTGTGGGGGTGAGACCCACGCAGACACGGGGAGAATGTGCAAACTCCACACAGACAGTGACCCAGAGCCGGGATCGAACCCGAGTCCTCGGCGTACTTTTGATGTATAACGCTGTTGTGAAGGGCCTTGAGACATTTTGTTATCTATCAATTATTCTGAAAACCGGTTTTATATTCTCTGTTATTACTTTCTTTTGTGGAGACTTGGTCTGGTGGTCAGCTGTGAATAGTTTGGGATTAATATTTAACTCCTCTCTGGTTGATCGTGTAGCCATTTAACGGAAAACCCAGTAAACAATGTCATCCCAAACACCAATTAACTGGTTAATCCTTTGTCCGTTCCAAATGGTTTGTTTAATACAATTCATGTAGCAAACTTATTTCACTTAATTCCATACTTTTCCAAGCTAAATGCTTGTTCCAGTGGTTAGTCAGCTCAACTGTGACTTTGTCGTTTATTTTGAGGGGATGATTGAATGTTAAAACAATAAAATTCAATTGAATTTAATGGAAAAAATTACCATTTATAACTCATCTTGTTTTTCCTATATTGAATTGTAGTCAGTCAGTCAGTCAGTCTGTACATCAGATCACGGCACCATTTAACCTGGGACACGATTCTGTTCCTTTATCGAGGAAAGTTATTAAAACACAGCTGTGCAATAATCTTTAAAAACTGATTTCCAGCTCCATTTAATAGTTATTGGCAGTTACCCCTGGTGTGTTTTTAGTAATGTTGGTGCCATACGACGATAAGGCTGAGAGTTGTGAATTACAGAGGTGTTGTCAGGACATCCTAAGGTGAACGTTTCTGACAGATGTTCAGCGTCTCCCTCTACATCTGTCCTGGGACTCCTCTCCTGACTGTGTGAGGGGTCCACTCCCCTGAGAATCGTCCACCATTCTCTGAATAGCTGAGGTAGCTGAGCAGAGCGGGATTCAGCAGCTCTCACTGTCTGGCTCCTGCTTCTGGCTAAAGAAAAAACTATCATCCAAACAGAGAACAGACAAAGCTTTCTGTCCCTGACTGGGCTCACTGTTTACCATGAAGCTGGTATTCTGATTGTTAATGAATGAATGATGAAGGATTCTCAGCATGACGCCAGTGTAGATAATGATGAGTCTCCACAGCGCAGTGAGGCTCTGCACAAAATCCTGGGTTGTAATGAAATAAAGTTCACAGGCTAGGGACTGTAATGAAATATAGATTACAGGTTCGAGATTGTAATGGGGCTGTAATTAAATAAAGATCTCCATCAGACATCGGAGCAGGATTAGGCCACTCGGCCCATCGAGTCTGCTCCGGCATTCAATCATGGCTGATATTTTCTCATCCCCATTCTCCTGCCTTCTCCCCATAACCCCTGATCCCTTATTAATCAAGAACCTATCCATCTCTGTCTTAAAGACACTCAGTGATTTGGCCTCCACAGCCTTCTGCGGCAAAGAGTTCCACAGATTCACCTCCCTCTGGCTGAAGAAATTCCTTCTCATCTCTGTTTTAAAGGATCATCCCTTTAGTCTGAGATTGTGTCCTCTGCTTCTAGTTTTTCCTACAAGTGGAAACATTCTCTCCAATTCCACTCTATCCAGGCCTCGCAGTATCCTGTAAGTTTCAATAAGATCCGCCCTCATCCTTCTAAACTCCAACGAGTACAGACCCAGAGTCCTCAACCGTTCCTCATACGGCAAGTTCTTCATTCCACGGATCATTCTTGTGAACCTCCTCTGGACCCTTTCCAAGGCCAGCACATCCTTCCTTAGATACGGGGCCCAAAACTGCTTACAATACTCCAAATGGGGTCTGACCAGAGCCTTATACAGCCTCAGAAGTACATCCTGGGCCTTGTATTCTAGCCCTCTCGACATGAATGCTAACATTGCATTTGCCTTCCTAACTGCCGACCGAACCTGCACATTAACCTTAAGAGAATCTTGAACAAAGTCCCTTTGTGCTTCTGATTTCCTGAGCATTTCCCCATTTAGAAAATAGTCTATGCCTCCATTTCTCCTTCCAAAGTGCATAACCTCACACTTTTCCACATTGTATCCCATCTGCCACTTCTTTGCCCACTCTCCTAGCCTGTCCAAGTCCTTCTGCAGCCTGCCTACTTCCTCAATACTCCCTGTCCCTCTACAGACCTTTGTATCATCTGCAAACTTAGCAACAGTGCCTTCAGTTCCTTCTTCCAGATCATTAATGTATATTGTGAAAAGTTGTGGTCCCAGCACAGACCCCTGAGGTACACCACTAGTCACCGGCTGCCATCCTGAAAAGGACCCCTTTATCCCCACTCTCTGCCTTCGGCCAGTCAGCCAATCCTCTATCCATGCCAGGATCTTACCCTGAACACCATGGGCTCTTAACTTATTTAACAGTCTCCTATGCGGCACTTTGTCAAAGGCCTTCTGGAAATCCAAATAAATCAGGTCCACTGGTTCTCCTTTGTCTAACTTCCTTGTTACTTCCTCAAAGAACTTGGAGATTCTTGGAGGGGCAGCACGGTAGCACAGTGGTTAGCACAATTGCTTCACAGCTCCAGGGTCGCAGGTTCAATTCCGGCTTGGGTCACTGTCTGTGCGGAGTCTGCACGTTCTCCCCGTGTCTGCGTGGGTTTCCTCCGGGTGCTCCGGTTTCCTCCCACAGTCCAAAGATGTGCAGGTTAGGTGGATTGGCTGTGATAAATTGCCCTTAGTGTCCAAAATTGCCCTTAGTGTTGGGTGGGGTTACTGGGTTATGGGGATAGGGTGGAGGTGTTCACCTTGGGTAGGGTGCTCTTTCCAAGAGCCGGTGCAGACTCGATGGGCCGAATGGCCTCCTTCTGCACTGTAAATTCTATGAAATCTATGAGATGGTTATGGGCTCTAATTAAACAAAGTTTACAGGCTAGAATGTAATGGGCTGTAATGAAATAATGTTCACAGACTAGAGATTGTATTGGGATGTAATGAAATAATATTTCACAGTCTAGAGTCTGTAATGGGCTATAACAAAATAAAGTCCACAGGCGAGAGACTGTAATGGGCCTGTAATTAAATAAGAATAGCAGGTTAGAGATTGTAATGGGATTGAAATGGAATAAAGATCACAGGCTAGAACATACAGTGCAGAAGGAGGCCATTCGGCCCATCGAGTCTGCACCACCCCACTTAAACCCTCACTTCCACCCTATCCCCATAAGTCAGTAACCCCACTTAACCATTTTGGACACTAAGGGCAATTTATCACGGCCAATCCACCTAACCTGCACATCTTTGGACTGTGGGAGGAAACCGGAGCACCCGGAGGAAACCCACGCACACACGGGGAGAACTTGCGGATTCCGCACAGACAGTGACCCAGCGGGGAATCGAACCTGGGACCCAGGAGCTGTGAAGCCACAGTGCTATCCACTTGTGCAACCGTGCTGCCCAGCATGGTAGAGACTGTAATAGGTCTGTAATGAAATAAAGATCACAGGTTAGAGACTGGACACTATTTTTTCATCCTGGATCCTGGGGTTGGATTGAGAGCTCATCGTCACCCTTGGTGTCAGTTGTACAAATCTCGGGATTTGACTGTGACCAGGAATCAAAGTGCTTTGTGGGGTGGATTAAATGAATTAATTCTGTGTTGTGTGAGAACTGAGTGAACCGTGTTTAACTCTGCCATTGGGAATGTAGGTCTCTGAGAGAACATTTCTTCTAAAGTGCTGCCCTCCGCACAGAACCCACACCAACAAACAAATAACCAAACAAACAAAGTTGCCAATTCTAAACATTTCTACTTGTTTCTAGTGCTCACCAATTTGAGCCGTTACTTTAATCATGGAATAAACACTAAAAATATTCTGGGTTCACATTCTACTCCACACACTTCAACACATTTAGGCTGATGCTTCCCATGCAGTACTGACCGAGTGCTGCACTGTCAGAGGGTCAGTACTGAGGGAGTGCTGCACTGTCAGAGGGTCAGTACTGAGGGAGTGCTGCGCTGTCAGAGGGTCAGTACTGAGGGAGTGCCGCACTGTCAGAGGGTCAGTACTGACCGAGTGCTGCACTGTCAGAGGGTCAGTACTGAGGGAGTGCTGCACTGTCAGAAGGTCAGTACTGAGGGAGTGCTGCACTGTCAGAGGGTCAGTACTGAGGGAGTGCTGCACTGTCAGAGGGTCAGTACTGAGGGAGTGCTGCACTGTCAGAGGGTCAGTACTGAGGGAGTGCTGCACTGTCAGAGGGTCAGTACTGAGGCAGTGCTGCACTGTCAGAGGGTCAGTACTGAGGGAGTGCTGCACTGTCAGATGGTCAGTACTGAGGGAGTGCTGCACTGTCAGAGGGTCAGTACTGAGGCAGTGCTGCACTGTCAGAGGGTCAGTACTGAGGGAGTGCTGCACTGTCAGGGGGTCAGTACTGAGGGAGTGCTGCACTGTCAGAGGGTCAGTACTGAGGGAGTGCTGCACTGTCAGAGGGTCAGTACTGAGGGAGTGCTGCACTGTCAGCGGTGATACATTTTTGGACATTAAACTGAGGCCCATGTCTCCACACAAGTGGATGGAAAAGATCCCATGTCACTATTTGAAACAAGAGCAGGGGAATTATCCCCAGCGTCATGGACAATATTTACCCCCAAATCAACATCATAATCAGATTATCTGGACATTTTCACATTGTTATTATGGGAGCTTGCTGTGTTTCCGGTAACAGTGGCAATACTTCAAGAGTACTCAAGTGGCTTCGCAGTATTTTGGGACATCCGAATGTCATAAAAGGTGCTATATAAATGTAGATTTCCGATTAGGTACGTTGTAACTCTCGGGATTCGACATTAAGTTCAACAACGTTGGACTCTGACCTTTCCCCTCCATCTTGACCTCTTTTATCCAAAAAGGCTTCTGTCCCAACACAAATGACCCCCCACCCCCACCCCCACACACACAAACCGGGCCATCTGTCACTTGTTTTTCAGTTGTGTTTTCACTGAGCACTGACCTTTTTTGTCCGATTAACACATTCTGCTCACTTACCTTTATGCCACTATTAGCACCTTCTATAGCCCTTCATACTGCCTTTGACAATCTCTCCTATCACCCAAAAATCACTGCCCTTCTATAATCCTTCACATTTCTCCCTCGCCTTAGCCCTGAAGAGTCATATTGACTCGAAAAGTTAACTCTGTTTCTCTCTGCACAGACGCTGCCAGACCTGCTGAGTGTATCCAGCACTTTCTGTTTTTATTTCCGATTTCCAGTATCTGCAGCATTTTGCTTTTATCCCATATAAATGCCAGTCTTTTTCTGTTTAAGATGGTTTTCTATCTTGTGTTTCAGCTTTATTATATATGTACAGCATCTTACAAATATATATCCTTTCATAGAGAATAAGCTTCCTTAGGGCAGCCTCTAATACAGTAAGCCTCTGATCTAAATTATAATCGAATAAATCTGTCACTCACTCACAGTGAAATATCTCCAACCTCTTCAGTAATGACAGAAATCTGCATTGCCAGAGACAACCTCACACAGAGGGTAAAATCTACAGAGGGAATGCTTGAGTGACTGTTTGAGAAATTGGTGTAGCTTTCAGTATCTCTTTCCTTTTTTGTTGTTGCAGGAAAGCCTTGTGGAGACCCGCCCTCCTTCCCCAACACCATTCTCCAGGGTCACACCGGAACCGAAATGGGGGATGAGCTGCTTTATATCTGTGCCCAAGGTTATGTCATGGCCAACGGGGAGAATGCCTTCAGCCTGTTGTGTGATAGCTGTGGAGAGTGGTATGGATTTGTCCAGGCCTGTGTAAAAGGTGAGAGAAAATGCACAATCTTAACATCCAATAGGATCAGTGTTCAGAAGCATTGAAATATGGACTTTGGGATTATCATAGAATTTACAGTGCAGAAGGAGGCCTTTCGGCCCATCGAGTTTGCACCAGCTCTTGAAAAGAGCACCCTATGTTCTATGTTGACTACGTAGTCCTAAAGTCATCTTGAAAGATTACAGATTGACTTGTAAAATAAATGTATTTGCTTCCCTCACATCGGTTTCTGTCTGAGTGAGGTAGGGCTGTTGTGTCCTTTCAGTGATGCTGGGCAACATCATCAGAACACCTTAACTTCAGAGAGCGTGTGCTCAGGGAATGAAACATTTTGTGTATCTTATGGCCCTGCTATCAGCTCCATGCATTCCTTGGGTGGGTGCTACATTGAGAAACTCTCCCCCTAACTGAAACTCCCATCAATTCAGGGTCTTCCAGGAACTGGGTTGCGATGGTTTTAATTTTAGAAACCAACGGATGTTTATTTTAACCCACGATCTGCTTGGATTTGAGCTCTGATCTGGGAAGGTGAAGGCGGGTGTGCAAACTCATTCCCACCCTCAATCATGTTAAAGGTTCCCACCCTGCTTGAACCTAATTCTTATTCTATCCCATGTGATCAAAACTAGTCATCGGGGAAAGTGGTTCGTTACCAATGATTTTAGTGCCCTTAATTCAGAGTGGTTATTTATCTGAGACCCCTGTTCAATTAGACTATAGGACAATTTACCTAACAGCGAGAGATCAGTCTCTAGTGGGTTTATGATTCACCTGTCCCTGTATAGTTATATGAATTTGTTAAGAGCTTATGGCTAACTGTACGTGACTATGAAAGGAAACTGAGGGATTATGAAATAGCGCTCGCAGCCATGTGTGTTTATTTACCAGGATATGAACCAACTCAAGATACCCAAAAATAAAATTGTGGGTCTCCCACAGACTTTAAATATAGGAACAGGCGCCTGCCAACTCAACATTCTGCGCAGTGGTGCCACACTTCAATTTGCACAGTAGATAAATCACATGAATTGTAACAATTTGATTTAACAGTGACCCAAATTCATCTTCTGTGACTAATTCACCGCTAAGATGTCCCTGTGCAATAATGATTATTTACCGAGACAAACACAGATTTAAACAGATAGTTATAAGTATACAGACCGACCTCGCAAATTAACAAAACTTGATGCAGGCCTAGAAAATCGTTACTTCTGATGAAGAGTCTTGAGTAGAAACTTTATGACACATTTTAGAATAAGGGGCTGCACTGTAAGTGTAGAAGGAATGGAAGGGTAATAGGTTAATCTTCAGATGGGCCCAGATGTTGTTCGCCTTTATAGGAGATTGACCAAAGCACATCTGGGGAGTTGGTGGATTCAGAGGGATGTGAACCCTGACAGCAGGATGCTTGTTTTCAAGAGGCTCCCTCCCCTCAGTAGGTTTTAATTTTGATAATTTTGTTACAGATGTTTTAAATATGGAAATAAAAGTATTTGTCATGGACTTCAATCCAACTTCAAAATAAATTAAAACAAGTGCGGCTAACAGCAAGATGGGGGTCAAGTTTCACATTTCTCCAGTGCTATCACCAGAGCTAACTGATGACCTTGTGTCACTCTTTAAAAAAAATATTTATTTCTCTTCTATATATCAAAAAATACTCACTAATGGGCAGCACGGTGGCGCAGTGGTTAGCACTGGGACTACGGCGCCGAGGTCCCAGGTTCGAATCCCGGCTCTGGGTCACTGTCCGTGTGGAGTTTGCACATTCTCCCCGTGTCTGCGTGGGTCTCACCCCCACAACCCAAAGATGTGCAGGGCAGGTGGATTGGCCACACTAAATTGCCCCTGAATTGGAAAAAAATAATTGGGTGCTCTAAATTTAAAAAAAAAAAATTAAAAGAAAATACTCACTAATTCTGGGAAGTCACCTTGTTGTGCAATTTTAAGAGCACGTGAGGAACTGATTTGTGCTTCGAGATGAATCTGACTGACTGTCCCCAGGCTGAGGGTATAGAATCATTATAGTGCAAAGGAAGCCATTCAGCCCATTGAGTCTGCACCGATCCCCTGAAAGGGGATCCCCACTCCATGTCCTTAACCCAGTAACCCCTTCTAAACTAGCATTATGGACACTAAGGGGCAGTTGATCATATCCAATCCACCTAACCTACACATCTTTGGACTATAGGAGGAAACCGGAGCACCCGGAGGAAACCCACGCAGACACGGAGAGAAAGTTAAAACTCCACACAGACAGTGACCCGAGGCCAGAATTGAACCCGAGTCCCTGGATCTGTGAGGCAGCAGTGCTAACCACTCTGCCACTGTGTTGCCCATCACTCTGTTGTTATCTGACTATTAATGACCTAGATCTTGTGGTCAGCGGTGGAGCAGAACATGAAGAAAACCGTTCACAAAGATCTAGTGATCCCTGAGGTGGGATTTCTCCTTTTCTGTCTTCTAGTCACATTGGAGCATTCTTGTACAAACCAGCAAGTTAAAACAACTTATTATCCTTAACTTTTCATAAACATTTTCAGATAACAACATAATGATTATGGTTTGATTAAAATATAACCTAAAATTAAAATAAACTTCAAATTCTGGATTTTTTTTGTGGTGAAATTTGACATTCTCCAAATATAAATCTAGTTTTCAACATCAGGGAGGGTGGTTATTAGTGATTATGAAGTTCATACACAATTCAAAACTGAGTCACACCTCATTCAACAAGGTGTAACTTTTCTTTTTAAAAAAATATTTTATTCAGGTATTTTCATAAAAAACAAACTGAAGAAGCAGCAAAATTGTACAACATTATAAATAACCAACACCCACTCCCCCCCGCTCCTACTCCCGCCCCCCTCCTCCCATCCTGCCTTCCCCATTTTAACCCCCTTACCCCCCTCCCCCTCTGCTGACACCTCAATCCTCCTTAAAGAAGTCAATGAACGGCTTCCACCTCCGATCGAACCCATCAACCCACCCCCTCAGGACGAACTTGACTTTCTCCAGCCTCAGGAATTCCGTCAAGTCACTCACCCACACCCCCGCTTTTCAACAGTTAATTAACAGTTAACTGCCAAGTTTTGGTTTAATTTCAAACCAGGCAGGTTGACTCTGATTGATCAAGATATTGCCCTGGGAAATGAACAGAGAATGGCTGTCACCTATTTTGTTTGCTGTTCGCAATGGGAAGGGCACCAAATGTCCACTTGCTGAACAATCCTGAGTTTGAGAATTACACTGAAGATTATCAGTGGCTCACTTACAAGTGCTAGAAGCCACATAGTTTAATACACAAGGCTCTGTTCTTTTCAGACAGAAAGAACATGTACACACACTGCACCTGTTTCAACTGAACAAAACAGACCATTCTCTAGTTAATTCGGCAGGGAAATGTCTTGATCAATCAGAATCAACCTTCCTCGATTGAATTTAAACAAAACTTGGTAGTTAACTGGTGCATTCTCAATGGCAACATCTCTACCAATCACAGTCCCCTTGTCAACCAATCAGCATTTTCTTCCCATGAAGTACAAATGTTTCCTTTACATTTGGTATTCTTGCGAGTTGTCCTGAGAGGGCAAGACCAAAGGCTACAACAACATGCCTTTGTTCAACAATATTCAAGTTCTGCACTACCAAATGATTATTTGTATACAAATTAGCCCAACAACAACTCTATCAGATTATGTCATAAACGTGAAGTAATAGGAGGTAATGAGAACACAAAGACAAAGATCAATACAGCACATGAACAGGCCCTTCAGCCCTCCAAGCCTTTACCGGTCATGATATCACCCTTGGCCAAAACCCTCAGCACTTCCTTGTGCCATATCCCTCTATACCCATCCTATCCATGTGTTTGTCAAGATGCCTTTTGAACGCCGTTAATGTATCTGCTTCCACAACCTCCCCTGGCAACGCGTTCCAGGCACTCACCACCCTCTGTGTAAAAAACCTGCCTCGCACATCTCCTGCAAAACAGTTCACCACAGTTGAACCATGAAGTGAGGTTAGTGTTGAGGAGACATGAGATCATGCTTTCTTTCATAGAATTTACAGTGCAGAAGGAGGCCATTCGGCCCATCGAGTCTGCACCGGTTCTTGATAAGAGCACCTACCCAAGATCCACACCTCCACCCTATCCCTATAACCCAGTAACCCCACCCAACACTAAGGGCAATTTTGGACACTAGGGACAATTTATCAGGGCCAATCCACCTAACCTGCACATCTTTGGGCTGTGGGAGGAAACGGGAGCACCCGGAGGAAAACCACGCACACACGGGGAGGACGTGCAGACTCCGCACAGACAGTGACCCAAGCCGGAATCGAACCTGGGACCCTGGAGCTGTGAAGCAATTGTGCTATCCACCATGCTACCGTGCTGCTATTGCCGATCCTTATTCTCACACATATCCTCTGGCATTTTGATGGAGACATACACAGGAAGATAGAGGCAGAGGGAGAGTGAGACGGACGGAGAGGCAGGCACAGGGAGAGACAACCAGGGTGACAAAGGTCGCTGGAGGATTTTGTGTTTTTCTTCTGTGCAGTTTTCTGCACTGATTTTGAAACAGGGAGTTTGTCTCTAAATCCCTGTAGGTTGGTTTGATGATGATGCCTGTTCAGAACAGAAACTGTTTTTTTTTTTAAAAACCAAGAACATTACACATGCTTGATTACTTAAGGTGGAGTTGAATTCTGTCCAATTTCACATTCATGCAATTAAAAATAATTCAGACAGTGGTAGCAGTGGAAATGAAATACCTTTCATTTGAAGCATTTGCAGCTGCTAAATATAACCAGCATCACATTTCCTCGCTAAACGCCAACACTGGGGCTGGGTCACTTTCTACAAAGGTAACCTCAAGCCAGACAGAAATTATTACCCAATATTGAACACACCCATTAGTGTCATTCTGGGAAAGGAAACGTGAACCTCAGGATAGGGGAAACAGAGTTTGTTTTCTTTGATGTTAGAATGATGAATAGAAGCCTCTATACCCTTGGTATCTCACTGGGTTGCCTGTGCCAGAACTAACTTTCTGCAGTTGGACTGGTTCAAGTGAGGAAAATAAATCCTTTCCCATTTATTCCAAAGGGGAAGCAGCGTTTCATTTAGATAATTTGATAACTACATTCATGTTAATCTCATCAATTAGCTAAAAATGACTTTGTGTTGTGAAGTCCCAACCTGTTGAATATGTGAGAACTCTACCTTTACATTTCTGCAGGACAAGAATTAAAATGTTTATTTTTTCTGTTAATTAAAAAGCAAAATCATTTTTACGGATTGTAAGCTTTGCTGGCTAGGCCAGCATTTAGTGCCCATCCCTAATGGTCCTTGACAAGCTGGTAGTGAGCTGCCTTCTTGAACTGTTGCCATCCATGTGGTGTTAGGGCGGGAGTTCCAGGATTCTGACCTAGCGCCAGTGAAGGAATGGTGATATATTTCCAAATCAGCACGGTAAGTGACTTGGAGAGGAATTTCCAGGTGGTGGGGTTCCCAGGTATCTGCTGTCCTTGATCTGCTAGACGGTAGGGGGCGTGGTTTTGGAAGGTGCTGCCTAAGCAATCTTGGTGAGTTCCTGCAGTGCATCTTGTAGATGGTACACACGGCTGTCACTGTGTGCCAGTGGAGAAGGGAATGTTTGTGGAAGGGGTGCCAATCAAGTGGACTGCCTTGTACTAGATAGTGTTGAGCTTCTTGAGTGTTGTTGGAGCTGCACTCATCCAGGAAAGTGGGGAGTATTCCATCACACTCCTGACATCATCTGTCAGGTGGCTTTGGGGAGTCGAGAAGTGAGTTACTCACCACAGGATTCCCAGCCTCTGACCTGCTCATGTGGGTAGACCAGTTGAGTTTCTGGCCAATGGTAACTCCCAGGATGCTGATAGTGGGAGATTCAGCAATGGTAATGCCATTCAATGTCCAGGGACGATGGTTAGATTCTCTCTTATTGGAGATGGTCATTGCCTGGCACCTGGTGGCACGAATGTAATTTGCCACTTGTCAGCCCGAGCCTGGATATTGTCCGGGTCTTGCTGCATTTGGACATGGACTGCTTCATTATCTGACAAGTCTCAAACGGCGCTGAATATTGTTCAGTCATCTGCAAACATCCCCAATTCTGACCTTATGATGGAAGGGAGGTCATTGATGAAGCAGCTGAAGATGGTTGGGCCGAGGTCACTACCCTGAGGAACTCCTGCAGTGATGTCCTGGAGCTGAGAGGATTGACCTCCAACCACCACAACCATCTTCCTTTGTGCCAGGTATGCCTCCCAAAAAGTGGAGAATTTTCCCCCTGATTCCTATTGACTCCAGTTTAGCTAGGACTCCTTGATCAAATGCTGCCTTGACGTCAAGCGCAGTCACTCTCACCTCAGGCATTCAGCTCTTTGGACCATGTTTGAACCAAGGCTGTAATGAGGTCAGGAGCTGGGTGACCCTGGCGGAACCCAAACTGAGCGTCCGTGAGCAGGTTATTGCTGAATAAGTGCCACTTGTGTTGATGACCCTTTCCATCGCTTTGCTGATGATTGAGAGTAGTCTGATAGAGCTTTGACAAAGAGTCATCCAGACTCGAAACATCAGCTCCCTTCTCTCTCCACAGAGGCTGTCACACCTGCTGCGATTGTCCGGTATTTTCTGATTTTATTTCAGATTCCAGCATCTGCAGTAATTCGCTTTTATCTGATAAGGTGGTAATTGGCCAGGTTGGATTTGTCCAGGACACACCTGGGCAATTTTCCACATTGCCGGGTAGATGCCAGTGTTGTAGCTAATTTGGAACAGCCTAGCCAAGTTCTGGAGCACAAGTCTTCTGGACGATTGCCGGAATATTGTCAGAACCCATACCCTTTGCAGTATCCAGTGCCTTCAACCATTTCTTGATATCATGTGGAGTAAATCAAATTGGCTGAAAACTGGCATCTGTGATGCTGGGACCTCCGGAGGCGACCGCGATGGATCATCCACTCGGCACTTCTGGCTGAAGATTGTTGCGAATGACTCAGCCTTGTCTTGTGCACATATGTGCTGGGTTCCATCATTGAGCTTGGGGATATTTGTGGAGCCTCCCCCAGTGAGTTGTTTAATTGTCCACCACCATTCACAGCTGGATGTGGCAGGACTACAGAGCTTAGATCTGATGCATTGGTTGTGGAATCACTTAACTTTGTCCATTACTCGTTGCTTATGCTGTTTGGCAAACAAGTAGTCCTGTGTTGTAGCTTCACCAGGTTGCCACCTCATTTTTCGGTCTGCCTGATGTTGCTCCTGGCTCCTGGCTCTCCTGCTCTCTTCATTGAACCAGGGTTGATCATTGCCAGGCCATGAGGTTGCAGATTGTGGTTGATTTCAGAGAGCATTTTCCCACATTCCTGTGGCTCTGGAGTCACATGTAGGCCAGACTAGGTAAGGATGGCAGATTTCCTTCCCTTAAGGACATCAGTGAACCAGATGGTTTTTTTACATCAATCGATTCAAGGTCATCATTAGATTTTTAATTCCAGATATTTATTGGATTCAATGGGCGGCACGATAGCACAGTGGTTAGCACTGTTGCTTCACAGCGCCAGGGTCCCGGATTCGATTCCCGGCTTGGGTCACTGTCTGTGCGGAGTCTGCATGGGTTTCCTCCGGGTGCTCCAGTTTCCTCCCACGAGTCCCGAAAGACGTGCTTGTTAGGTGAATTGGACATTCTGAATTCTCCCTCTGTGTACCCGAACAGGCGCCTGAATGTGGCGACTAGGACATTTTCACAGTAACTTCATTGCAGTGTTAATGTAAGCCTACTTGTGACAATAAAGATGATTATTATTATTTCCACCGCCTGCTGTGGCAGAAATCGAACCCGGTCCCTGGGTGTGTGGATCACCAGTCCAGTGACAATACCATTACATCATCACCTCCCCAATATCCAGTGGAGCATCGATATGAAACTGACTGGACTAGCCCTTGCATTTGGTGTTTTCTGGTGTAATATTAAGATATGTAACAGAGTCAGTGCTGTAAACACACTCAACTGAAGCAAGCCTTGTGCCGTATCTCCAAAACAGCAGGAACGTCCCATATGTTAATTTTGTGACAGATTGGGAATTAGTAAATAGTCATTGGTTATGTAATCTCAATAATTACAGGGTGAATTCTAACCTCTTCACCCGTGTTGGTAAAGTGTTAAGACCAGGAGCAGAGTCGGTCAGTGCGTTTTGAGCCAGTGATTTACTTCTTTGGTTGCGAATAGTTGCTGATGCTTGTTCAATAAATATAAACCTGTGTAGATCAGTTGGAGACTGGCAAATGGAGCTTAATCCGGACAAATGTGAGGCAAGGCATTTTGGAAGATCTAATACAGGTGGGAATTAAACAGTAAATGGCAGAACCCTTACGGGTATTGACAGAGGGATCTGGGTGTACAAGTCCACAGGTCACTGGCAACGCAGATGGAGAAGGCAATCAAGAAGGCATATGGCCTGCTTGCCTTCATCAGCCGGGTCATTGAGTATAAAAATTGGCAAGCTGCAGCTGTATAGAACCTTAATTTGGCCTCATTTGGAATATAGTGTTCAATTCTAGTCGTCACACCACCGGAAGGATGTGGAGGCTTTGGAGAGAGTACAGAAGAGGTTTACCAGGATGTTGCCTGGCATGGAGGGCATTAACTATGAGGAGAGGTTGAATAAACTCAGTATGTTCTCATTGGAATGATGATGCTTGAGGAGCAACCTGATAGAAGTCTATAAAATTATGAGGTGCATGGATAGAGTGGATAGTCATTAGCTTTTTCCCAGGGTGGAAGAGTCAATTACTAGGGGATATAGGTTTAAGGTGAGAGGGGCAAAGTTTGGAGATGCGCAGGGGCGATCCTTTACACAGAGGGCAGTGGGTGCCTGGAAATCGCTTCTGGAGGGTGTTAGTGGAAGCAGGGACGATAGTGACATTTCAGGGGCATCGTGACAAATGCATGAATAGAATGGGAATAGAGGGATACGGACCCAGGAAGTGTAGAATGTTTTAGGTTAGACGGCAGCATGGTCGGCGCAGGCTTGGAGGGCCGAAAGGCCTGTTCCTGTGTTGTTCTTTATTTGATTTATTGTCACATGTGCCAAAGTAGTGAAAAGTATTTTTCCTGCAGCCGAGGGAACGTGCACAGTACGTACAAAGTAGACAAAAAGAATAATCAACAGAGAACATTGGCAAATGGTGTAATTATATAAGAGGAAAATAGTATTAGTCAGTCAGAACGCTGATAGGAGATAAAAGAAAAGGGACAAGGGGAGAGAGCTCGCAGAGTCGCCATGCTCCTGCGCCATATTGAATAATATTTCTCTTTGTAAACTGAACACAATGGGCTGGATTCTTCGCAGCACCGCGCAAAAATTGTGCATCTTGGTCCACGGTCTGAGTCCGCCATCAAGAGGCCACCACTGTGCACATGTGCGGACTCGGAACCGGAAGTACGGGACCCCATATCCGCAGCCAAAGCTGCGTGAAGCTCCCTGGGTCCCTGCTAGCCCCCAGAAAGTAAGTGAATCGATCTTTATTTTTTGCAGGAAACTGGAGAATCTTTACGCCGGCGTGGGGGACATAGCCCCATTTTTGGAGAATCCAGCCCAATGTCTCTGCTTAATTACTCTGCAGAGAACCCTCTTAATCTAAATAAAAGTCCATTAGCCCAAACTTTTATGATGCTTTAATTGGACCAGACTCCAAAAAACCTAGCTGTCTTGAAAACTAGGATTTAAAAAAACACAACCGCAGCAGTCACACACACAACCCAGGATTATAACCCTTACTGCACCAAAGACATATAATACAATATACCCCTCCATTCATCAGAGGCAAGCTGGGAGATTCTAGCCTAAGCTACTGAGCTCCGGGAGTTCTAATTATTTTACTCTGCTAGTGTAAACATATGTTTAGATCTTGCCCCTTCCCACTGGCAAGGAATGGACTCGGTGACTGGGGAGGAAAAGGCCAGCTTATCCTCCCAGTACATTTGGTGCCCGTCAAATTTTACCCACTCCCTATGTCCCAGCAATGTAAACGTTTCTTGTATTCTAATGGATTGGAATGGGGTTGATATGATTTGAGGGAGAAGGGGTTGAGAAGTTGTGTGTGGGGCTTCAACAAAGGGCAGGAAGCCTAGCCTTCTCCTGTCGATAGAGGGATAGAACACTGCACTTCAGCAGAGCGAGAGCTGAATCCAAAGTTGCAAATGAACCCTCACCTCATTCGGCCACTCCTGATAAATATATTTCAGCGACTACCAGCTTGAAAATACTAACACATTGCTACCCATAAGTATGAGAAAATACCTTGATTTTCACACGTCTAAAATTGTAGAATTAGTACTTTTAATGCAGTCTTCTTTATTGCATGAAAATCCCACCTGGATTAATACTGAATCCAAGATAATTCAGTCAGACGCTTGTTTATTTTTTTTAGATGAAACGGAGGGACATGTTGACTACGAAGACAAGTTCCCTGATGAAGAATCAATGTCATTTTCAGATGCCAACGAGCAAGGCAGAGTCACTGTGTTTGAGGATGGTAGGAAAGGCGTGGATGATGACAATGGTTCAATAGGAGAGGACAGCCGAGAAACTCTCAAGCCAACTGAATCTCCAGTTTCGTTACTCAGCCAGAAACATCTATTTTGGTTCCCCTCAGAGGCATTTCCCAACACCAACCAGCCTGATACCAAGGAACCAGACATGGAATCTGAAATCCAAATTACTTCAAGTGATAATCAAATTGGAGTGAAGACTGATGCTACCAAAGGGATCCAAACAGCTGAAGACTTGCCTGAACCATCCATTGTGCACAATGAAACTAAAGTTACCAAGGCAACAGTTGCCAGTACAAATGAATCATGGGTAGATGGGTATCCCATTGTACCAGAAACCGAAGAGGAAGGCAAGAAGGTTGATGGATCAATGGAAATAGAGGATGAAACAACTGTCACCTCAGATCATTCCAACCATATTGAGATTAGCAGGCCGGACACTCCAGGCACAACCTCTGTCACGCACTACACACAGATTATAAGTGTACCAACTGAACTGCCTGACCAAGGAGTTAAACAGGTGGACCTAGGTCTAACACCAACTACAGATCCTGAAACCGTCAGTGCCAGTAAAGCAATTGAAGATGACAATTTCTACATAACTACCATCTCAAATATAGGCACTGATGGATCCTGGAAATCCTCGGATGAAATTACTGAACCTTCACCATCCCCAACGAGCACTGTAGAAACTGTAAGTGAAGGTTTATATCCTGTAGATCATGTCCCAATACCCACAAAAACAGATGAGATTTCAACCCATCATACTTTGACTTTAGGCACACTTGAAGCAAGTACTGGGACTTTGATAGATTTTACAGAAATAGACATGTATGATGGCTTCACTGAAAGGGAGAATTTCAGGGACGGCACGGAGGCCAAACTGCTCCCCACCATTGAAAGCTGCAGAGGGGAGGGGTGCACACACTCGAGCAAAGGCCCAATAATTGCTGTCATCGTCACGGTGATTGGTCTGCTGGTACTGGCAGTGATACTCGCTGTGTGGTGCTACAGACGCAGACATCAGAAAACATCTGTGTACCAGATGAATGGAAGGGGGCAGGTGAGGTGCAGTGAGCACATCGAGATGCAACATAAAGTGTAAGTGAAAAATCTGCTTAGTGAGGGAGGCTCCAAAATCAAGATGGGGCCATCAGAACTGACCCTCTTAAAAATGGGAAGCATTGCAATACAGCACGAGGTATCTTAATTCTACTATGCTTTAAAATAATCATTGTTACAGTTTCAAATAGCTGGAATAAGCAGAATGAACAATGAGTCTGTTCAGTCAGTTAAGTACACACACACCACGGATTGGGAGTAAAATTCTTTTCGATTAGAATTATTGAAGTACAATTGACCTTCTTGGTAGAGAGACAGCCTCACTGCATTTGTGATATTGTCAATTCACCTGGACAACCACACCAGAATCTTGCAAAATGGAGGGTGGGAACTTTAATTGGCTCCTGTCAGAAAAATGTAAAGATTTGTAAATAATTTCTATTTAGTTTCTGTGTCAGTTTGCATGTATTTAACTAATATAATCCATATTGTAATTCATTGAACTTTATTTCTAGACAATATGCAATGTATTTATTCTCCTCGTGTATTTATTCCATTTTTATATGCACCTACCTTTTGCTACATGACCACACTGCTTTGGAAAATAGCCGAGAGCGAATGTTATCTGCCATAAAATGGGGCGGGTTTATGTGGAGGTACTGAACAAAATATCAATGTAGTCTCTCCAGAAAAGGGTAAAAAGATTTTTAATAGTTTAAGGCACCCAGTCAGTTGTACAGATTCTTATCCTTTTTTTTAAAAAAAAACATTTGAACACAATGGCTGTAGTGTATAAAGAAAGATTAATACTGTTACATTAATATGATTCACGAAACAAAAACATGATTACCGCAAAAATGTTGCAGTTCACAGTCCAGACAGGGCGAGCAGAGACACAGGAAGACTTAGTACCGTATCATGGGGAGGGAAGGGGTTCGGGGGAGGGTTACTATGCGGGGGATGGAGGGTGGGCGATCAGTGAGTAATTGACTGTCCGATTCATACTGTCTGACAATTTGCTTTAAATAATCAAAAATAAATCTTTAAGTTAAATATATTTGGTGTTATTTCTTTTCTGTTTGTTTAAGGAATTTGCATTATACATAAAAAGATAGCTTGTGACCCCAGGTAAACATGGAAAGAATTTAAGGGCAAGCTTTGAGGGTTATTTTTTTGAGACGGCTGCAAATGACCAACAAAGATTTGCATTATGCAATTCTCAGTAATGCACACCACCCTGCAATTTAAAATGCCCACCAATTTACTTTCTTCTTAAAAACACTTTGGGCCCCACAAAGATTGCAGATTATTCAGGTTATCAAAGCAGCAGTTGTTTTGGGAGAATCTCTAATTGTACAGTGAATTTACACTATGTTATTCAATCCACCAGTGGCTGTGGAAAAGGGGTTTGCTGTTTAAAGCATGGCTCACAACCAAATGTCCAGGCACAGGGCAGCTGCACTGAAGGATTACTTGTGGGTTTTTCACACTGACTCGCTAAGAACAGCATCAAGGGTCTATGTTCAAACATTAATAAATGAGTCAATGTTTTCTCTGGCATCGAGGCAGTGGAACTAGTGGAGGCCTGAGGCAAAGTACGAAACAAATTTGGTTTCAGTTTTCGCAGTGGAATTATAATCAGCACACTGAATTTCCCATCTTTATAATTCTTAGTTGCATATTTAAATAAAAATTATACCCTAAACTTTGCTCAACACTTTACAGAAAAATATTCTTCCTATTGGTGGTTATGAATCACACAAGATCCCATTCTGAACATGGGTATTTCCCCAATATTATTGCACGAGGTTTCTGCCAATCAGCATCTCCATGGTTTCCGCTGCCTCAACATTGGCAACTGGTAATGCAGACAGATGTGAAGGATAATTAAACATGAACAGCAATCGCTGACTGATGCCTCTATTCAGTGTGAACTCAGACAGCAGATTTGTCCGATTGATTCCACACCCAAAAAAGGTTCCCCCCCCCATTGCCAAGCGCAACGTAATCTTGGGACTGATTCAGGACAACATTCAACCGTCAAACCAACCAAGTTGGTACAGAAACAGAATGTTAGTTAAAGCGATTACATACAGTCCGTGTGCCAAATGTATTTAAACATCATTTTAGGTTTTGTAGGAAAGAAAGTAAACATCCTTTTAAGGAAAGACTCTACATTCTACCATTACAAACACAGGCACAATACTCCAATCATGGCAGGATAGCAACCGAGAAGAACTACGAAGTAGACAGAGGTAGTTATGAGGTAATAGGTTTCAGCCAGAGAGACTATTTCTGATGCCGTTCGGAGAAGAATGAAAATAAGCAGAGTGGAATTCAAATGTAAAATTGGACAAAAGCTCAAAGCTGAAGGGTTTCTATTAAATAATAAGAGGCAGATCTGAGAAAGACCGTTTACAGGGCTGCCACTCGGAAACATCGACAAACTACACACAGGCCAGTTTTTTAAAAATCCAAGACTTTAAGCAGCTATGGGAAGAGTTCCGGGTTTGGGGAAATTGTCCTGAGCTGAGGCAGCTGGAAATGGAATCATTTTGGGGTTTTCACCATTTTTAATCAAATGTTCAGAATGGAGTTCAGTTACAAGTGGAGTACCACAAGGATCTGTTCTGGGGCCGTTGCTGTTTGTCATTTTTATCAATGACCTAGAGGAAGGCGCAGAAGGGTGGGTAAGTAAATTTGCAGACGATACTAAAGTCGGTGGTGTTGTCGATAGTGTGGAAGGATGTAGCAGGTTACAGAGGGATATAGATAAGCTGCAGAGCTGGGCTGAGAGGTGGCAAATGGAGTTTAATGTAGAGAAGTGTGAGGTGATTCACTTTGGAAGGAATAACAGGAATGCGGAATATTTGGCTAATGGTAAAGTTCTTGGAAGTGTGGATGAGCAGAGGGATCTAGGTGTCCATGTACATAGATCCCTGAAAGTTGCCACCCAGGTTGATAGGGTTGTGAAGAAGGCCTATGGAGTGTTGGCCTTTATTGGTAGAGGGATTGAGTTCCGGAGTCAGGAGGTCATGTTGCAGCTGTACAGAACTCTGGTACGGCCGCATTTGGAGTATTGCGTACAGTTCTGGTCACCGCATTATAGGAAGGACGTGGAGGCTTTGGAGAGGGTGCACAGGAGATTTGCCAGGATGTTGCCTGGTATGGAGGGAAAATCTTATGAGGAAAGGCTGATGGACTTGAGGTTGTTTTCGTTGGAGAGAAGAAGGTTAAGAGGAGACTTAATAGAGGCATACAAAATGATCAGGGGGTTAGATAGGGTGGACAGTGAGAGCCTTCTCCCGCAGATGGAAATGGCTGGCACGAGGGGACATAGCTTTAAACTGAGGGGTAATAGATATAGGACAGAGGTCAGAGGTAGGTTCTTTACGTAAAGAGTAGTGAGGCCGTGGAATGCCCTACCTGCTACAGTAGTGAACCCGCCAACATTGAGGGCATTTAAAAGTTTACTGGATAAACATATGGATGATAATGGCATAGTGTAGGTTAGATGGCTTTTGTTTTGGTGCAACATCGTGGGCCGAAGGGCCTGTACTGCGCTGTATCGTTCTATGTTCTATCTCTTGCACAGACTTTGTTCTCGCGCTGAGATTAACTGTCCGCTTTTTCCAGTAGATCGTCACTATATTCCAGTACTTCACCCTGCACAGGAAGAACAAAGATCAGTTCTCAGGCCACAACCGGATTTACTCTATAACTTTAGGCTCACTCACTGTTAGCACTATTGTAAAACGACACGTGCGCGCGCAGCCACACACGCCCGCACAGACACACGTACACAGACGAGTGTGCACACACACTAAAGCGAGCAGACACACGCAAGCACAGACACACGCAAGTGCACAGACACACAAACACTGACAAGATGCGTGTGCACGTGTGTACACACACACACACACACACACACACACACAGAGGCGCGCACACAAACAGATTTGTTCTTCCTGTGAAATAATTGCTTTGGTTTTAAAATAAATCATTACAAACTCTAACAATAAAACATATTTCTTATATTTAATCTTAGTGACATTTATTTGTAATGAATACAGACTCTAGTCACTTACAGGACTGAACAAGCACCAGGTTGGCGCACAGTTCAAGTGCTGAGTCTCGTCACTTCCCACTGAAAGCAATTTGTTACAACTTACACCCTCCATCCCAACAATTATAAAGGATTGTAGTTTACAAGTGATGTTTTAATTTTAGATCACACGGGCGTGCAGGTCCACAGATCCTTCAAAGTGGCAGCACAGGTGGAAATGGTGGTAAAGAAAGCATACGGCATGCTTGCCTTCATAGGACGGGGCATTGAGTATAAAAGCTCAAAAATTATGTTACAATTATATAGAATGTTGATTAGGCCACATTTGGAATACTGTGTCCAATTCTGGTCACCACACTACCAGAAGGACGAGGAGGCTTTGGAGAGAGTACAGAAAAT
This sequence comes from Scyliorhinus torazame, assembly GCF_047496885.1. NCBI lineage: Eukaryota > Metazoa > Chordata > Chondrichthyes > Carcharhiniformes > Scyliorhinidae > Scyliorhinus > Scyliorhinus torazame. The sequence goes on from NC_092717.1 coordinate 1,938,892, forward strand.
ATTTACCAGGATGTTGCCTGGTATGGAGGGTATTAGCTTTGAGGAAAGATTGAATAAATTGGGATTGTTCTCCCTAGAGAGGCGGAGGCTGAGGGGCGACCTGATAGAAGTTTATAAAATTATTAGGGGTATAGATAGGGTGAACAGTTGGAGGCTTTTTCCCAGGGCGGAAATGACAATTACAAGGGGGCACAAGTTCAAGCTGGGGGGAGGAACGGTTCAGTGGAGATGTGCGGGGAAGTTTTTTTACACAGAGAGTGGTGGTGGCCTGGAATGCACGGCCCAGTGAGGTGGTTGAGGCAGATAAGTTAGCGACCTTTAAAACTTATCTGGATAGGCACATGACCAGACGGGGTATAGGATACAGGCGGTTGGTCTAGACACGACACGTGATCGGCGCAGGCTTGGAGGGCCGAAGGGCCTGTTCCTGTGCTGTATCGTTCTTTGTTCTTATGGTTTAACCACATGCCTTAGAACCCAACTATCAAAACAATTGAAATATTGAATTAAAATTTACATTCTGTAATTATATATTATATGCTGTCTGAAGATTGTGTGGTTGGATTGATTTGTCTACATCATTAACACAAATTAGGACAGCTGAGAGAGATTAAACACAAAATAGCAACAACTGCACCGAGCCGACACAAGGCACGTGAGAACTTCAGATATTGTGTTTCTGCATACAAAACACACAACACCTATATTTATCAATGACACGGATCATCAATACAGGTATTAAATAAAGGTCATAGTATATTAAAAATAAACAAATATAAAAAGGATAATGCGATTACAATCCAATTTTCTACGTCATTCATTAAATGATGAAAGTGATCAAATTTGAAATTTGTTGATGTTCTAGTGGAAGGTGACCCACTGCTCTGTCCCAGAGCTCTAGACCCACACGGCTCTGTCCCAGAGCTCCCGACCCATATTGCTCTGTCCCAGAGCTCTTGATCCACACTGCTCTGTCCCAGAGCTCTAGACCAACACTGCTCTGTCCCAGAGCTCTCGACCCACACTGCTCTGTCCCAGAGCTCTGGACTCACACTGCTCTGTCCCAGATCTCTCGACACACACTGCTGTGTCCCAGAGCTCCAGACACACACTGCTCTGTTCCACGACCCACACTGCTCTGTCCCAGTACTCTCGACCCACACTGCTCTGTCCCAGAGCTCTAGACCCACACTGCTCTGTCCCAGAGCTCTAGACCCACACTGCTCTGCCCCAGAGCTCTCGACCCACACTGCTCTGTTCCAGAGCTCTGGACTCACACTGCTCTGTCCCAGAGCTCTCGACACACACTGCTGTGTCCCAGAGCTCCAGACACACACTGCTCTGTTCCACGACCCACACTGCTCTGTCCCAGTACTCTCGACCCACACTGCTCTGTCCCAGAGCTCTAGACCCACACTGCTCTGTACCAGAGCTCTAGACCCACACTGCTCTGTCCCAGAGCTCTAGACCCACACTGCTCTGTCCCAGGGCTCTAGACCCACACTGCTCTGTCTGAGCTCTCGACCCACATTGTTCTGTCCCAGAGCTTTAGCCCCACACGGCTCTAATCCAGAGCTCTCGCCCCACAACTCCAGACCCACACTGCTCTGTCCCAGAGCTCTCGACCCATTGTTCTGTCCCAGAGCTCTCGACCCACACTGCTCTGTCCCAGAACTCTCGACTCACACTGCTCTGTCTGAGCTCTCGACCCACATTGTTCTGTCCCAGAGCTTTAGACCCACACGGCTCTAATCCAGAGCTCTCGCCCCACACTGCTCTGTCTGAGCTCTCGGCCCACATTGTTCTGTCCCAGAGCTTTAGACCCACGTTGCTCTGTTCCAGAGCTCTCGACCCACACTGCTCTGTCCCAGAACTCTCGACCCACACTGCTCTGTCTGAGCTCTCGACCGACATTGTTCTGTCCCAGAGCTTTAGACCCACACGGCTCTAATCCAGAGCTCTCGCCCCACACTGCTCTGTCCCATAACTCCAGACCCACACTGCTCTGTCCCTGAGCTCTCGACCCATTGTTCTGTCCCAGAGCTCTCGACCCACACTGCTCTGTCCCAGAACTCTCGACCCACATTGTTCTGTTCCAGAGCTCTAGACCCACGTTGCTCTGTTCCAGAGCTCTAGACCCACACTGCTCTGTCCCAGAGCTCCAGACCTAAAATCTGAGTCGACACAAGTGAGAAGTGGAAAGTGTTTTTGCACCAACATTAAACCTCAAGTTTAACTGTATGTGCAACAGGTTGTGCAATGCCACACAGACATGATGTTGATTTAGCCTGATACAAAGTGATTTCAGCTTCACATCATAGCTTCAACTTGTGCAGTGCAAATCAGGTACAATGAGGCTCAAACTGGCTGAAGCAAAGCAAATTAGTCTCCATCTTGAAAGAGCCTCAGTCCGGTTGGCTCTGAATTCAGGCTGCAGTCAGTGTACCTAGCAAGCAGCAAACCACTCTTTATGATGCTAGTTTGAACAGAGCCTACATTGATGATCTTCCACTTTACATTCAGATTAAATTGCAGGTCCTGCTCAGTAACAAATACCCTCCCACTGGTCACCAGTTAAATCCATGAGCAGTTACTCCAAAATATTCCAATTAAATCCAAGACTGTACCTTTTTTAAAAGCAGAAATATGTCATATAGAACATATCCTGGGACCCACCTGAATATGGTCCACTCTCCACTGATGTTTTCTCTTAGTTTAAGATGGTAATTGTATACTCTACGTTTAGAGTTTATATTGGTAGCTTCATGTTACTGTTAAAAGTTCAGTTCTTCTTGCAAGCAAACAGGGATATCTTCACACACACGAGAAATATGTGCTCAATATACCTGCTGTGGGTTAGATGTTTTAAGTACATTTTGTCATGCTATTATTAGACACATTTACCACACCAGCTGAAGTGGAAGGTTTCTCATTTTAGCAAACTACATAAAGATATTAAATGTTGCACCTCTATACTCTGTGGCAACATTACTTTTAAACATGGATGAGATACAAATCCCTGGATTACAACAAACTGAATCTCTGAAAAGTTCCTGACACCTTCAATCTGAACTCATTTGTGCTCAGTAACCATCCAGGGAATTGCAACAAATACCAGTGTTCTCTTTCACTGAGAAATCAATCTCATGTATACCACTGTTTAACTTGGAAATTAACCTTATATCCAACAGCACGAAACTCAGGAAATTGTACATCATGTCCATTTGGGGCACTAATCCATGCTCTCGCTGAGAAATTTCTGTCACAAAATAATTTCCAGGCAAACAAAAAAGGGTCAAGGGCTGCAGATACATGGGAACACCTCCACCTGCAAGTTCCGCTCCAAGGGGGGGAAATTTGCTAATGCACTTCGGGAGGGTTTAAACTAGTTCAGCAGGGGCTTGGGAACCTGAATTGTAGCTCCAGTATACAGGAGGTTGAGAGTAGTGAGGTCATGAGTAGGGTTTCAAAGTTGCAGGAATGTACCGGCAGGCAGGAAGGTGGTTTAAAGTGGGTCTTCTTCAATGCCAGGAGCATCCGGAATAAGGTGGGTGAACTTGCGGCATGGGTTGGTACCTGGGACTTCGATGTGGTGGCCATTTTGGAGACATGGATAGAGCAGGGACAGGAATGGTTGTTGCAGGTGCCAGGATTTAGATATTTCAGTAAGCTCAGGGAAGGTGGTAAAAGAGGGGGAGGGGTGGCATTGTTAGTCAAGGACAGTATTACGGTGGCAGAAAGGACGTTTGATGAGGACTCATCTACTGAGGTAGTATAGGCTGAGGTTAGAAACAGGAAAGGAGAGGTCACCCTGTTAGGGGTTTTCTATAGGCCTCTGAAAAGTTCCAGAGATGTAGAGGAAAGGATTGCAAAGACGATTCTGGATAGGAGCGAAAGCAACAGGGTAGTTGTCATGGGGGATTTTAACTTTCCAAATATTGACTGGAAACGCTATAGTTCGAGTACATTAGATGGGTCCGTTTTTGTCCAATGTGTGCAGGAGGGTTTCCTGACACGGTATGTAGATAGGCCAACGAGAGGCGAGGCCATATTGGATTTGGTACTGGGTAATGAACCAGGACAGGTGTTAGATTTGGAGGTAGGTGAGCACTTTGGTGATGGTGACCACAATTCCATTACGTTTACTTTAGTGATGGAAAGGGATAGGTATATACCGCAGGGCAAGAGTTATATCTGGGGGAACGGCAATTATGATGCGATGAGGCAAGACCTAGGATGCATCGGATGGAGAGGAAAACTGCAGGGGATGGGCACAATGGAAATGTGGAGCTTGTTCAAGGAACAGCTACTGCATGTCCTTGATAAGTATGTACCTGTCAGGCAGGGAGGAAGTGGTCGAGTGAGGGAACCGTGGTTTACTAAGGCAGTCGAAACACTTGTCAAGAGGAAGAAGGAGGCTTATGTAAAGTTGAGACATGAAGGTTCAGTTAGAGTGCTCGAGAGTTACAAGTTAGCTAGGAAGGACCTAAAGAGAGAGCTAAGAAGAGCCAGGAGGGGACATGAGAAGTCTTTGGCAGGTAGGATCAAGGATAACCCTAAAGCTTTCTATAGATATGTCAGGAATAAAAGAATGACTAGGGTAAGAGTAGGGCCAGTCAAGGACAGTAGTGGGAAGTTGTGCTTGGAGTCCAAGGAGATAGGAGAGGTGCTAAATGAATATTTTTCGTCAGTATTCACACAGGAAAAAGACAATGTTGTCGAGGAGAGTACTGAGATTCAGGCTACTAGACTAGAAGGGCTTGAGGTTCATAAGGAGGAGATGTTAGCAATTCTGGAAAGTGTGAAAATAGATAAGTCACCTGGGCCGGATGGGATTATCCTAGGATTCTCTGGGAAGCTAGGGAGGAGATTGCTGAGCCTTTGGCCTTGATCTTGAAGTCATCTTTGTCTACAGGAATAGTGCCAGAAGACTGGAGGATAGCAAATGTTGTTCCCTTGTTCAAGAAGGGGAGTAGAGATAACGCCGGTAACTATAGACCAGTGAGCCTTACATTTGTTGTGGGAAAAATCTTGGAAAGGTTTATAAGAGATAGGATGTATAATCATCTGGAAAGGAATAATTTGATTAGAGATAGTCAACACGGTTTTGTGAAGGGTAGGTCGTGCCTCACAAACCTTACATAGAGTTCTTTGAGAAGGTGACCAAACAGGTGGATGAGGGTAAAGCAGTTGATGTGGTGTATATGGATTTCAGTAAAGCGTTTGCTAAGGTTCCCCATGGTAGGCTACTGCAGAAAATACGGAGGCATGGGATTCAGGGTGATTTAGCAGTTTGGATCAGAAATTGGCTAGCTGGAAGAAGACAAAGGGTGGTGGTTGATGGGAAATGTTCAGACTGGAGTCCAGTTACTAGTGGTGTACCACAAGGATCTGTTTTGGGGCCACTGCTGTTTGTCATTTTTATAAATGACCTGGAGGGCGTAGAAGGATGGGTGAGTAAATTTGCAGATGACACTAAAGTCGGTGGAGTTGTGGACAGTGCAGAAGGATGTTACAAGTCACAGAGGGACATAGATAAGCTGCAGCGCTGGGCTGAGAGGTGGCAAATGGAGTTTAATGCAGAAAAGTGTGAGGTGATTCATTTTGGAAGGAATAACAGGAAGACTGAGTACTGGGCTAATGGTAAGATTGTTGGCAGTGTGGATGAGCAGAGAGATCTCAGTGTCCACGTACATAGATCCCTGAAAGTTGTCACCCAGGTTGAGAGGGTTGTTAAGAAGGCGTATGGTGTGTTAGCTTTTATTGGTAGAGGGATTGAGTTTTGGAGCCATGAGGTCATGTTGCAGCTATACAACACTCTGGTGCGGCCGCATTTGGGAGTATTGCGTGCAATTCTGGTCGCCGCATTATAGGAAGGGTGTGGAAGCATTGGAAAGGGTGCAGAGGAGATTTCCCAGAATGTTGCCTGGTTTGGAGGGAAGATCTTATGAGGAAAGGCTGAGGGACTTGAGGCTGTTTTCGTTAGAGAGAAGAAGGTTAAGAGGTGACTTAATTGAGGCATACAAGATGATCAGAGGATTGGATAGGGTGGACAGGGAGAGCCTTTTTCCTCGGATGGTGATGTCTAGCACGAGGGGACATAGCTTTAAATTGAGGGGAGATAGATATAGGACAGATGTCAGAGGTAGGTTCTTTACTCAGAGAGTAGTAAGGGTGTGGAATGCCCTGCCTGCAACAGTAGTGGACTCGCCAACACTCAGGGTATTCAAATGGTCATTGGATAGACATATAGACGATAAGGGAATAGTGTAGATGGGCTTTAGAGTGGTTTCACAGGTCGGCGCAACATCGAGGGCTGAAGGGCCTGTACTGCGCTGTAATGTTCTATGTTCTAAGTCACACGCCATCCTGACCAGGAACGATGTCGCCATTCTTTCACTGTCACTGGGTCAAGAATCGGCAACTCCCTCCCGAACATCACTGTGGGTGTACCTACACCGCATGGACTGCAGCGGTTCAAGACAGCAGCTCACCATCACCTTCTCAAGGGCAACTGAGATGCACAATAACTGCTGGCCTAGCCAATGAAGCCCACATTGTGAAAAATGAATGAGATATTCTAATTCACAGCCTGAATTATTCTTCCAAAGCACAAAGCTCAGAATTTCTATAAATAACTACAATTTATACACTGTACTGTTCATTATTTATTGCATGGTAGTCCTTTGGTATGGATTGCTCCCACCTTGATAGGAAAGTTTACAGCACCAGAAAACACACTTAGAATTCCTCCAATGGATTGGTTACTCCTGTAGTTTGACTAACCAAGAAATGTATATGGAGGGCGCAGGAAAGTGAGATTAGACTGGGTGGGATATTAATGGGTAAACGGAGTGAGCAGGACAATGGGGTGAGACTGGGAGCCCAAATTGGGGGGAAATAACAGCATAGAGCTGATGGGCTGAACAGCTCCTTACTGTGTTGTAACAACTTTTGATTCAGTGATTTACTTTTGAATCAGTTTTTAAATTATTACTAATTAATAGAAACCGTTTGTATTCTCTTTATAAAGCAGCATGCATATGACCAGATTAAAAAATATATATCTGGAGGTTAAGTCTGACATTGTGTGCAATAAATGGTATCCAAACTGCAAATCCTATTTTTAAAAGACAGTTTAAATTTATTTATTGATGATTCACTGGGAATTTAATATAACTAAAGATCAATAATATCATTTTTGTCATAGATACCAGCGAGATGAGATAGCAGTGCTGTAATATTCCAAATTTATATTTGGGGAATATTTGCAGTCCCATTAAATTTCTGGATTGAGAGATTAAAACTGGCAGAGAAACTGTTGCAGAATCAGATGGCTCAGCCTCATGCGAGGACAGCCCAGCCTCAACATATCTGAACAAACGTGGAGCAGCAAACTCAGTCCAAGAACTTGCATCAAACACGTCCTTCAATATCGACACAGGTTTTCACAAACAGGCAATTCTAAGGGTTCTCTGCATAATACTTAAAGCGCCTCATTATCACAGGGTCCTATACATATAGCCCAGCGTGCGAGGGAAGAGGGTTAACAAAGTACTGCCTGCTCATCTTGCCCTCATTAATCTGTGATTCCTTATTTACTGTAGCAGCAATGAGGTGTCAAAGGAATGTCTGCCATTTCTCTACACTTTTGAGATCTTCTTCTGTTGCTTACAAGAAATTCCTATTTTCTTTTTCAATGAACAATGTGACCAGGGAAAGAATAGATGAGCTGGTATCCCAGTACCTTCCTTGTGTTTAAATGAAACACAAATGCTCGTTCCCAAAAATCCACCACCTGGAGTCAGCTCTTGTCCCCCAGGTTCTCGGCTCGCCCTGCTATATTGTGTTTAAAGTGGTATCTGAACTGTGAAATCTACAGACTTCATTCAGAATGGCCTTCCAAGCCCAATCATTTCTCTGAGCAGTGTTTTCAAAATGGAAGCAGCACCAACAGATGAAGAATGTTGTCTGAAACCTTTGTAAATTAAGTCTCACTTGGTTAAGCCAAAGTGCAGTGTTTGCCACCACCTGGTGGTGATGTTGTGTAAATGACCTGCTGGAGTCCGACAGAAATCACAGAGTGATCAGGACGCAAAGTTTGAAAAACATCTAGGAGTAATAAAATTGTAAATAATATTCACTTTTACTGGTATTTACTGTTAGGAGTAAAAACTCAGAAAACATTCACATTTTTATTTATTCCTTCTTGGGATGTGGGCGTCGCTGGGCTGGGCCAGCATTTGTTGCCCATCCCGAGTCACCCTTGAACGGAGTGGTTTGGTGGCCGTTTCAGTGGGGGACAGTTAAGAGTCAGCCGCATCGCTGTGTGGGTCTGGAGTCGCATGTAGGCCAGACTGGGTAAGGTCAGCAGATTTCCTTCCCTGAAGGACATTAGTGAACCAGGTGGGTTTCACGGTCTCATTGGAGTTTTAATTCCAGATTCTTGTATTGAATTCAAATTTCACCATTTGCCGTGGTGAGATTTGAACCCAGGGCCCCAGAAAACTACCCTGGGTATCTGTATTTCCAGTGACAATACCGCTAACTCCACTGCTTCCCAATATAGATTGATTAATTTGTCTCGGGGATTGTGTGAATAACAGTCAGAGACTTTCCCCCCGGGTGGAACAAACCATTACAAGGGGACATAAATTTAAGGTGAATGGTGGAAGATATACGGGGGGGATGTCAGAGGTAGGTTCTTTACCCAGAGAGTAGTGGGGGCATGGAATGCACTGCCTGTGGAAGTAGTTGAGTCGGAAACATTAGTGACCTTCAAGCAGCTGTTGGATAGGTACATGGATTACGGTAGAATGATATAGTGGAGATTTATTTGTTCTTAAGGGCAGCAAGGTAGCATTGTGGATAGCACAATTGCTTCACAGCTCCAGGATCCCAGGTTTGATTCCGGCTTGGGTCTCTGTCTGTGCGGAGTCTGCACGTCTTCCCCATGTGTGCGTGGGTTTCCTCCGGGTGCTCTGGTTTCCTCCCACGGTCCGGGGATGTGCAGGTTGGGTGGATTGCTCTGGGACAAAGGTTCGGCACAATATCGTGGGCTGAAGTGCCTGTTTTGTGCTGTATTTTTCTATGTAACGTTGTCCGCGTTCAGATACCTTTAGCAAGTAAACTTTCACCAGTGTAAATTGAAGTCTACCTGGATAAATCTGGCCCATTTCTTACACATTCTTCCTGTTAGTCTGTGAGATAATGGCTTCCTCAGCCTCATACAGAGTGAATGCGCAGTGCACACTCCTGAGAGCAGACAGGTGGTGAACAGGAAGAGATTTTCAATCAGAAAGCACCAAATTCTATTCCTCTCCCTTCTCAAGACGCACAATTTGACAGGTAGGAACTTTCAACTGTAAACAGTCACTGGCACGCTGGGATACAAGCCTGTCAAACTGCCACAAATAGTGAGCACCTTCTGAAACGTTCCTTTGATTTGATTGATAATGTAGATAGGAAGCAACAACCCGTGGTGAAGTCTGTAACACACCATTCCCTGCACAGGGACCACGTGACACTTCTCTCATGGAGGGGGCTGGAGAAGATCTTGGGCGGGATCTCGCTCACGGGACTAAGTGCCCGCGCCGTCGTGAACGCCGTCGCGTTTCACAAGGGCGCGAACAGGGCCCGGACACGACCTATTCTGGCCCCCACGGGGGGGGGGGGGGGGGGGGGTTCACGTCGCTCCAGCCTCCTTACCCGTTGCCAAATGGGCAATGTGCCAACCCGCGCATGCGCAGTTGGGGCAGCTCATTCCTGTGCATGCGCGGGGAACTTCTTACGCGCGCCGGCCCCTCACCAACATGGCGCCGGGGTTCTGGGGCCAGCCGCGGAAGGAAGTAGGCCGGGGGGGGGGGGGGGGGGGGGGCCAGCCCGCCAATTGGTGGGCCCCGATCGCGGGCCAGACCCCATCGGAGGCACCCCCTCCCCCCCACACAGCCCGCCCCCCCCCCACCGTTCCCGCACAGTTCCCGCCGGCAGCGACCAGGGGTGAACGGCACTGGTGGGACTGTCATTTTTTTTGCCGGCCGCTCGGCCCATCCGGGCCGGAGAATCGCCGCTCGCCGTTTGCGGCGATTCTCGCGCCGCTGGTTTTTTTTGGGGGGGGGGGGATCGCGTGCGGGTGTCAGGGCAGTGGCGCGACTCACGCGGCGCCCCGGCGATTCTCCCACCCGACGGAGGGGGGGAAATACCGCCCCTTGTATGGAGCAATATCAGGGGTGGTTGTGTAGCTGCTGCCCCCTCACTGAAACATTGCATCAAATCCACACATTGTTTCCCATCAAAGCTCATCTAGTTGATCAAAAATTCTTACAATGGTTCTGATTACTTACTTCATCGTCAGCTTGTAGATGCTGTTTAGCAAATTCATACATCTGCAACTGAAACGTGGTCTGGTTGTAATATCGCAAAGCTTCCTGAAATTAAAAACGGAATCAGAGAACACTCACATTTAACAGCATTGCCCAGTGATTAAATTGTGTAATCACAAATCTGGCCAACAAAATGACAGTGCGCTCCAGAAGTTAATTCAGTGCATGGTGTGCTTTGAGAAGTTTTAATAACACCATTAAACATTAGATTTGCAAATGTTTGATATTTTCTTGGCCTCCTAGCTTATCTCTTAACTCAAGGGGATACAAGAAATCATTGCCCTATTAAAAGCCCATGAACAACATTCAGTGCAGGTTATCTGCACATTAATAACATACTGGTCTGGGCAGGAAATCTTCCTCTGTCAGGCCCCATTTCTCTTTATGGTATTGGTAATACACCAAATTCTGCTTCATCACAGAATCTTCAGGATCAAACAGCAAGTAGGTCACTACACATGGAGCTGCATTCTTCATATTGTCAACTGCAAAACATAGACACAGTATGGTCAAAAACAACAGTAGCAGGTTTACTGAGTGAGTATTCAATGTTGCAGTGTCACATCAAGTCTCAACTCAATTTCCATTCGGCATAATAGCGGCGCTCACAAAAATGAGCGTCTGGTCAACATGCCTCCTTCAACTGACAATGCTACAATCAGAGCATTGCCTTGCTGTGTGGGATCTTACCATGCAAAATGTCTGCTGAACTGCAGGAGGGGCAGTATCGAGGGAGTCCCCCTCAGCGCTGCCTCCCCCAGCATCACGGCACCCCTCCCAGCACTGCCCCCCACGCCCCGGCATCACTCCAATACTGCCCCTCCGGCAGCACGGCGCCCCTTCAGTACTGCCCCTCCAGGATCCCCCCCCTCAGCACTGCCCCTCCGGCAACACCCCCCCCCCCCCCCCCCCCCTCAGTACTGCACCTCCTGCATCACGGCACCCCCCTTAGTACTGCCCCTCTGGCATCAACCCCCCCCCCCCCCAGCAGCACAGCGCCCCTCTCAGCACTGCCCCCTACGCCCCGGCATCACTCCAATACTGCCCCTCCGGCAGCACGGCATCCCTTCAGTACTGCCCCTCCAGCATCCCCCCCCCCCCCCCCCCGCCTCAGTACTGCACCTCCTGCATCACGGCACCCTCTCAGCGCTGCCCCTCCGGCATCAGCCCCCGCCAGTACTGCCCCTCCGGAATCACGGCGCCCCCTCAGTGCTGCCCTCTTCCCCCCCCCCCCCCACCACAATACCATAGTGATACATCAATTTGGACTATGTGGATTGAACCATGACCTTATGAGGTCAGAGAGCCAAGCCTGATATAGAGGGTGGCTCCTTTTTGATGTGCAAAACCCTGTAATTGAATGCCTTCATTCACTTTGAGATTCACTGGTCTCAATATATTGAGTCCCACACGAGGGACTGCAGACGTGGAGTTAGATACACGGGTACAACCTCAGTCTCTGTTCTGTGAACTTTACAGTGTCAACTTCACCATCAACCAGAGAAGCAACTGATCAGCTGACACGTCCACGTTCACTTGTATGAATGTTGCTGACAATTCTGTTTGTTTAATGATTTTAAACTCCTCCATTCCTCAAGCATGGTTTATTAGTTACAAATTACTCACGTTTATAATAAGCGAACTGCAAATAGTGGTACATTGTAGCTACAAATTTCTCCACAAAAAACCCTCCAATGACTGGAGTTAATTCCGATTCACACTTCACTTTGCATTGCAGAACTTCAGCGTAATGTTCTGAAAATTAAAAGAACATTGTTTGTAATTCAGACACAAACTGACATCAGGCAGTTCCATTCACCAGGCTCTCATTGCAAAACAGCAACAAACAGAAAAACCAAAGAGAGCACAATAATTCACCTGGCTTTAAAATAAATTGTGTTTGTGATGAAAATCACATTTCTATTATCGGTAAGTAACTACACCGTGAAGTTGAGAGATTTATCCTGCCCCAACTGGGGCAGAGTGTGTGGGGGCAGTAAGGAGATAGACGGGGTGGGGATTAGACACAGGGGAAAGCAGAAGGATTTCAGCTAAAGTGTAGTTCACATCTGGAGTATCTGCACCAACCTGCTATTGAAGGATAGAAATCTTTAAACTCCTTCACCTCTCGTGAACCCTCACAGGCAGCAATGCACTCATCGTATGTTTTGAGGTATTCAGGGATTGCTAGCTCCATGTCTGTGATAGATGTCGGGTAGTTCTCACCATTGTAAGCTTTCACAGCTCGGATAAATAGATTCTAAAATCCAACAACATTCAGGTTAGCAATGACTGTGGCTGGTGCGTGCCCTGCATGTTATGATGGGCATCGAGTTTATAATCACAACCTCCTAATGTGCTGGGACCCCAGTCACTATCAGCTGACCCCAGTCACTATCAGCTGACCCCAGTCACTATCAGCTGACCCCAGTCACTATCAGCTGACCCCAGTCACTATCAGCTGACCCCAGTCACTATCAGCTGAGGATGCAAAACTGTGCCTCCCGATGCCATAATCTGACAAGAGTTTTAAAAGAAGTAACTTTACTCAACCACCCTAACACTGCAATAGACCAACCGCGAGTCAGAAAAGGTCCGGGGGTTGTCTAACCTTTGAACTTCTTATTCTTCAATTAAACAAAATATGCCATTCAAATAAAGATCTATAGCAGAGGATGAGAATGAAAATCTTCTCTTTAACAATTTAATGTTTGTCCTGACAGCAGCACTAAGCTGGGACTGAGTTATGTTCTGTTAATTAAACGCTACCATTAAGAATGCTTCTGGACAATTCCCAATTAATCCCAAATTCAGGCTCTTCAGTCCCACAACGACCTTCATCGTCTACCCCAGCGAGCTACAAACGCTCAGTTATAGAGCACATTCAAGACTGAGATGGTTAGATTTTTGGACACTATGGGAATGAAGGGACAGGGGAATATTGTTGAAGTTCAGCTGGGAGGTTGATGGAGGAGTAGGATTGAAAGGTGAAATAATGGGCTCCTGCTATCCCATTGCCTAGCCACTGTTTGAGGCGGAACAGGATTAATTTTACTCAATATTCTCTCCAACACCAATACCAACTATTCCATAAATCATCCAACTTCACTGCTGCCTTAGCACAAGTCCTGCTGAAATCCTCACCTGTATCTTTGTTATCTTCAGATTTGACTATTTCAATAAATCTCTGGATAGATTCTCATCCTCCAAACTGGAGCACATCCAAATTCTGTCAGCACCTGGCCTCACACCAAGTCCCGGAGTTACTCACGGCAGGATTCCCAGCACCTGGCCTCACACCAAGTCCCGGAGTTACTCACGGCAGGATTCCCAGCACCCGACCTCACACCAAGTCCCAGTTACTCACGGCAGGATTCCCAGCACCTGGCCTCACACCAAGTCCCGGAGTTACTCACGGCAGGATTCCCAGCACCTGGCCTCACACCAAGTCCCGGAGTTACTCACGGCAGGATTCCCAGCACCTGGCCTCACACCAAGTCCCGGAGTTACTCACGGCAGGATTCCCAGCACCTGACCTCACACCAAGTCCCGGAGTTACTCACGGCAGGATTCCCAGCACCTGACCTCACACCAAGTCCCAGTTACTCACGGCAGGATTCCCAGCACCCGACCTCACACCAAGTCCCGGAGTTACTCACGGCAGGATTCCCAGCACCTGAACTCACACCAAGTCCCAGAGTTACTCACGGCAGGATTCCCAGCACCTGACCTCACACCAAGTCCCGGAGTTACTCACGGCAGGATTCCCAGCACCCGACCTCACACCAAGTCCCGGAGTTACTCACGGCAGGATTCCCAGCACCTGAACTCACACCAAGTCCTGGAGTTACACACGGCAGGATTCCCAGCACCTGACCTCACACCAAGTCCCGGAGTTACTCACGGCAGGATTCCCAGCCTCTGACCTCACACCAAGTCCCGGAGTTACTCACGGCAGGATTCCCAGCACCTGACCTCACACCAAGTCCCGGAGTTACACACGGCAGGATTCCCAGCACCTGAACTCACACCAAGTCCCGGAGTTACACACGGCAGGATTCCCAGCACCTGACCTCACACCAAGTCCCGGAGTTACTCACGGCAGGATTCCCAGCACCCGACCTCACACCAAGTCCCGGAGTTACTCACAGCAGGATTCCCAGCACCTGACCTCACACCAAGTCCCGGAGTTACTCACGGCAGGATTCCCAGCACCTGAACTCACACCAAGTCCCGGAGTTACTCACGGCAGGATTCCCAGCACCTGACCTCACACCAAGTCCCGGAGTTACTCACGGCAGGATTCCCAGCACCTGAACTCACACCAAGTCCCGGAGTTACTCACGGCAGGATTCCCAGCACCCGACCTCACACCAAGTCCCGGAGTTACTCACGGCAGGATTCCCAGCACCTGACCTCACACCAAGTCCCGGAGTTACTCACGGCAGGATTCCCAGCACCCGACCTCACACCAAGTCCCAGTTACTCACGGCAGGATTCCCAGCACCTGACCTCACACCAAGTCCCAGTTACTCACGGCAGGATTCCCAGCACCTGACCTCACACCAAGTCCCGGAGTTACACACGGCAGGATTCCCAGCCTCTGACCTCACACCAAGTCCCGGAGTTACTCACGGCAGGATTCCCAGCACCCGACCTCACACCAAGTCCCAGTTACTCACGGCAGGATTCCCAGCACCTGACCTCACACCAAGTCCCGGAGTTACACACGGCAGGATTCCCAGCCTCTGACCTCACACCAAGTCCCAGTTACTCACGGCAGGATTCCCAGCACCTGACCTCACACCAAGTCCCGGGGTTACTCACGGCAGGATTCCCAGCACCTGACCTCACACCAAGTCCCGGAGTTACACACGGCAGGATTCCCAGCACCTGACCTCACACCAAGTCCCAGTTACTCACGGCAGGATTCCCAGCACCTGACCTCACACCAAGTCCCGGAGTTACTCACGGCAGGATTCCCAGCACCTGACCTCACACCAAGTCCCAGTTACTCACGGCAGGATTCCCAGCACCCGACCTCACACCAAGTCCCAGTTACTCACGGCAGGATTCCCAGCACCCGACCTCACACCAAGTCCCAGTTACTCACGGCAGGATTCCCAGCACCTGACCTCACACCAAGTCCCGGAGTTACTCACGGCAGGATTCCCAGCACCCGACCTCACACCAAGTCCCAGTTACTCACGGCAGGATTCCCAGCACCCGACCTCACACAAAGTCCCAGTTACTCACGGCAGGATTCCCAGCACCCGACCTCACACCAAGTCCCAGTTACTCACGGCAGGACTCCCAGCACCCGACCTCACACCAAGTCCCAGTTACTCAAGGCAGGATTCCCAGCACCCGACCTCACACCAAGTCCCAGTTACTCACGGCAGGACTCCCAGCACCCGACCTCACACCAAGTCCCAGTTACTCACGGCAGGATTCCCAGCACCCGACCTCACACCAAGTCCCAGTTACTCACGGCAGGATTCCCAGCACCTGACCTGCTCTTGTAGCCACACTGTTAATGTGGATAGTCCAGTTCGGTTTTTGATCAATAGCAACCTCCAGGATGTTGGGGGATTCAGTGAGGGTAATGTCACTGAATGTCAAGACGAGGTGGTCAGATGGTCATTGGCACTTGTGCTGCTTTTGCTGCATTTGGACATGGACTGCTTCAGTGTCTGAGAAATCGCAAATGGTGCTGAAGTCATCCGCAAACATCACCACTTCTCACCTTCTGGAGGGAGGGAAGGTTATTGATGAAGCTGCTAAAAATGGGTCCAGGACACTACCCTGAAGAACTCCTGCAGTGATGTTCTGGAGCTGAGATGATTGACTTTCAACCACCACAACCATTTTCCTTGTGCCGGGAATGACTCCAATCAGCGGACGGTTTTTCTCCAGATTCCCATTGACTCAGGTTTTGCTAAGGATTCTTGATGCCACACTCGATCAAATGGTGCCTTGATGTCAAGGAAGTCACGCTTACCTCACCTCAGGAGTTCAGCTCAGTTGGTAGCACAGTGGTTAGCAGGGGCCCAGGTTTAATTCCCAGCTTGGATCACTGTCTGCACGTTCTCCCTGTGTCTGCGTGGGTTTCCTCCGGGTGCTCCGGTTTCCACCCACAAGTCATGAAAGACGTGCTGTTAGATGAATTGGACATTCTGAATTCTTCCTCCGTGTACCCGAATAGGTGCCAGAATGTGGCGACTAGGAGTTTTTCACAGTAATTTCATTGCAGTGTTAATGTGAGCCTACTTGTGACAATAAAGATTATTAAACTATTATTGCAAAAGGACTGGAGTATAAAAGTAGAGAGATGTTGTTGCAATTGTATAGGGTGTTGGTGAGACCACATCTGGCGTATTGTGTCCAGTTTTGGTCTCCTTCTTTGAGGAAGGATGTGGTGGCATTGGAGACAGTTCAGAGGAGATTCACCAGATTGATTCCGGGGATGAAAGGGTTGAGGTATGAGGAGAGATTGAACAGTTTGGGCTTCTACTCACTGGAGTTTAGAAGGATGAGGGGGGATCTGATCGAGATATATAAAATACTAAATGGGATTGATAAAGTAAACATAGACCAAATGTTCCCCCTTGTGGGGCAATCTAGAACGAGAGGTCACAGATGTAGGTTGAGAGGCGATAGATTTAGAACTGAGATGAGGAGGAACTACTCGCAGAGGGTGGTGAATTTGTGGAACTCGCTGCTCCATAGTGCGGTGAAATCTGAGTCACTAAATGGTTTCAAGAGGGAGATAGATATATTTCCGATTTAAGAAACAGGTTAAATGGGATAAGGGGAAGAGGTGGGCTAGAAGGGCTGAATTGCCGACTTCTGCTCGTAATTCCTGTGTTCCTGTATGTTTCAGTCAATGTTGTAATGAAGTCAGGCGATGAATGAACCTGGTGGAACCCAAACGGAGCATCAGTGGACAGGTTATTGCTGAATAAGTGCCGTTTGAAAGCACCGTCAATGACAGCTTCCATTGCTTTGTTAATGATTAGGAGCAGACTGATGGGGCAGTATTGGCTGGGTTGGGTTTATCCTGTTTTGCAAGTAAAGGACATACCTGGGCAATTTCCACACGTCTGGTTAGAAGCTGATATTGTTGCTGTGCTGGAGGTCGAAATGGATTATTCATTTGGCATTGCTGGCTAAAGTTGGTTTCAATAAATTTCTGGCTGGCCTCGTCTGTTGCACTGATGGGCTGGGCTCCCCATTCATTGAGGATAGGGAGATTTGTGGAGCCTCCTCCTACAGCGAGTTGCTTCATTGTCCACCACCATTCATGACTGGGTGTGGCAGGACTGCAGAGCTTAGATCTGATCCGTTGATTGTGGGATTGTTTCCTTCCCCATGTTTGACCTGATGCAAGAGACTTCACGTGGACACGAGTCAAGGTTGGGGACTCCCAGGGAAACTCCCTTCCCATTGTATACCAATGTGCCACCATCTCTGCGGACTCTGTCCTGCCGGTGGCACAGGACGCATCAGCAATAGTGATGCCTGGGACATTGTCTGTAAGGTGTGATTCCATGGGCATAACTATGTCAGGCTGTTGCCTGAATAGTCTGAGAGACAACTCTCCCAATTTTGGCACAGGCGCTCAGATGTTACTGAGGAGGACTTTGCAGTGTTGACAGGGCTGGGTTTACCGTTGTTGTTTCTCATTCCTAGGTAGATGCTGGGTGTTCCATCTCATTTCATCCCTTATTGACTTTTCAATAGTGATTTGATATAATGGAGTGGATTGGTAGACCGTTGTGGAGGTCATTTAAGAATCAACCATACTGTTGTGGGTCTGGAGTCACACGTAGGCCAGACCAGGTCAGCATGGCAGATTTCCTTCCTTAAAGGACATGGGTGAAGCAAATCGGTCTTAAAAAAATTAGTTGACAATGGTTTCAACCGACTAGATTTGAACCCTTGTCCGCAGAACATTAGCCTGGGCCTCTGGATTACTAATCCAGAGACATTACCATTGCGTTTTCTACTCATTTCACCAACTTTAATGACCTTTGTATCTGCACACAAAACTCGCTGTTCCTCTTAGTAAAACTAAATTAAAACTACACCATGACAACAGCAGAAGAAATACAAATGGAAGTGCTTCAACAAACAACAACCAATTTTCACCCAATCATTAGCCCATTTCTGACTGCAGCACCAATAGATTTAAACAAGGCTGGGAATGTCTGCTAGCTCAGAATAAACCCCTGTTCAATTACTACTTTCTGCACCCACCAAAGGACCAAGAATAACTCGACTCTGTCAATTTCCAAAGTCTGCAAATAATTGCATCTACTTGCCTCGTAATGTTTCATCTCCAGGTCATTCATGAACTCATCAGAATCCGGCAGAGACTTGTAGTAAGCCATGTTCTGCTGCATCATCGCATCATCAGGATGCCTCTGAAGGAAGGTATGAGCTGCTGATATGGCTTTAGGGACATTCTGGACCTAAGTGCAAAAGAATAGAAACTTGTGGGGAATAGAATATTATTACAAACTACCACATTTGCAAATGAGAAAACATGCATTTACGCCCCAAGTTTTAGACACAAATACAAAAACTAAATACGACAGATGCTGAAAATCTGGAATAAAAACAGAAAATACTGGACATACTCAACAGGTCTGACAGTATCTGTGGAGAGAAACAGAGTTTTGGGGTTAAATTTCCTGGTCATGGGAATGGTTGCGATGGGACGGAAGATTTGACGGGCCGTTGGCCTCAGGAGGGGCCGGAAACTCCACCCAATGTTTCAGCTGTGATAACCCTTTTTCTGTTTGAGTACGTTAACCACGTCAGCTTGGGGCATACAAAACTTTCCAAATCGGATCCTTCAGTGGCGAGCACCAGGTTGTCTGCTCCCGTACTTTAAATATGTCAGCGCAACCATTGAAAAACACTGGAGACAGGCATGGCTGGAATGAGACTGAAGGCTGCAGAAAGAGCACTGGATAAAAGTCCTTCGGGACACAATGAATGAAAATGAAATGAAAATCGCTTGTCACAAGTAGGCTTCAAATGAAGTTACTGTGAAAAGCCCCTAGTCGCCACATTCCGGCGCCTGTTCGGGGAGGCGGTTACGGGAAGGCAGTTCCATCACTATGGAGCCATCACTGGAGGATAGCAAGCAATTTAAATGGGCAGAGTGGCCTTCCTCTTCTGTAACCATCTTATCTTCTGGTTTTCATATTTTGCCTAATTACCGTTGGAGTGTCAGAAGGAACTATTTCAGAACGTCCCTGCAGGAGATTAATAAGGGAGATTATACAAATATCCATTATGGGTTCAGAGGTCGAAAACCTTTCACATTCCAAGCTCTAAATGCTCGATTTTTATTCTGGAGTTTTTTTTTTTAAAAAACAGGCTGATTCCACTCAGTGATCAGTTACAGTGTGTGAGCGCGTACAGTGAGCTTGGCAGGCTGTTAGACAGTGTCAAGTATCACAGACAAACCGGTCTCAATCTGCACACATTCCAGCACAAAAAGGAGTTGCTGAGCACAGTACGGAGTCGACATTTAACCAGTTGCACATTACTCGGGCTCAGGTTTTACAATGGAAAATTACAGAGGACGAATTAAAGCTCCTACTGAAGCAGATGAAAGACCAAAAATAAATGGGTGGTGAACTTGTCTGAGAGACACTGCTAAAATAGCCTTAGAATAACTACAAAAACCGACATCTAGTGGAGCTCTTGCCAAAACACTAATGTACAAACTGGATGTCTGAAAGTTTCTGCAATGTGATTTGCCTTATAATTATTCAAAGTTCAGCTGCTCCTCTTCCTCCTATCGGATGTCTGCCCATGAACGACAATGAAGATGGAAAACAGCGATGATGATTTGCCAAAAACACCCACTCAAATAGTCTGGCTGCATAACTCTGGAGTCTGAGGAATGAGCAATTGACAGTGGAGACCGGAGGGGGGACACTGTAGCTTAATGCTTATAATACAAAATCCATCACCCCAGAGCTTGAGAGTTCAAAATCCACCATTGCAAAATAGGGTATTATCTCAATAAATTAACCTATAGGGAAAAAAAATTGCTGCTGGATTGTAATGAAAAACTCAACTGGTTCACAAACATCCTTCAGGTAAGGGGGCGGCATGGCGGTTAGCACTGCTGCCTCACGGTGTCAGGACCCGGATTCCATACTGGCCCCGGGTCACTGTCCGTGTGGAGTTTGCACATTCTCACTGTGTCTGCGTGGGTTTCACCCCCACAACCGAACAAGATGTGCCGGGTAGGTGGATTGGCCACGCTAAATTGCTCCTTAATTGGGGGAAAAAAAGAATTGGGTACTCTAAATTTATAACAAAAAAAGATAAGGTACCAATTCTGCCTAGATCCCAGTCTCCCTATACTGTGTGGTCGACTAATGCCCTTCAAGATCCTCAGGGATAGGCAATAAATCCAAATATATAAACACAAAGAAATGGTTTAACACCAGTATTTTGGGCCAATTGCTACATTAACCTGCAACGAGCGTTTGCCTTAAAAACTTTTATTAGCTTCCTTATCGCACATCACACAGCTTCCTAGTCTCAAGTTTATCATGATTCAGGTCATCCTAGCTCTCATTTGATGGCAACATGTGAAGCTGATTTTTGAGGTGGAGGTAAATGGTGGAGAAGGCTGGATGGCCTCCTTCTGTTCCTGTGACAAACACAACGGAATTGAAACAGCAATCCTTACCACACATGGAAGTCTCCACCTCTTCAAATTTACCATTAGTCATGGCACAAATCACTCAATCAAGGGTTAGAATTAAAGTAACCTCAATTTTCTTTGTTCCACTCTAAATATTGAAAGCTCCTCATATTAAAGCACATCTCAAAAGCTGTAACAGGTTGTTGCGATTGGAGAAAAATAGTGAACTAGAATGAGATGAATTCATGAAAGTATTTGAAACGGAGGACATGAATCTTGACATTAAAAGTTGGGCACAGGAGCTAATCCAGCTCAGGCAGGTTGACAGCGACAATTGCGCACGGTTGTGCACGCATATACAGAAGACGTTATGATCGCAGTTGATCTTATAACTGGAGGGGAAGATCCCAGAATGGAACCCTGGCTCAAACTTTTATTATCAAACGCAGTGCAACAGAGTCACAGGACCCCCAATTAGTTATAACAAAAAAGATTTATTAGACATGAAAAACTTGGATGATACAATACACCTTTACTTCCCCCCCCCAGATTTAAATATTTTCATGGATTACAAAGTACAACTTAAGCTGCAATGGTCTCATCAGCACATAAAGTCCCTCTTAAACACAGAGGATGACTGTGGTCAAATACATACTGCTCTGAATTAATGTTAGTGTCTGTGGTTTTCTCCTCAGAATCCCCCCCAGATGATCATCACGAGAGTTTCCAAACTCCACCCCAAAAAACATGTTTTAAATTCTTCTCTCATCATAATGCTTTCCTTTGGCGGTTTGCATTCTGAAATCCAGTCCAGGTTTTACAAATGATCACTTTCAAACAAAGCTTCTGCTCTAATTTTAACAGCGAAACCAGCCCAGAATTTCACACCAATCCCGTTAGGATTTCATTGTTTTGACTGCTGTGTAAACTGCTCACAATGCTTTAACATTTGATTTCACCCTTCTAGGCACAGAAGAAACTCAGCAACTCGTGACAACTACAACATGTCTGGCTTCTTCAGCGCAACTAAAGCCATCTACGACCAGAGTATCCGGAGACACACTCCACTGAGAGCCAAAAACAGAAGTGCTCACCAAAGACAGAGAGGCAGTCAGGCTTGCTGGACAGAGCATTGAGGACCTCCTCAACCATGCAGCCCTCGATGCCACCCTGTATCACACTACCCAGCACCATCTCTGCACCACCCCAGCTCACCGCGAGGTTGGAAAAGCCATCAGTTGAAAAACAACAAGGTCGCCAGCACAGATGGAATCCCCGCTGAAGTACTAAAATATGGCAGAGAAGCGCTCGAATACACAACCTCATCACCCTTGCCTGGAAGGAAGAGAGCATGCCGGAAGATCTCAGAGATGCCGTAATTGTGTCCATCTTCAAGAAAGGAGACAGGTCCGACTGCGGAAATTACAGAGGAAACTCCCTACTCTCCGCCACGGGAAATAATCTTTCTCCAGCACCTCCTTTCATGGGCTGGAGAGCTGCTCCCAGAGCCTCCAAGGATTGTGGAACATCTTCCTCAGATTCGGCTGCCCGCAGAAATTCAACACCATTCTCTGCCTGATCCACGATGGCATGCAAGCAAAGATCCTCACCATCAAAACTACCACAGACCCAATAAGAGTGCAAACGAGGGTCAAGCAGCGCTGCGTCATTGCACCGACGCTCTTCTCATCTTCCTCATAACAACACTCAACCCCATCGCCATGAAGCTCCCTGCTGGAAACTGTTGAACTTCCAATGTCACTAGGCCAGAAACCACCACCCCAACTTCTGACATCAAGCTGCACAATGCAGGTGACACCTGCTTCTACGCATGCTCAGAGGCTGAGCTACAATCCATCATTGGCACATTCACTGTGGCGTATGGGAGAATGGGCCGAAGACTAAACATCCAGAAAACAAAGGTTCTCTACCAGCCAGCTACAGCCACACAACACTGCCGCTGACCATCAAGATCCTGGCTTGTTCATGGACAATGTGGACCATTGCCCATACCGCAGGAACCTCCTCGTGGTGTGATCAGACATCGACAATGAAATCTAACAACGACTCCAATGCGCCACAAATCCCTGGAGATATCACCAATGTTTTCTCCGCAAAATCCTGTAAATCTACTGGCATTATGGCGTACCAATGAGTGTGTCCTCTCCCAGGCCAATTTCCCCAGTATCGAGGCACTGGTCACGCTCAACCTGCTGCGATGGGCGGGTCACATTGTCAGAATTCCCGACACAAGACTCCCAAAACAAGTGCTCTACTCCAAGCTCCGCAATGGCAAGCGATCACCAGGAGGGCAGAGGAAACACGACAAGGACACTCCAAAAGCCTTGTTAAATAAAAACAACAACACCATTGACACGAGAATAGTTTGCCCTAGAACACCCAAATTGAAGAAACATCTGCAAAAGCATCAGTCATCTCGAGTATCACTGAAGGGAACTCGCAAAGGACAAGCATAAATAGTGGAATGGGCACCCAGAATCCAAAGCTTCCCACCCACTGGCTTCATCGATCACCACCTGCCCACCTGTGGCAGAGTCTGCGGCTCCAGGATTGGTCTATTCAGCCACAGCAGAACCCCCTCCCCAAAAGAGTGGAAGCGAGTCATCCTCGAACCTGAGGGACTGCCAAAGAAGAAGGCAATTTGTATTGTCCAGGCCTCACTACTATAGAGGAGTGCACTCTGGATGCAGGCTTGGTAGACGCAGTTAGGGTGCTGTCATTCCATTCTCTCTTACTCAGATTGGACATAACAGCTGCAGCTTTTGTGATCTGTATGTTTTCAACATTAAGTGAGATTGCTGGTGACTTTTGAGCCTAGATATAGAACATTACAGCGCAGTACAGGCCCTTCGGCCCTCGATGTTGCGCCAACCTGTGAAACCACTCTATGTGAAGTTATTAACAACCTACAGTGCCACACTGTGAATTTTGGAAGGGGAGGTCATCACTAATTGCAATAAACAGTTGGAGGGATAGGTGGAACTACCATCAGCTGTACTAATGAAGAACAATGCCAGCAGCGCGGGTTCAATTCCCGTACCGGCCTCCCCGAACAGGCACCGGAATGTGGCAACTAGGGTTTTTTTTCACAGTAACTTAATTGAAGCCTACTTGCGACAATAAGCGATTATTATTATAGGGAGAATATTGTCGCCAAGTCAGCTCTGTACACCACAGAAATCCTGCCCGTCATGACAGAGCTGGATATCAAACTCAGAGTGGAGGAGCTCAGCAAAGTTATTGACTTGCTTGCCATGAGCAAAGCTCCAGGTTCTGATGCTATACCACTCAACTCATCAAGCACTCCTTCGGCATCTGCATGAACCTTTCTGTCTATGCTGGTGGGAGGGGGCACCGCCCCAGGATGTGTGTGATACAAAGATCGAGATCCCGTATACAAACTAGCTTGACCCCAGCAAAATTGCAACAATTATAATAATCTTTATTGTCACAAGTAGACTTCCACTAATACCGCAGTGAAGTTACTGTGAAAATCCCCTAGTCGCCACATTCCGGCACCTGTTCGGGTGCACAGAGGGAGAATTCAGAATGTCCAATCCACCCAACAGCACGTCTTTCGGGACTTGTGGGAGGAAACCGGAGCACCCGGAGGAAACCCACACAGACATGGTGAGAACGTGTCACACCCCACACAGACAGTGACCCAAGCCGGGAATCGAACCTGGGACCTTAGAGCTGTGAGGCAAGTGCTAACCACTGTGCTACCATGGCTCCCGTAGAGTGGGCCGGTGGGAAACGCCAGTGTTGACCTGGTCAGACCGCAAATCCTGGACCATCTTCTCAACCCAGCAGCTGTGAGTGAAAAGGGCGACCACAGTAAGAAGTCTTACAACACCAGGTTAAAGTCCAACAGGTTTGTTTCAAACACTAGCTTTTGGAGCACAGCTCCTTCCTCAGGTGAATGGTTCAGGTTGATGGGATCAGAGTTAGGAGCAGGAGCTGGGCATTCGGCCCCTCAGCCCTACTACCCCATTCAATAACCCCAAGGCTGGGGATTGTGATCCCTGCCCCCCCCCGGCCATTCGGCCCCTCAGCCCTACTACCCCATTCAATAACCCCAAGGCTGGGGATTGTGATCCCTGCCCCCCCCCCCGGCCATTCGGCCCCTCAGCCCTACTACCCCATTCAATAACCCGAAGGCTGGGGATTGTGATCCCTGCCCGCCCCGGCCATTCGGCCCCTCAGCCCTACTACCCCATTCAATAACCCCAAGGCTGGGGATTGTGATACTTGCGCCCCCACCCCCCCCCCCCCCGGCCGGCCA
Organism: Scyliorhinus torazame; assembly: GCF_047496885.1. Lineage (NCBI taxonomy): Eukaryota > Metazoa > Chordata > Chondrichthyes > Carcharhiniformes > Scyliorhinidae > Scyliorhinus > Scyliorhinus torazame. Next base: position 1,964,258 of record NC_092717.1, read on the forward strand.
TTCGGCCCCTCAGCCCTACTACCCTATTCAATAACCCCAAGGCTGGTGATTGTGATCCCTGCCCCCCCCGGTCATTCGGCCCCTCAGCCCTACTACCCCATTCAATAACCCCAAGGCTGGTGATTGTGATCCCTGCCCCCCCCGGCCATTCGGCCCCTCAGCCCTACTTCCCTATTCAATAACCCCAAGACTGGTGATTGTGATCCCTGCCCACCCCGGCCATTCGGCCCCTCAGCCCTACTACCCTATTCAATAACCCCAAGGCTGGGGATTGTGATCCCTGCCCCTCCCGGCCATTCGGCCCCTCAGCCCTACTACCCCATTCAATAACCCCAAGGCTGGGGATTGTGATACTTGCGCCCCCCCCCCCCGGCCATTCGGCCCCTCAGCCCTACTACCCCATTCAATAACCCCAAGGCTGGGGATTGTGATCCCTGCCCCCCCGGCCATCCGGCCCCTCAGCCCTACTACCCCATTCAATAACCCCAAGGCTGGGGATGGTGATCCCTGCCCCCCACCCGGCCATTCGGCCCCTCAGCCCTACTACCCCATTCAATAACCCCAAGGCTGGGGATTATGATCCTTGCGCCCCCACCCCACCCCCCCCCGGCCATTCGGCCCCTCAGCCCTACTACCCCATTCAATAACCCCAAGGCTGGGGATTGTGATCCCTGCCCCCCCCCTGGCTATTCGGCCCCTCAGCCCTACTACCCCATTCAATAACCCCAAGGCTGGGGATTGTGATCCCTGCCCCCCCCCGGCCATTCGGCCCCTCAGCCCTACTACCCCATTCAATAACCCCAAGGCTGGGGATTATGATCCCTGCCCCCCCCGGCCATTCGGCCCCTCAGCCCTACTACCCCATTCAATAACCCCAAGGCTGGGGATTGTGATCCCTGCCCCCCCCGGCCATTCGGCCCCTCAGCCCTACTACCCTATTCAATAACCCCAAGGCTGGTGATTGTGATCCCTGCCCCCCCGGCCATTCGGCCCCTCAGCCCTACTACCCTATTCAATAACCCCAAGGCTGGGGATTGTGATCCCTGCCCCCCCCCCGGCCATTCGGCCCCTCAGCCCTACTACCCCATTCAATAAGCCCAAGGCTGGGGATTGTGATCCCTGCCCCCCCCGGCCATTCGGCCCCTCAGCCCTACTACCCCATTCAATAACCCCAAGGCTGGGGATGGTGATCCCTGCCCCCCACCCGGCCATTCGGCCCCTCAGCCCTACTACCCCATTCAATAACCCCAAGGCTGGGGATTATGATCCTTGCGCCCCCACCCCACCCCCCCCCCCCCGGCCATTCGGCCCCTCAGCCCTACTACCCCATTCAATAACCCCAAGGCTGGGGATTGTGATCCCTGCCCCCCCCCCTGGCTATTCGGCCCCTCAGCCCTACTACCCCATTCAATAACCCCAAGGCTGGGGATTGTGATCCCTGCCCCCCCCCGGCCATTCGGCCCCTCAGCCCTACTACCCCATTCAATAACCCCAAGGCTGGGGATTGTGATCCCTGCCCCCCCCCGGCCCACAATCGCGGCTGTTTGATGCTCTCACCTTGAAGTAGGCGAACTGCAGGTAGCGGTACACCTCCCTGGTCTCGAAGTCGTGCAGCACCTGCCGGCTGGCCTGTGCCTGGCGGAAGGCGGGCAGGCCCTGCTTACAGCGGCGCAGGCAGCGGGCCCTCTGCAGGATGCTGCTGAAGAGCTGGAGCTCGGGGAAGGCAGCGAAGCGGCGGGCGGGCTGGGGCGGCAGCGTGCTGCAGTTCAGGTTGCAGAAGGCCTCGCTGTCCCGGAGCAGGCGGTGCAGCCGGAGGCTCATCTCCAGGTAGTCCACACTCTCCTGCCACTTCTCCGCCGTGTACTGGTCCAGCGCGAAGCGGTAGGCCGACTCCAGCGGCATCAGCTCATCCCGGGGGAAGCTGCGGAAACTGTACCTCTCATACTGGGCCCGGCCCGGCCCGCAGCACAGCAGCAGCACCGAGAGGCCGGCCAGGCCCCGCGCTGCCGCCAGACTCCGCGCCCCGGCCCCGCTCCGATCCCGGCTCTCCCACATCGCGCTCCGCCACCTCAGCGCCGCCGCTCCTACTGCGCAGCCGCCATTCCCGGCTGCCTGACGGGTGATTGACACTGACACCGGCCAATCGCAGCGGGGAGCCTCTTTTCCCATTCAATATTGTGTCCAATGGCGAAGCGGTGTCGCCATGCCCACCCGTTAGCCCCGCCCACCCGTTCGCCCCTCCCAACATTCGCCCCTCCCCAGTGAACCTCGCCCCGCCCCCACAATCATCACTGGCGCACCGCCCGATCGCCCCGCCCACACCCCACCCACAGAGCCGGGGCTCCGCCCACAACCCGCACAGATACTTGACCCCGCCGAAGCCGACCTCCATACTCAGGACCCACGACCCGCCCACAGATTACTGACCCCGCCCTCTGTCCCCGCCCCCAAATCAAGCCCCGCACCGGGCCCCGCTCCCAGCACCCCGGCCACGTCCCAGGTCCCAAGCCCCGCCCCTGCCCCGCCCCCAGGCCCCAGCCCCGCCCCTGGTCCCGGCCCCGCCCCAGGTCCCCTGCCCCGCCCCTGCCCCGCCCCCAGGTCCCCAGCCCCGGCCCCGGCCCCGCCCCAGGCCCCCAGCCCCGCCCCTGGTCCCTCCCCCAGCCCCGCCCCTGCCCCGCCCCCAGGTCCCCAGCCCCGCCCCTGGTCCCGCCCCCGGCCCCGCCCCAGGTCCCCAACCCCGCCCCTGGTCCCGCCCCAGGTCCCCAGCCCCGCCCCCAGGTCCCCAGCCCCGCCCCCGCCCCAGGTCCCGCCCCCGGCCCCGCCCCCGGCCAGTTGGCGGTTTGGAGCGGAGCAGACGCAATGCCTTTCTCGCTGTCCCGTCTGGTTGTCGCTGTCGTGCTGGCGGCCGTGGTGAGGGGCAACCCGCCGCCTGTGGCCTTGGACGATGTTGCGGTGGAGACCAAGTTCATGCCCAAGGAGTGTGTGCGGGCGGCCCAACCCGGGGACTTCATCCGCTATCACTATGTGGGCAGCTTCCCCGGGGGAGAGCGCTTCGACTCCAGGTAGAGGTGGCGGGGTGCAGGGGGGAGGGGTGCAGGGGGGAGGGGTGCAGGGGGGAGGGGTGGGAGGGGGAGGGGGGAGGGGTGCAGGGGGGAGGGGTGCAGGGGGGAGGGGGAGGGGTGCAGGGGGTGGGGGAGGGGGGGAGGGGTGGGAGGGGGAGGGGTGCAGGGGGTGGGGGAGCGGGGGAGGGGTCTGAGGGATGGGTCTGTGGGTGGGGGGTCTGGGTGGGGGATGGGTCTGGGGGTGGGGGGGAGGGGTCTGTGTGTGGGGGATGGGTCAGTGTGTGGGGGTGCGGGGTCTGTGGGGGAGGGGTCTGTGGGGGAGGGGTCTGTGTGGGGGGGCGGGGTCTGTGGGGGAGGGGTCTGTGTGGGGGGGCGGGGTCTGTGGGTGAGGGGTCTGGGTGGGGGAGTTTGGGGTGTGAGGGAGTGTTGGGGAAGGATGTCTGGATGCACAAACGTCCATCTTCACCAACTCTAGCACCAAATGTACCAAGGAGCCACCACAGACTCAGCTCCTCGGATATCAGATCCATCAACATCCATGTAGGAGCCAAGCATGGAGTTTATAAACTCACCCTTGTAAAAGCAAAGATAATAGGCGAAAACTCCATTCTGTGGGATGTTACCACACAACACAACTTCACCCCAAACTAAGGACCAGTGCAGAACCAACGTCATTCTATATTATTACGCACAGAGAACCGGCAGCCATGTGTTCGGATTATGATTAAACCTTTCGAGGCACCCAAAAAAGGAAGAAAAAGCTAAAACTACCACAACTAACCCACAGGATAACAAGGGATCAACACCCATCCCAGGTTCCCTATTTCCCTGGCACACACTGAACAGCCAACAGTGAAGAGGAGAACAGGTCAATCAATCCACCAGAAAGGCTCCCTCCCAGGGCTGGGCAACAGGATGTCCATCAAGCATACGGCTTGGCTCATCCCCATGAAGAAGTAAAACCCTAACTTCCTGGATGCCCCCCCCCTCCAACAGTCACCCTTGAGAAGGGACATTCCAAGCCCTTTTAGGGGTGATAGCCACAGTGCTGCATCTGCCATAGCCCAACACATCCTGACACACAGGAAGCTGTCTCCCCAGGTCCCCCAGCACATGCACAAATCTGCACCTCAGCCAAACCCATGCCTCTGCCATCCCATCTGGGGCAGTACACCATCCCACTTATACTAAGAAGATGGGACCCTAACCCAAGAAGAAGAACCTCTCAAGACACAACAATTGGATATCCTCGGACATCCTCGTGCTCAAATCACGGACTACCTTGTAGGAGAATGGACAATGATAAAAAATCAACAACATAATCATGAGGGACTAACGTCCAGGATTATAGAAGAATTGCAGGATAAAGACACCATCCAAATTGCATGAGGAGGTAAAGGATAAGCCAGTGAGTACGTTTCAAGATCTCTCAAGGATTCCCACCATGGAAGCATGCAGCACCATCACTAGGCCCTGGCCGGGGGTGGGGGGCCGGCTCAACCCGTGCAACCACCTCCAACCCCACATGGCATCGAGAATAGGACAATATAGGACCAGTCATCCACGGCCTCGAAGATCGGATTTGTTGTGCTTTATTGAATCTGATGCACCCAGCCTCCAAACCAAGGTTACCGAAACATGGGAGCCAATTCTCAACCTCAATTCGGAACGCTCCTCTCACCAGGGTCTGGACCCACGGCCGCACCTGCCCGGGCCCTACCTCCTGATCACGTCAGGATAAACGACACACCATACAGCAGAATCTTGGCACCACGAAGGCGGGCCCTCAGCAGGGAAAGTGCTCTTTCGAGTGCAAGAACCCTCATGCGCTTCCACCATTCTCCTAAAAGTACCCCACAGTTCTTCAAAGTGAGCTGTAACGACCTGCACTGCAGCTACAAGGTCTTCAACCAAGACAACATTTTCAATGGCGGCCATCATCTGGATATATACAGCACTGCCGAAACGAGAGCCTGATCAGCAACGCCACTGCGAGCTGGGCCCCACCCCAGATCCCTCCGACCGCCCAACAAACGAGGATTTTTACTATTTATCTCAGCTCCACAATGAACTCAATGCATTCTATGCTCGGTTCGAGCAGGTAACCAACAATCCCCAGTCGAGTGCCCCAGCAGCCCATAATTCACTCATACCCACCATCACAGCTTCCAAAGTCAGATTGGCCTTCCTGAAAATGAACCCTCGGAAGGCGCGGACCAGCTGGCAGAGGTATTCGCGGACATCTTTAACCTGTCCCTACTCCACTCCAAGGTCCCCACCTGCTTCAAGAAGACCACCATCATACCGGTACAAAGAAGAACCAGGCAACGTGCCTCAATGACTACCGACCAGTGGTCCTGACTTCAGTCATAATGAAGTGCTTTGAGAGGTTGATCATGAAGCGCATCACCTCCATACTCCCAGAATGCCTTGATCCACTGCAATTCGCATACCGCTGCAACCTGTCCACATCAGACACCATTTCCCTGGCCCTACACTCATCCCGAGAGCATCTCGAAAACAAGGACTCCTACATTAGACTCCTATTTATTGACTACAGCTCCGCCTTCAACACCATAATTCCAGCCAAGCTCGTATCAAAGCTCCAAAATTTAGGACTTGGTTCCCCACTCTGCAACTGGATCCTCGATTTTCTGACCAACAGACCACAATCAGTAAGAATGAACAACAGCACCTCCTCCACAATAGTCCTCAACACCGGCGCCCCGCAAGGCAGCGTACTTAGCCCCCTACTCTACTCCCTGTACACACACGACTGCGTGGCAAAACTTGGTTCCAACTCCATCTACAAGTTTGCTGACGATACAACCATAGTGGGCCGGATCTCGAATAACGACGAGTCCGAATACAGGAGGGAGATAGAGAACCTGGTGGAGTGGTGTAGCGACAACGATCTCTCCCTCAATGCCAGCAAAACGAAAGAGCTGGTAATTGACTTCAGGAAGCAAAGTACTGTACACACCCCTGTCAGCATCAACGGGGCCGAGGTGGAGATGATTAGCAGTTTCAAATTCCTAGGGGTGCACATCTCCAAAAATCTGTCCTGGTCCACCCACGTCAACGCTACCACCAAGAAAGCACAACAGCGCCTATACTTCCTCAGGAAACTAAGGAAACTCGGCATGTCCACATTAACCCTTGCCAACTTTTACAGATGCACCATAGAAAACATCCTATCGGGCTGCATCACTGCCTGGTATGGCAACTGCTCGGCCCAGGACCGCAAGAAACTTCAGAGTCGTGAACACCGCCCAGTCCATCACACAAACCTGCCTCCCATCCATTGACTCCATCTACACCTCCCGCTGCCTGGGGAAAGTGGGCAGCATAATCAAAGATCCCTCCCACCCGGCTTACTCACTCTTCCAACTTCTTCCATTGGGCAGGAGATACAGAAGTCTGAGAACACGCACAAACAGACTCAATAACAGCTTCCCCACTGTCACCAGACTCCTAAATGATCCTCTTATGGACTGACCTCATTAACACTACACCCTGTATGCTTCATCCGATGCCAGTGCTTTTGTAGTTGCATTGTATATGTTGTGTTGCCCTATTATGTCTTTTCTTTTATTCCCTTCTCATGTACTTAATGATCTGTTGAGCTGCTCGCAGAAAAATACTTTTCACTGTACCTCGGTACACGTGACAATAAACAAATCCAATCCAATCTTCTTCACAAAACACCAATCTAGAACCCCCACGTAACCCAAGAGAAAACAAATATGAAATGTACATCCGGATAAAATAAAGGGTTAGACCGCTTCTGTGCTGACAGAATGACCCCCTCCCCCCCCCAGTTTTTAGTCACAGTGCATCTTTACTCCAGTGTTTAATCTCTGTAATTGTGTCGGGTTGTATAACATTTTGAAATCTGTTGTTACAATTGAGGTGTTTCACTGACTCTATCACTCTCTTTCAGCTATGATCGTGGCTCCACTTACAATGTGTTTGTGGGTAAAGGGCGACTGATTGCTGGGATGGATAAAGCTCTGATTGGGATGTGTGTGAATGAAAGACGTTTTATAAAAGTGCCACCTCACCTGGCCTATGGCGAAGAAGGAATGTGTAAGAAAGATTCTGGCTGATGTCCTTATCTTTGTCTTTATTTAGTAATTGAAGTAGTCCTTGTTTTGATTCTTAAAGAAATCTACCTCCTTTAGAACAGGAGACCAGTCAGCCCCTCAAATTTGTTCCGCCATTCAACAAAATCATGGCTGAGCTGTACTTCACCACCTTTAGTCCACTTCCCCTGATTGATGCTTGAGAGCTCCAATTGGCCCCAGTTTGTGGCTTTTTGCTGGAGTGCATTTCAGGTTTTGATTACCCTTTGTGTGACACTGTGCTTCCCTGAATAACCTGGCTCTCACTTTAAAATGAATATCCCCTTCGTTCTGGACTCACCACCCAGGGGAACTAGCTCCTTCGTATCTGCCCTCACAAATTCTTCGGACATTGTATACACCTTGATCAGATAACCCTTCAGGTTCCTATACTCAAGGGAATACAAGCCCAGCATATGCAACATGTTCTTGTAATTTACCCCTTTATATCCTAGTATCATCCTGGTGAATCTGTACTCTACCCTCTTAAGGGTATTTTATCCTTACAGAGTTTAGTGCCCAGAATTGAATGTAATACTCCACATGATTTCTGATATTTTTAATGTACAGCTGATATAATCCCACCTGGTGCCACCTTGTTTTTTGACGTATTGATGCTCGATATCTGGAACCCTGAAGATAAAGTGAAAATCGATGTTCACTCTAAACCTGGAAACTGCAGTCGCACAGTGCAGGTATCTGATTTTGTCCGTTACCACTACAATGGCACTCTCCTGGACGGTACCCTCTTTGACTCCAGGTATGAGAATTTCATTTCATTTTTCACTTGCTCTCCATGCATTGTTATTTGATTATTAATCTTTCCAGTGTTGATTTGCGAAAGCTGTCGTTTGAACAGCCCCTTGCTCACTGCTATTTGTCATGTCCTTACAGCCACACTCAGCAGCAAACCTATGACACCTATATTGGAATTGGCTGGTTGATCGCAGGCATGGATGAGGGGCTGCTGGGTATGTGCATGGGAGAGAAGAGGACGATCACTATGCCACCATTCCTGGGCTATGGAGACAAAGGAGATGGTAAGACTACCAGTAAAATTGTAGCTCGGTTGACCGACTGATTGAAATATGTTGCATATCAGCTCGGGGCAGAATCTGTCTGAATTCCTACCCATGGTTTAGTTGGTGAGCCTGTTACTCATCAAAGTTAATTGTGGGGGCGGCAGTGCCATAGCGTATTGTCACTGGACTAGTAATCTAGAGACCCAGGGCAGAATCTGGGCACCCAGGTCCAAATCCCACCACGGCAAATGGTGAAATTTGAAACCATTGTCATAAAAATCCACTTGGTTCTCCGTTTCTGATTAAATCTGCTGTAGGATTAGGTGCTCTACTACATTGAAGCATACTAATTTCAGGGATATTGGCCGGTAGTTTGATGGTAATTTTGATTCTTTGCCTGGTTCTGGGAAGCTGTTGATTTTAGACATGTGCCAAGGTTTTGGCAGTTTTTCCCCTCATTTGATCCTTGAAAAGAATTGGGTCAACCAGCAGCAGGCCTGAGGGCCAAGGTGATTTAGGAACTCGGGGAGGATATTGTCATAACCAGCAGCAGTGCCCAGCTTGACGGTTTGTCGAACTTTGTCCAACTCGGGAGTGGTGCTGGGTTTCCGATCGGGAGTTGTGCTGCCTGTGGAAGAGTTTTCACTCTCTCTGGGTTTGCTTCTTCACTTTTTTCCAGCAGTGATTTTCCCCATGTGAAGGCGAAAACTTGCTACCCGATTGGTATTTGCAGATGGGTGGCTTGGCGTTAATGGCTGCAGGGCTGCTTTGAGTTGGTGAAGGATTCTCCAACATTTCTGACTAGAGTGTGAAGTTCCGGTTTGTCATCTCTTCCAATCTGGCCTGGAGGACACTGTCCAGGCATTCAGTCAGTTGGTCTGTCACATCTGGGTCACTGGAGGACTGATATTGTTGGAGTGGGAAGGCAGACTTCTCTTCCAGGCAAGTATATACACAGCACGGTATCCCCTTGGGAAAATTCTGGTGGCTGCTTGACAGGTGACTGTCATGGTGTACCACAGGGATCTGTGTTGGGCCCTCAATTATTCATTAATGAGTTGGACTAAGGCATAGCAAGTCATATATCCAAATTTGCAAGTGATACAAAGTTAGGTGTCATTGTAGGCAGCCTAGATGATAGCAAAAATTGCAAGGAGATATTGACAGACTAGGTGAAGGGGAAGAATTGTGGCAGATGGAATTTAATGTAAGCGAGTGTGAAGTTATCCATGTTGGAACAGAAAAAGGAAAAAGCAGAATACTATCTATAAATGGAAATAGGTTAGGTGCAGTGGATGTCCAAAGAGACTTGGGGGTTCAGGTGCATGGATCCTGAAAATTCTAGGAAGTGCAGAAAATGATCAAAAAGGCTAATGGAATGCCAGCCTTTATATCTAGACGATTGGAATTTAAAGACACAGGAATTATGCTGCAGCTGTACAAAGCTCTGGTTAGACCCCACTTGGAGTCACTGTGAGCCGTTCTTGGCACCACACCCAAGGAAGGATATTTTGGCCTTGGAGGGAGGGCGACGTAGGTTTACAAAAATGATACCTGGATTACAGGGGTTGAGTTACGAGGAGAGATTACTCAAATTCAACCTGGTTTCGCTAGAATTTAGACGGTTAAGGGGTAATCTGTTTGAAGTATTCAAGATATTAACAGGGAGAGACAGGGTAGATAAAGATGAACTATTTTCATTGGTTGGAGATTCTAAAACTAGGGGGACATAGTCTAAAAATTAGGGCTAAGCCATTCGGGAGAGATGTTAGCAAGAACGTCTTCACTGAAAGGGTGGTAGAGATTTGGAACTCTCCCACAAACAGCAGTTGAAGCTAGAACAGTTCATTTTGAATCTGAGATAGATAGATTTTTATTAAGCAAAGATATTAAGGGATATGGGCAGGAATATAGAGTCAGGTCACAGATCAGCCGTGATATCATTTATGACGGGACAGGCTTGAGGGATTGAATGGCCTACTCCTGTTCCAATGCTGCTATGAATGTGTGGCGATATTTTAACATAGTATCATAGAATTTCATAGAATTTACAGTGCAGAAGGAGGCCATTCGGCCCATCGAGTCTGCACCGGCTCTTGGAAAGAGCACCCTACCCAAACCCACACCACCCTATCCCCATAACCCAGTAACCCCACTCAACCAACACTAAGGGCAATTTTGGACACTAAGGGCAATTTAGCATGGCCAATCCACCTAACCTGCACATCTTTGGACTGTGGGAGGAAACCGGACCACCCGGAGGAAACCCACGCACACACGGGGAGAACGTGCAGACTCCGCACAGACAGTGACCCAGCCGGGAATCGAACCTGGGACCCTGGAGCTGTGAAGCAATTGCACTAACCGCTATGCTACCGTGCTGCCCAAAATTTAGAATACCCAATTCATTTTTTTCCAATTAAGGGGCAATTTAGTGTGGCCAATCCACCTACCCTGCACATCTTTGGGTTGTGGGGGCGAAACCCACGCAAACACAGGGAGAATGTGCAAACTCCACACGGACAGTGACCCAGAGCCAGGATCGAACCTGGTACCTCAGCGCCGTGAGGCAGCAATGCTAACCTACTGCGCCACCGTGCTGCCCCATTTCATTATAACACTTTGTTCCAATATCTTGCTGTATTTCTCCCAATTGCTGAGTGTTTTGGCAAAGATTGGTATCATGACCAGTATAGGCTTGGAGGGCCGAAGAGCCTGTTCCTGTGCTGCATTCTTCTTTGTTCTTTGGCTTTTTGTGTGTTGCAAACCATTGCCGCTTTACGTTAATGAAGATCAGGAGTCAAATATGGAGCAGGGAGGGTCTATGCTGGATGTGTGAGACGTTGCGCAGGATTTGAGATGATGGAGGAAGTGGATTATTGTTGTGGAGCGAAGGTCCCTAACCAGGAGTGTCCTGGCTGCAGATAGCCCCTCAGCATTGAGTTGCAGGATGTAAAGTGCGGGTCCAATGGGATGGGAGCCACAGGTTTTCATACTGCTGGCGGTTTCTTGATTCAGTGATACCAGTGCAAACTTGTTGAATTTGCTTTGTGAGGAGGATCATTGGGTTCCCTAGCTAAAGGCCTGATACTGATGGGTGCCGCATTGAGAACGCTGATCCATTGCCACCTAATGAACAAATGAAAATACAACTCCTGGTTTAATAGAATAGCATTGGTGGATTAAAGTGGGGGAGGCAAGAGCTTCTGGGGAAGGAATGAACTCTGCTTTCTCCTTGCCCTGTGAACATACTTTACTGAAGAATTGTTGGAAACTGCTTTACTTTGTAAAGTTTCTGTGCATTAGCAACAGATGAAGTAACCAACACTGGTGTAAAATACAGGAAATTTGGGATGGGAGCTTTACTAACTGAGTGTACGCCTTGCAAATGATTTGAAGAACAGTGCAAGTAGGTGTTGCTAGATGTTGTTGTTTGTCCTTAGCTAACTTGTGTTTTCTCCTTTAATATTACAGGGAAGGATGTTGCCTCACAAGCCACTTTAGTCTTTCATGTAACTTTGGTGGATTTCCACAATCCTAAAGACAGCATTGCCATTGAACGGGAATTTGTTCCTGATCCCTGTTCCCGGAAAACAAAAGTGGGAGATTTTGTGAGATATCATTACAATGGCACTCTAATGGACGGCACTTTGTTTGACTCAAGGTATCTTTAAGCTTCATTCTCATTGATGTTGACTTCCAGTTATCTCACAGCTTTGTGGCCTTTATTGTCATTAGTTCTGCGGCTGTGCATAGACATGGCTGCGTCTGTACTGCCATGAGAAGGTGATCGTGGGTCTTCTCCTTAAACTTTATGGTGATGGTCCACACCATGACAAGGACTAGGAAACTCCCAGGATATTGCCTCTGACGAATACCTGAACCAGGTTCATGTGTCACATGGAGGGGAATCTGAACATGTTTGGGTTTCCTCTGTGTGGCGTGTTACCCTATTCTAGTTCACAGAAGTGTTACGGTGCAGAAGGAGGTGATTGGCTCATTGCGTCTGCATTAGCTCTCCAAATGAGCGTCATGACTTCGTGCCATTCCCTTGCCTTTTCCCTGTACCCTGCGCATTATTTCTATCCAAATAATCATCGAATGCCCTCTTTAAAGCCTTGATTGAACCTCCCTTCACCACACTTCCAGCTGTATTCCAGACCCCAAATACACAGTGAAAGTTTTTTTCTCACATTGCACTTGCTTCCTTTACAAATCACTTTAAACCTGTGCCCTCTCGTTCTTAATCCTTCTACGAGTGGGAACAGTTTCACCATATCTATTCTGTCCAGCCCCCTCATGATTTTAAACATCTCTATCAAATCTCCTCATAGTCTTCTCTCCAAGGAGAGCATTCCTAACTTCTTCAATCTATCCTCACAACTGAAGTAGCTCACCCCTGGAACCATTTTTGTAAACCTCTTTCTGCATTCTCTTGAATGCATTCACATCCTTACTACAATGTGGCACCCAAACTGTACACACTACTCCAGCTGAGGTTGAATTAGTGTGCTGTACAGGATCAGCATAACCTTGCTCTTGTGCTCTGTGTGGTGATATACATCACTGTGTACACAAAGGGTTAATGTACATACACTATACCTAGCTAGACACTAGAGGGAACACCAGAGACATGACACACAGTCAACCAATAGGTCGGTAAGATAGGACACGATCAATGGGCATTCACGAGACACACAGAGGTGACACTACCACAGGAGGGCATTACACCAACCCATATATAAGGACACATCGCACATGCTCAGGCTCTTTCCAGTGGAGACACTCAGTGAGTACAGACACAGGGTTGATTGAATATCACTCCCAGCACGTGGATTGTAGCAGACTGGTTCGTCAGTCTGAGTAGCTATAGCAGGATTAACAGTAGCGTCAAATCCAAGTAGGAGAATTGTTCATAGTTTAATAAACGTGTTAAAGTTATCTCCAAGTCTGAACCTTCCTTTGTCAGAGTGCACATCAAGGAAGCAGCTTATGCTACGACAAGAGCAGAACAAAACATGGTTCCAGGAGTGAACTGTTTCAATCCATATAGTTAAAACTCAGCAAACAGTGACAACCAGCAACAGCAGCCAGGCAAAATGATGTTCGAGATTCCGGTTCCACAGCAGCTGATGTACGAAGGCAATCTCTGTGAAAACTGGTGTTGGTTCAGGCAGAGATTCGAGATCTACCTGGTCGCGTCCGACCTAGATGGCTTGGCGGATGCAGAGAAAATAAAGCTTCTACTTACCATCGCGGGTCCAGAAGCAGCTGAAATCTTCCAGACCTTCAAATACTCAAAGGGGCAAAACAAGAGTGATTTCCAGGCAGTCCTGGACAAATTTCAACAATTCTGCGAGGAACATACAAGAAGAAAAGGTAAAAGAGGCGCCAAAACTCACCGCGAGGTAGGCTTGCAGCAACGAATGGCAGTTTTGAATTGCAGCCATCTTGGAAAAGGTGCTGCACGTGCGCAGTTGCGCGAAGAGCGCACAGAACGGGAAGGTCCATTTACGCATGCGCGAGAAGCCGCACATACGCAATTGCGAAAAAGGCCCCAAGTAAAGGAACAGCGATCTGCACATTCGCAATCGCTTCCTACGCACTACGACACACGCGTCGTGAAATCAGAGGCCCGGACCACGCCCACTTAAAGGAGAAATGTCCCAAAACACGGGGGGGAAAATTAACGCCTCAAAACCAGACTCTTTCACCTGGAACGACAGCAGTGCCTGAAATTCGACCAGTAGCTGAAAGTAACCTCCGCAGAACCCTGCAACAAGCAGTAAGCACCGCCCAAAGAGATGGTACAGTCCTTGAAGACTATGACTCAGACCTTGAATTCTTCTTTGGACATCGCGAGCCCAACGCCAGCTCCGACACAAAACGTGATATGGTCTTGGAAGACAACGACTCAGACGAAGCTTTCACCTTGGGAGGTGGCTACCCCAGTGCCAAATCCGAACCGCAACTAGACCTGTTGTACATTGACGACCCCGACGACGAGTTCTTCGGATTTGAGGATATTCAGCCCAGCAGATATGACATCCCGACTCGGGAGTGCAGGATTATGCTGCGGCCTGACACCAAGAGACAGAGAGTGGTACAAGCCCACAGAGAGCGGCCTGCTGCCTCACAGAGAGTGGTCCACGCACCGTGAAGGGTCTCCGACTCCACACAGAGAGTGGGCCATGCACTGCGAAGGGTCCCAGCCTCCACACAGAAAGCGATGAAAGCCTCCACAGCAAGCTCGTGGACAGACTCCACGATAGAAGCAACGCAAGGCTCCAGAGCGCAGTCCGTGCATGAACAAGAAGTGATGACAGTTTCCACAGAGAGACCAATGCACGATTCCACACAAGGAACGCTGCAAGAATCCACAGAGGAAGTGACACAAGCCTCCACAGCGAGCTCGTGGACAGCCTCCACGATAGAAGCAATGCAAGACTCCAAAGTGCAGTCCTTGCATGAACAAGACCATGAAGGTCTAGCAACCTCCTCTGAGCAACTAGCAGCAGACAATGCAAGTCTGCCACGCTCAAGTGAACAACAGAAAGACTATGACAGTCTGCCATGCTCAAGTGTACAGCAAGCAGACTATGACAGTCTACCACCCTCCAGTGAACAAGAAGAAGACTCTGACAGTCTACCCAGCTCAAGTGAAGGACAAGAACACACTGAGGCTCTACCCAATGTATGTGAGACAGGTGACGACGGCATCCCTCTTCCCCTACCAGATATGCAACGTGACAGACCTAAGCTAGAATGTACCGAGGCACTCGACAATCACAGTGAGACTGCTGGTGACTCCGGTGACACCACGTTACTTCAAACCTCATTCGCTCGAGCCTCTCCACAAGCATATGCATTCCTGAATGTTTTGACTCCGGATTGGGAGCACAACGAAACTTCAGAAGATTCAAGTGACCCTGAAATCACTCCGGATGGGGAGCATCAAGAAACCTCAGCTGACTCAAGTGAACCTGCAATGACTCCAGACGGGGAGCATCGACAAGCCAAAACTGACGCAGGTGAAACAGACCAGACTCCAGACGGGGAGCATCCACAAGCCAAAACTGACTCAGGAGAAACAGACCAGACTCCAGATGGGGAGCATCCACAAGCCAAAACTGACGCAGGTGAAACAGACCAGACTCCAGATGGGGAGCATCCACAAGCCAAAACTGACTCAGGAGAAACAGACCAGACTCCAGATGGGGAGCATCCACAAGCTAAAAAGTAAGCCGGACATGACTCCAGACGGGGAGCATCCACAAGCCAAAACTGACTCTGGTGAAACAGACCAGACTCCAGACGGGGAGCATCGACAAGCCAAAGCTGATTCAACACGGCACGCTCAAGGAGACAGCAGATGCCACAAATCACGCTGACACGAGTAACTGTGTGAAGGACTCGTATTATCACAGAGTGTGGTCCTTGAGCGCAGCAAACACGGCAACAAAACCAACCACCACAACAACATCAAAGACAATAGCAAGAAGCGTACCAAAGGCAACAACGTCGACAACGAGCGCGACAAAAACAACACCAATGGAATTACGACTGGAACAACATGGTACAACTGCAAATGAGGGACACTGTTACTGCTCAGCTCAGTACAATGACATGCCATGGCAGGACGATGCATCTTACCAATTCACGTTTGCTGCACTACCAACCGGCAACCTGGCTTTCAGGACAGATGCCATCAAGAATTACCACCACAAGCAACGCAAGAAAAAAAGAGTCCAAATCCGACAACGAAGTGGTTTGACCACTTCTTGGTTCCTTCAGCACAGAGACACTGATGGCGTTTACAATGCAATGCCACCATCAACATCACCAACTCACCAACCAAACAAGAAAGCCACTCAACCATAATAATTCATGAACTTTGGACTCATGCATATGATTTGGACTCATTGTTTAATGATCGCTTGTACAGAGTATCACTCATCTACCTAGTTTGTTCAATTTTCTTTAACACTGTACAGAAAATATGTAACATGAAAAAATGGGGGATGTGGTGATCTACATCACTAAGTACACAAAGGGTTAATGTACATACACTACACCTAGCTAGACACTAGAGGGAACACCAGAGACAATACACACAGACAGTCAACCAATAGGTCAGTAAGAAAGGACACGACCAATGGGCAGTCACGATACACACACAGGTGACACTATCACAGGAGGGCATTACACCAACCCATATAAAAGGACACATCACTCATGCTCAGGCTCTTTCTAGTGGAGACACTCAGTGAGTACAGACACAGGGTTGATTGAACATCTCTCCCACCACGTGGATTGTAGCAGACTGGTTCGTCAGTCTGAGTAGCTATAGCAGGATTAACAGTAGCGTTGAATCCAAGTCAGAGAATTGTTAATAGTTTAATAAACGTGTTAAAGCTATCTCCAAGTCTGAACCTTTCTTTGTCAGAGTGCACATCAAGGAAGCAGCTTATGTTACGACAAGAGCATAACAAAACAGTGCCCCTATTAATAAAACCCAGAATACTGTATAGCGGGATCAGGGTATTGAACGCGACGATCATAATGAATGGCGGAGCAATGACGAAGGCCCTCCTGCTATTTTCAATGTTGTTCTCTTTTCTTTGGAGAAGTCTGAAACGAGAAAATTGCCATGTCCTCAAATGTTTGATTTCTTTTTCAGCTATTCCCGGAATCACACTTACAACACATACATAGGGAAGGGCTATGTTATTGCAGGGATGGAGGAAGGATTACTGGGCGTGTGTGTTGGCGAGAAAAGAACAATTATGATCCCACCTCACCTGGGATATGGTGAAGAAGGGATAAGTAAGTTGGTGTCTGTGTAATTGTATTACTCCTTCTGAATTTCTGATTTTAAATTGAGGAAATGTAATAGTGAAATAAAGGGGCAACACGGTGGCACAGTGGTTAGAACATACAGTGCAGAAGGAGGCCATTCGGCCCATCGAGTCTGCGCCAACCCACTTCAGCCCTCACTTCCACCCCATCCCTGGAACCCAATAACTCCTCCTAATCTTTTTTGGACACTATGGGTAATTTAGCATGGCCAATCCACCTAACCTGCACATCTTTGGACTGTGGGAGGAAACCGGAGCACCCGGAGAAAACCCACGCAGGCACGGGGACCCTGGCTCTGTGAAGCCACAGTGCTATCCGCTTGTGCTACCGTGCTGCGGCATCACAGCTCCAGGGACCTCGATTCAATTCCAGCCTTGGGAGACTCTGTGTGGAGTTTGCATTTTCTCCCCGTGTCTGTGTGGGTTTCCTCGGGTGTTCCGCTTTCCTCCTACAGCCCAAAGATGTGCAGGTTAGGGTGGATTGGCCATGCTAAATTGCCCCTTCGTGACCAAAGGTTAAGTGGGTGAAGTAAATGGCAAAGGGGAGTCCAAGGAGTTCCTAAGAAAGACATTTATTTAGCACGGGGGCAGCAGGTTAGCACAGTCGTTAGTACTGTTGCTTCACAGTGCCAGGGTTCAATTCCCGCTTGGGTCACTGCGTAGAGTCTGCACGTTCTCCCCTCGTCTGTGTGGTTTTTTTTTCCCTGAGTGCTCCCACACACACAAATATACATATAAATATCTATATCTTGAGAAGTGATTGTGACCAGCAATCATATCCACGATTAAGGAATTTGAAGCATTTACCTTGTTTCAAATTACACTTTTAATCCAACTCAGCTACCATTTGATTTTAAACTCTGTATTCAAACTACTATTGCAAAGTCATAAAATCTGGAAAATAAAACATTAAAGCTAGCAGCACAACAAAGAAAATCCACACAAATGCATTATTAAACACACACTCATTCATTGGAGCTTCTCCACAACATTTTGCTCTCATTCAATATTAATAATTAGAACTGATTTAGAATATTCAGAGAAAACAAATGAAATGGATTAAGACAGTCTTCTTTATTTGAAAACTAATTAAAATTCAACGGTAAATTCTCAAGAATTATACATAAAGGTAAGTTTAATAATCTTTTCACAGCCGCAGATAGCTTTTGAAACAACCCATTTTATTGCCCCAGAATTCCCACTCTCCCACCAGAACAAAGCAATTGCTTTAACAACTCCTCTATCATTTTATCACAGCTTATTCTTCTCACTTGATCAAATTCAAAATACAACTACAGAACACAATAAACAAACAATTTTAAACCACAGAGGGTAAACTCAATCACACAGGCACTAGATACAAACTCACAGAGAAGGAAAATCACACCGACACTAACACACAGGAAAAACAAAGCTTTCCTTTTCTACTGAGCTGCCAGCAGTTCTGAATGAGTTAATCAAAGCCTGAAAAATACCTTTAACCTTGTATGCAATAAAACCAATCATTTCCCAGAATCGGACGTCTTGTTTCAAATGTGCTTTCAGAATGCAGTGATTCAAACTGTTTCAAATTGTTAATTTAGCTTTTTGGAAAAACCCATGTGTCACATTTCCCCGATCTTTATTTCCATCATCCTCATTCATCTCCCGGTACCCAAAAGCGCACATCATTCCCCTTTGGACTGAGAGTAGAGACTTTAACTTGTCCATCTCCCTCCAACACTTCTGTTCATTTAAGGCACACCCGGGGCACCAATACCCACACTGCCTTCTTGTAAAACCCATAACACACACCAACACCCGTGTCTTTCTTTTCCCCGGGAATGATCCTTGACTATCCCAATATCACCTGCTCAATTTCAACAATCTCTCACATATCGTAACCCGCTTTGACACAAAAGGGTCCTTCCAGCAGCCATTTGTCACTGGGCACCTTCCACAAGGTAGTTCAAATTGCCTTTCCCTACTTGTTTTCTTTCTTCTTTGGGTCCGTGACCCCTGCTTAGGCACTCCCAAAGTATTAAAATCGACATCCGGAGCGCTTTATGGCTCAGCCCGGTCTAAGTATCACTTAGTCAACCTTGTTGATTGCCAAATGTTGCATCTCCGAACCCTGCTGTTTATGTTGCTTATGCTGATACAGGGTGAGCCTTTTTAACCATCAGGCAATGCTGGTATCTTCAATTTACTGGTGTCGTTACGAATACCCATCAGATGGCACAGTTGTTAGCATTGCTGCACCACAGCGCCAGGGACACGGGTTCGATTCCCACCTTGGGTGACTGTGTGGAGTTTGCACGTTCTCCCCATGTCTGCATGGGTTTCCTCTGGGTGGTCCGGTTTCCTCCCACAGTCCAAAGATGTGCAGGTTAGGTGGGTTGGGCATGCTATATTGACCCTGAGGGTGAGGTTATACGGCCTAGGACGAATGGTCTTTCAAAGAGTTATAGCTGGGGGAAGGGCAATTATGATGCCATTAAACATGACTTGGGAGGGGTAGGTTGGAGAAGTAGGCTGCAAGTGTTGGGCACACTGGATATGTGGAGCTTGTTCAAGGAACAGCTACTGCGTGTTCTTGATAAGTACGTACCGGTCAGGCAGGGAGGAAGGCGTTGAGCGAGGGAACCGTGGTTTACCAAAGAAGTGGAATCTCTTTGTGAAGAGGAAGAAGGAGGCCTATGTGAAGGTGAGGTGTGAAGTTTCAGTTGGGGCGCTTGATAGTTACAAGGTAGCGAGGAAGGATCTAAAGAGAGAGCTAAGACGAGCAAGGAGGGGACATGAGAAGTATTTGGTAGGTAGGATCAAGGAAAACCCAAAAGCTTTCTATAGGTATGTCAGGAATAAAAGAATGACTAGGGTAAGAGTAGGGCCAGTCAAGGACAGGGATGGGAAGTTGTGTGTGGAGTCTGAAGAGATGGGCGAGATACTAAATGAATATTTTTCGTCAGTATTCACTCAGGAAAAAGATAATGTTGTGGAGGAGAATGCTGAGACCCAGGCTATTAGAATAGATGGCATTGAGGTACGTAGGGAAGAGGTGTTGGCAATTCTGGACAGGCTGAAAATAGATAAGTCCCCGGGACCTGATGGGATTTATCCTAGGATTCTCTGGGAAGCCAGGGAAGAGATTGCTGAGCCTTTGGCTTTGATTTTTATGTCATCATTGGCTACAGGAATAGTGCCAGAGGACTGGAGGATAGCAAATGTGGTCCCTTTGTTCAAGAAGGGGAGTAGAGACAACCCCGGCAACTATAGACTGGTGAGCCTCACGTCTGTTGTGGGTAAAGTCTTGGAGGGGATTATAAGAGACAAGATTTATAATCATCTAGATAGGAATAATATGATTAGGGCTAGTCAGCATGGCTTTGTGAAGGGTAGGTCATGCCTCACAAACCTTATCGAGTTCTTTGAGAAGGTGACTGAACAGGTAGACTAGGGTAGAGCAGTTGATGTGTATATGGATTTCAGTAAAGCGTTTGATAAGGTTCCCCACGGTAGGCTATTGCAGAAAATACGGAGGCTGGGATTGAGGGTTATTTAGAGATGTGGATCAGAAATTGGCTAGCTGAAAGAAGACAGAGGGTGGTGGTTGATGGGAAATGTTCAGAATGGAGTTCAGTTACAAGTGGCGTACCACAAGGATCTGTTCTGGGGCCGTTGCTGTTGGTCATTTTTATAAATGACCTAGAGGAGGGCGCAGAAGGGTGGGTGAGTAAATTTGCAGACGACACTAAAGTCGGTGGTGTTGTCGACAGTGCGGAAGGATGTTGCAGGTTACAGAGGGATATAGATAAGCTGCAGAGCTGGGCTGAGAGGTGGCAAATGGAGTTTAATGTAGAGAAGTGTGAGGTGATTCACTTTGGAAGGAATAACAGGAATGCGGAATATTTGGCTAATGGTAAAATTCTTGGAAGTGTGGATGAGCAGAGGGATCTCGGTGTCCATGTACATAGATCCCTGAAAGTTGCCACCCAGGTTGATAGGGTTGTGAAGAAGGCCTATGGTTTGTTGGCCTTTATTGGTAGAGGGATTGAGTTCCGGAGTCATGAGGTCATGTTGCAGCTGTACAAAACTCTGGTACGGCCGCATTTGGAGTATTGCGTACAGTTCTGGTCACCTCATTATAGGAAGGACGTGGAAGCTTTGGAACGGGTGTAGAGGAGATTTACCAGGATGTTGCCTGGTATGGAGGGAAAATCTTATGAGGAAAGGCTGATGGACTTGAGGTTGTTTTCGTTGGAGAGAAGAAGGTTAAGAGGAGACTTAATAGAGGCATACAAAATGATCAGAGGGTTAGATGGGGTGGACAGCGAGAGCCTTCTCCCGCAGATGGAAATGGCTAGCACGAGGGGACATAGCCTTTAGCTGAGGGGTAATAGATATAGGACAGAGGTCAGAGGGGTAGGTTCTTTATGCAAAGAGTGGTGAGGCCGTGGAATGCCCTACCTGCAATAGTAGTGAACTCGCCAACATTGAGGGCATTTAAAAGTTTATTGGATAAGTATATGGATGATAATGGCATAGTGTAGGTTAGATGGCTTTTGTTTTTTGACTTCCCATGTCGGTGCAACATCGTGGGCCGAAGGGCCTGTACTGCGCTGTATCGTTCTATGTTCTAAAAGGAAGGTGCAGACTTGATGGGCCGAATGGTCTCTTTCTTTACTGTCGAGATTCTATTCTGTTTTACACTGGGCTTAGAACATAGAACAGTACAACACAGTTCAGGCCCTTCAGCCCACGATGTTGTGCCGACCATTTATCCTAATCTAAGATCAACCTAACCTACACCCCTTCAATTTACTGCTGTCCATGTGTCTGTCTAAGAGTCGCTTAAATGTCCCAAATGACTGACTCCACCACCTCTGTTGGCAGTGCATTCCACACACCCACCACTCTTCTTGTGTAGTGTCCTGATGAGTGCAAGATAAAAAGTTTCAACATGTCTCTTTTTTTCAGTAATGAATTTTAGTTAAAGATATAAACTTCTTTCTTGGAGACCCTTGAATTAGATTCCTTACTTTGCGAATGCAATCTTGTTAAAGTGAAAAATCAATGTCATTTGCATCTGTAATTATATAAGTGTGCACTTTACATAATCCATAAACTGGTAAAAGTATAATTGCTCCAGCTTTTTGTGCTGAGTTCCCGTCTCTTTGACGTATGCACTTTCACCACTTTGAATCGATAATCTGTTATTTTTAAAGAGGTGATTCGATTCTTGACCTGAATTTGCAGACGCCCAGAATTTTGTGCTGAGTTGATTTTCTCCCAGACATTAACCAGTGTTGCTCTGACCTGCCTTTTCATATTTGACATAGGTGGAACCATCCCAGGCTCTGCTGTCCTAGTTTTCCATATCCAAATGATAGATGTCCACAACCCATCCGATGAAATTGAGATCAAGACCTACCACAAACCCAGTAACTGCACCATCCGGAGCAAGAAAGGAGACTATGTTAAATATCACTACAATGCAACACTGATGGACGGAACAAAGTTAGATTCCACGTAAGTTTTGCTGTTGAGCTATGCTTCTGATGATACTGGTGTGGACTGAATACCTCTACCATAGTTCAGATAAAATGAGCTGTTGCTAATTCTCAACAGTATTATGGAGGTAGAATGGCTTTTGTACTACTTATTCTGGTTGAGCAAGCATTTATTTCCCAGCGGGGAGCTGGCAGGCAAAGTCACTGAATTACTGTTAGACTATGGGGAATGGGACTTGAGACCATAAGAAATAGGAACAGGACATTCGGCCCCTCGAGCCTGCTCTGTCATTCAGCAGGATCATGGCTGATCCGACATTTTACCATCTCGCCTTCTATCGCCACCAGCAGCATTCCCCCCCCCTTCTAGGCACCATCTCCCCCGCACTGCCCTTTCCCCCTATTCACCGCCGCCCCTTCTACCATCCAGCGCTGCTCCTCCCCCACCTGACACCAATGAGCCTTGATGCTCAATGTTGACTGGTTATTCAACTGCAGAGGCATCATTGTGGCTATTGCCTGCTTCCGGATCAGGGATCTGTTTGAGAGTGGCAGATCTTCCTTTCTTCAAATGAAGGATGCTGGTGGCCCTGCGAAGTGTCAACCAGTTGAAAAAGACTTTCAGCATCTTTGTTTCTGAATGTTAATGATGTTGGGTTTTAAAGCTTTGCGTAAGAAATCATTCTGTTGATGGTTTATTGATGGTTAACAGTTGACGACAAGCTGGGCGAGTGCACCCATATTGGAGGTTGATTCTTATCAATTAGCTATCTTGAACCAAATACAGACACACACACCGGCGGCTCCTCTGTGACTTGCGTCTGAAGAGTAAGGCCCTAGTAAACCAGGCACCATTGAGGGAATTACAATGTGGCTAAAGAATGCCCTGTGACTAATTCTGTCCTGTCTGGAAGATGCAGAGAATTGGTTGTCTGGCTGGCTGGGGTATATTTCGGGGGGGGAAAGAGGATGTGGGGGGGGAGGGGCGCTGACTTGTATACGTGGTAATTTACAGCTGAGTCTGGTTAGAAGTGAGAATTTTAGAGTGGGGGTTGGGGAGAAATTTTTGTTGTTCACAATTATAAACGTACAGCATAAAATTCCTGCCTCTTTCACGAGCTAGTCTTTCAAAACCAATATCCCTACAGCTTCCTTATCTAGTGTTCAAAAGAAAAGATGAGATTCTTTGGGAAGAGGGGAGAAAGATTTAAGCTCCCTTTTTGTTAACAATATTTTTCCTGTTTAACAGGCAACTCTGTATTATTCCCTGAATGAGAATCAAGCTAAGTACAGCTTGTTGAGTCAGCTGTGACTCACTGAGTAGCACTCTCGCCTCAGAGTCAAAAGGTTGTGGGTTCAAGCCTCACTCTAAAGACCTGAGCACAAATTCTAGGCTGGTAACACCTTCACGAGGTGTTAAAAATTAAAAATGGAAACAAATGCTGGCTTAGCCAGTGAAACCCACATCCTGTGGAAAAAAAATCTTAATTCATTGCAGAACTGAAGAGTGCAGGGTGTCCTCTTTCAACAGAGATGTTCAACCGAGACCGTGCCTGCTCACTCAGATTGCCTGCTCACTCAGATTGCCTGCTCACTCAGATTGCCTGCTCACTCAGATTGCCTGCTCACTCAGATTGCCTGCTCACTCAGATTGCCTGCTCACTCAGATTGCCTGCTCACTCAGATTGCCTGCTCACTCAGATTGCCTGCTCACTCATATGGATGTAAAAGGAAAGCCAAGAGGCTGTTTCTACAAAGAGCAAGAGGATTGCTCTCTGGTGTCCACAGGCCAATCTTTATCCTGCAATCAAGCCCTAAAATAGATTATTTTGTAATTTCTGGGAGCTTGCTGTGCACAAATGGGTTACCGTGTTTCCAAAAACGCTACCGTTGAAAAATAATGGAATTTCCTGAGTTCTCTTTTCCCAAGCTGGAAATATCCGGTCAAGTACAAGTTGTGTTTTCTGTGAGTTTCCTGTTGTGTGGCAATCAATTTCCTTCCCTCTCCTGGCTGTCAATCATACTTTCTCAATGTAATTTTAAAATAAATGACCAACAGGGCAGCACGCTGGCGCAGTGGGTAGCACTGCAGTCTCACGGCGCCGAGATCCCAGGTTCGATCCCGGCTCTGGGTCACTGTCCGAGTGGAGTTTGCAAATTCTCCCCGTGTTTGCGTGGGTTTCGCCCCCACAACCCAAAGATGTGCAAGGTAGGTGGAATCAACACGCTAAATTGCCCCTTAATTGGAAAAAATTAATTGGGTACTCTAAATTTTTAAAAAAGAAGAAAAAAAATAGATGACCAACAAGGTGTAAACTTGACATGATGCTGGGCCCCTTAACTGCAGATCCCAATAACCTGTCTCTGGGACAGAGGGAGGATCCAGGGTCTGTGCTCATGGGTCCATCAGGAATTAATGCTGGCTCCCATTCTTTCTCCAACTCTAGTTTTGTTTTACAGTCACATAAACCTGTGTTCTGGACAGGACCAAATGAATGCGTTCTCCTTTCACCATCAGTGCCAGAATCAACTAAAGCCTCGGGCTGTGTGTCCAGTCACCGACTGCTGTAAGCAAGGCACAGAAGGGCACATGGTGGCTTGAAAGTCTAAGATCTATATAGGCGCACATTCCGACTTCATTAATTTAGTTTGGGGAAAAACTTTTAAATGCCAATGCAGGTTCTAACTGAGGTTTTCTTTCCCACTGCTGCTGTTGATAAGCCATTCCTGTTGGGAGTACTGAGTTGTGTTTGACTTTGTTGTATTCTTCTGCCAAGTATCATAAATGAGAGGTTGAATAAACTCGGTTTGTTCTCACTGGAACGACTGAGGTTGAGGGGCGACCTGATAGAGGTCTACAAAATTATGAGGGGCATAGACACAGTGGATAGTCAGAGGCTTTTTCCCAGGGCAGAGGGGTCATAGATTTACGGTGTGAGGGGCAAGGTTGAGAGGACATGTACGAGGCAAGTTTTTTACACAGAGGGTAGTGGGTGCCTGGAACTCGCTGCCGGAGGAGGTGGTGGAAGCAGGGACGATAGTGAGATTTAAAGGGCATCTTGACAAATACATGAATAGGATGGGAATAGAGGGATACGGACCCTGGAAGTGCAGAAGATTTTAGTTTAGACGGGCAGCATGGTCGGCACAGGCTTGGAGGGCGGAAGAGCCTGTTCCTGTGCTGTACTTTTCTTTGTTCTTTGAATCCAGGTGAAGTGGGGTTAATAAGTGGCGTTCAATCCGAAGCAAGGATCTTTAATCTAAACAAAGGAAACTACAAAGAACAAAGATACGAGGGGCAGTTTGGCTGGAGAACCACATTAAATGGTACGATGGTAGGCGGGAAATGGTTAGCTTTCAATGAATAGGGTTGTGCAGTGCCCAGCACTGCTGCTTCACAGCGCCAGGAACCCAGGTTCAATTCCGACCTTGGGTGACTGTCTGTTTGGAGTTTGCAGTTTCTCCCCGTGTCTAAGTGGGTTTCCTCCGGATCCTCCGGTTTCCTTCCACAGTCCAAAGATGTGGAGGTTGGGTGGATTGGCCATGCTAAATTGCCCTCCAAAGGTTAAATAGGGTTGCAGGGTTAGGGCAGGGGAGAGGGCCTAGGTAGGGTGCTCTTTCAAATTGGCGGTGCGGTCTAGGTGGGCCGAGCAGCCTCCTGCACTGTAGGGAGTCTATGATTCTAATTAATACACGGTTTGCAACAAATTTACATTTCTTTAAGACACACATAGCCAGCAGGAAATGTGATGCATGGCTAACAAGAGAAGTTAAGGATTCTAACAGATTAAAGGAAGAGGTTTATAAAGTTAGCAAAAGGGTGGAAACCTGAGGGAATCAGTTGATGTGATTTATTTGGATTTGCAGAGGGCTTTCGATAAGTCACGTGCAAGAGCTGAGTAAACAAAATGAGTACACATGGGATTAGGGGAAATATATTGGCATGGATTGAGGATTAGTTAACGGACAGAAAATAGGGAGTAGGAATAAATGGATCATTCTCATATTAGCAAGTTGTGATCGGTGGGGCAACATTAGGAGCAGTGCTTGAGACCCCAGCTGTTCACCATCTATGTCAATGATTTGGATGTAGCAACCAAATGTAATATTTTCAAATGTGCTGCTAACAGAACAAGGTGGAAGGTGAGTTGTGAGGACTGTGCAAAGAGGTTTCATGGAGATTTAGACAGCCCAGTGAATGGGCAAGAACATGATGCAATGTAATGTGGATAAACGGGAGGTTATTCTCTTTGGTCGAAAAAACGGAAATGCAGGAAGAGTACTTCTTAAATGAGGAGAGAATTAGGTGACCTTGTTCATAAGTCACTGAAAACTAACATGCATGTTCAGCAAGCAATTAGGAAGGCAAATGATATGTTAGCCTTTATTGCAGAGGATTTGAGTAAAGGAGTTTTGCTGCATTTGTGGAACCTTGGTGAGACCGCACCTGGGGTATTGTGGGCTGTTTTGGTTTCTTTAAATAAGGAAGGATAGAAAATAGGAGCAGAAAGTAGGCCATTCAGCCCTTCAGGCCTGCTCTGCCATTCATTATGATCATGGCTGATCATCCACGTCCCACTGCTCCCCCCCCCCCCCCCCCCCCCCCCCCCCCCAATATTCTTTGATCACTTTTGCCACAAGAGATAAATCTAACTCTTTGGAAACATACAATGTTTTGGCCTGAACTGCTTTCCTGTTTTTGCTACCAAAGTGAATAAACTCACATTTATCCACAGTATGCTACATCTGCCATTCATTTGCCAACTCGCTCAACTTGTCCAAATCACACTGAAGTATCTCTGCATCCTCCTCACAGCTCACTCTCCCACCCAACTTTGAGTCATCTGCAAATTTGGAGAAATTGAATTTAGTTCCCTCATCTAAATCATTAATATATATATTGTGAATAGTTGGGTCCCAGCATGCTTGCCTTATCCCTCTAGTCGCCTCCTGTCATTTGGAAAAAGGCCTGTTTATTCCTACTCTCTATTTCCTGCCAACCAGTTCTCTACCAATCTCAATACAATCCCCCCAATTCCAAGTGCTTTAATTTTACATGCTAATCTCTTATGTGGGATATTGTCAAAAGTCTTCTAAAAGTTCAAATAAACCACATCCACTTGGTCCCCCTCATCAACTCTACTAGTCAAATCCTTGAAGAATTGCAGTAGAGTTGTCTACAGTTTATACTGGCCATAAAAGGAGTACAACGAACATTCACCATTTTTTTAATTCTTCCATGGGAGTGGATGTTGCTGGCAAGGCTAGAATTTGTTACATTAATGTCCTTGAGGGTGAACATAGAACATAGAACATAGAACAATACAGCGCAGTACAGGCCCTTCGGCCCACGATGTTGCACCGAAACAAAAGCCATCTAACCTACACTATGCCATTATCATCCATATGTTTATCCAATAAACTTTTAAATGCCCTCAATGTTGGCGAGTTCACTACTGTAGCAGGTAGGGCATTCCACGGCCTCACTACTCTTTGCGTAAAGAACCTACCTCTGACCTCTGTCCTATATCTATTACCCCTCAGTTTAAAGCTATGTCCCCTCGTGCCAGCCATTTCCATCCGCGGGAGAAGGCTCTCACTGTCCACCCTATCCAACCCCCTGATCATTTTGTATGCCTCTATTAAGTCTCCTCTTAACCTTCTTCTCCAACGAAAACAACCTCAAGTCCGTCAGCCTTTCCTCATAAGATTTTCCCTCCATACCAGGCAACATCCTGGTAAATCTCCTCTGCACCCGCTCCAAAGCCTCCACGTCCTTCCTATAATGCGGTGACCAGAACTGTACGCAATACTCCAAATGCGGCCGGACCAGAGTTCTGTACAGCTGCAACATGACCTCCCGACTCCGGAACTCAATCCCTCTACCAATAAAGGCCAACACTCCATAGGCCTTCTTCACAACCCTATCAACCTGGGTGGCAACTTTCAGGGATCTATGTACATGGACACCTAGATCCCTCTGCTCATCCACACTTCCAAGAACTTTACCATTAGCCAAATATTCCGCATTCCTGTTATTCCTTCCAAAGTGAATCACCTCACACTTCTCTACATTAAACTCCATTTGCCACCTCTCAGCCCAGCTCTGCAGCTTATCTATATCCCTCTGTAACCTGCTACATCCTTCCACACTATCGACAACACCACCGACTTTAGTATCGTCTGCAAATTTACTCACCCACCCTTCTGCGCCTTCCTCTAGGTCATTGATAAAAATGACAAACAGCAACGGCCCCAGAACAGATCCTTGTGGTACTCCACTTGTGACTGTACTCCATTCTGAACATTTCCCATCAACCACCACCCTCTGTCTTCTTTCAGCTAGCCAATTTCTGATCCACATCTCTAAATCACCCTCAATCCCCAGCCTCCGTATTTTTTGCAATAGCCTACCGTGGGGAACCTTATCAAACGCTTTGCTGAAATCCATATACACCACATCAACTGCTCTACCCTCGTCTACCTGTTCAGTCACCTTCTCAAAGAACTCAATAAGGTTTGTGAGGCATGACCTACCCTTCACAAAGCCATGCTGACTATCCCTGATCATATTATTCCTATCTAGATGATTATAAATCTTGTCCCTTATAATCCCCTCCAAGACTTTACCCACTACAGACGTGAGGCTCACCGGTCTATAGTTGCCGGGGTTGTCTCTGCTCCCCTTTTAGAACAAAGGGACCACATTTGCTGACCTCCAGTCCTCTGGCACTATTCCTGTAGCCAATGATGACATAAAAATCAAAGCCAAAGGTCCAGCAATCTCTTCCCTGGCCTCCCATAGAATCCTAGGATAAATCCCATCAGGTCCCGGGGACTTATCTATTTTGATCTGCCACCCTTACCTGGTCTGGCCTACATGTGACTCCAGATCCACAGCAATGTGGTTGACTTTTCACTGCCCTCTAAAATGGCAATTTATATCAGGACAATTTGGGATGGGTAACAAATTCTGGCCTTACCAGCAACAACCACATCCCATGGATGAACTAAGAAATGTATAGACACTTCGGTATGTATGTATATATATATATATATATATATATATAATATACACACACACACAACCACACACACAAAGTTAACATACAAGTACAGCAAGCAATTAGGAAAGCAAAAGGCATGTTGGTCTTTATTGAGCACCAATAATAAAAGTCTTGCTACAGTCGTTTGATGAGATCACACCTGAAATACTATGCATTTTTGGTCTCCATATTTAAGGAATGATATACTTGCATTGATGGCAATACAGTGAAAGTTCATTAGATTGGTCCCTGGGCTGAGACGGTTGTCCTATGATGAGATGCTGAGTAATTTGGGTCTATGTTCTCTGGAGTTTATAAGAATGTGATCTCACTGAAGATTATGAAGATACTTGATAGGTTAGATGCTGAGAGATTGTTTCTGCTGGTTGGGGAATCTAGATTACAGGGGGCCCAGTCTCAGGATGGGGTGGTGGGGGGCTGTTATTTAGGACTGAGTTGAGGAGAAATGTCTTTACTCAAAATGTTGTGAATCTTTGGAATCCTTTACCCCCCAGGTGGTTATGGCTGTGACATCATTGAATATACTTAACGCTGGGAAAGATAGAATTTGGTGTCTTGGGAGAATGAATGGATCTGGGGAGTTGGCGGGAAAATGGATTGAAGCCAAGATCAGCCTTGATTGTATTACATTGTGGAGCAACATTGATGAGCTTATGGACTTCTCTCACTCCCATTTCTTGTATTCTTAAATCACCCTGGACTCTCATCTGTTATAATGAGTTCAACCCCAATTCATGTTTGTTATATTTATATAACCTCAGTAAGCAACGGTCCAATGATTTGCACTCTATCCAACTAATCACCTCCGCGTGCTCCCTGTAGTTTGGAGGAGTCTAAAGTGCTTTAATTCTGAACTTGGTGAAGGTTTTTAATAGGATTAGCATCACATCTCCACTTTTCGTCAATGCATCTTACTATAAAATGAATATAAAGCGATATGGGAAGAGGTGGGTATATGTGATTATGGATACTGCCTATGTGGAGAGTGAAGACCAGCACGGACTGGTTGTGGGGAGTGAAGACCAGCACGGGGCTGGTTGTGGGAAGTGAACCCCAGCACGGACTGGTTGTGGGAAGTGAACCCCAGCACGGACTGGTTGTGGAGAGTGAAGACCAGCACGGGGCTGGTTGTGGAGAGTGAAGACCAGCACGGGCTGGTTGTGGAGAGTGAAGACCAGCACGGGCTGGTTGTGGGGAGTGAAGACCAGCACGGGCTGGTTGTGGAGAGTGAAGACCAGCACGGACTGGTTGTGGGGAGTGAAGACCAGCACGGACTGGTTGTGGAGAGTGAAGACCAGCACGGACTGGTTGTGGGGAGTGAACCCCAGCACGGACTGGTTGAGGAGAGTGAAGACCAGCACGGACTGGTTGTGGAGAGTGAAGACCAGCACGGACTGGTTGAGGAGAGTGAAGACCAGCACGGACTGGTTGTGGAGAGTGAAGACCAGCACGGACTGGTTGTGGAGAGTGAAGACCAGCACGGACTGGTTTGTGGGGAGTGAAGACCAGCACTGACTGGTTGTGGAGAGTGAAGACCAGCACGGACTGGTTGAGGAGAGTGAAGACCAGCACGGGGCTGGTTGTGGAGAGTGAAGACCAGCACGGACTGGTTGTGGAGAGTGAAGACCAGCACGGACTGGTTGTGGAGAGTGAAGACCAGCACGGGCTGGTTGTGGGGAGTGAAGACCAGCACGGGGCTGGTTGTGGAGAGTGAAGACCAGCGGCTGGTTGTGGAGAGTGAAGACCAGCACGGACTGGTTGTGGGGAGTGAAGACCAGCACGGACTGGTTGTGGAGAGTGAAGACCAGCGGCTGGTTGTGGAGAGTGAAGACCAGCACGGACTGGTTGTGGGGAGTGAAGACCAGCACGGGCTGGTTGTGGAGAGTGAAGACCAGCACGGGCTGGTTGTGGGGAGTGAAGACCAGCACGGGCTGGTTGTGGAGAGTGAAGACCAGCACGGGCTGGTTGTGGGGAGTGAAGACCAGCACGGGGCTGGTTGTGGAGAGTGAACCCCAGCACGGACTGGTTGTGGGGAGTGAAGACCAGCACGGACTGGTTGTGGAGAGTGAAGACCAGCACGGACTGGCTGTGGAGAGTGAAGACCAGCACGGGCTGGTTGTGGAGAGTGAAGACCAGCACGGACTGGTTGTGGAGAGTGAAGACCAGCACGGACTGGTTGTGGAGAGTGAAGACCAGCACGGACTGGTTGTGGAGAGTGAAGACCAGCAGGGGCTGGTTGTGGGGAGTGAAGACCAGCACGGACTGGTTGTGGAGAGTGAAGACCAGCACGGACTGGTTGTGGGGAGTGAAGACCAGCACGGGGCTGGTTGTGGGAAGTGAAGACCAGCACGGGGCTGGTTGTGGAGAGTGAAGACCAGCACGGACTGGTTGTGGGGAGTGAAGATCAGCACGGACTGGTTGTGGAGAGTGAAGACCAGCGGCTGGTTGTGGAGAGTGAAGACCAGCACGGACTGGTTGTGGAGAGTGAACCCAGCACGGGGCTGGTTGTGGAGAGTGAAGACCAGCACGGACTGGTTGTGGGGAGTGAAGATCAGCACGGACTGGTTGTGCTGAGTAGCTTGTTTCCATGTTGTAATTCTTGATACTGCTATTTTCTCCGGGAGACTGGCTGTAAATTATTCAGATTCTCTGTTGATCCTTTGCATTTTTGAAACTAGTGCACACTTGCTGTGACTGAATCACTGTTTAGATAAAGAGTAAAAACGTCACAGGCAGGAGTTTCTGTTCCAACACATTCCCCTTGGCGAACAGCTTCATGTTAATGTGGTATCTGCTGATGTGGACAGGGCGGCAGTGAATGGAAGTCTTAATGTCATTTAAAAAACAGATGTTCTCAAAAAGAATCCGGAATGTCAGCATTTGAGCACTTTACAATCTGGATTAAAATTTTGTTTAACCCTGTGTTGGCTTTTCTTGTGAAATTTCTAACAGTGATTTCATCTCTTGAATAGAGGCATTTCCTCCCTCTCACCCTCTGTAGCACCCCCTGCCTCCATCCACTCTCAGATTAGAAGACCACTGATGACATAAGAACTAGGAGCAGGAGTAGGCCATCTGGCCCCTCGAGCCTGCTCCGCCATTCAATGAGATCATGGCTGATCTTTGTGGACTCAGCTCCACTCTCCGGCCCGTACACCATATCCCCGAATCCCTTTATTCGTTAGAAAGGTATCTATCTTTTTCTTAAAAACGTTTAAAGAAGGAGCCTCAACTGCTTCACTGGGCAAGGAATTCCAGAGATTCACAATCCTTTGGGTGAAGAAGTTCCTCCTACACTCTGTCCTAAATCTGCTTCCCCTTATTTTGAGGCTATGCCCCCTAGTTCTGCTTTCCCTGAGCAGTGGAAACAACCTGCCTGCATCTATCCTATCTATTCCCTTCATAATTTTATATGTTTCAATAAGATCCCCCCGCATCCTTCTAAACTCCAATGAGTACAGTCCCAGTCTACTCAACCTCTCGTCATAATCTAATCCCCTCAACTCTGGGATCAACCTAATGAATCTCCTCTGCACTCCCTCCAGTGCCAATATGTCCTTTCTCAGGTAAGGAGACCAAAACTGAACACAATACTCCAGATGCGGCCTCACCAACACCCTATACAATTGCAGCATAACCTCACTAGTCTTGAACTCCAGCCCTCTAGCAATGAAAGACAAAACTCGTTTAGCCTTCTTAATCACCTGTTGCACCTGCACACCAACTTTTTGCGACTTGTGCACCAGCACACCCAGGTCCCTCTGCACAGCAGCATGTTTTAACATCTTACCGTTTAAATAATAATCCATTCTGCTGTTATTCCTCCCAAAATGGACAGCCTCACACTTGGCAACATTGAATTCCATCTGCCAGACCCTAGCCCATTCACCTAACCTATCCAAATCCTTCTGCAGACTTCCGGTATCCTCTGCACTTTTTGCTTTACCACTCATCTTAGTGTCGTCTGCAAACTTTGACACATTGCACTTGGTCCCCAACTCCAAATCGTCTATGTAAATTGTGAACAACTGCGGGCCCAACACTGATCCTTGAGCGACCCCACTAGTTACAGGTTGCCAACCAGAGAAACACCCATTTATCCCCACTCTCTGCTTTCTGTTAGTTAACCAATCCTCTACCCATGCTACCACTTTACCCTCAATGCCATGCATCTTTAGTTTATGCAGCAACCTTTTGTGTGGCACGTTGTCAAAAGCTTTCTGGAAATCCAGATATACCACATCTATTGGCTCCCCGTTATCTACTGCACTGGTAACGTCCTCAAAAAATTCTACCAAATTAGTCAGACACAACCTACCCTTTGTGAACCCATGCTGCGTCTGCCCAATGGGACAATTTCCCTCCAGGTGCCCCGCTATTTCCTCCTTAATGATAGATTCCAGCATTTTTCCTACAACCGAAGTTAAGCTCACCGGCCTATAATTACCCGCTTTCTGCCGACCTCCTTTTTTAAACCGTGGTGTCACGTTTGCTACTTTCCAATCCTCTGGGACCACCCCAGAGTCTAGTGAATTTTGATAAATTATCACTAGTGCGTTTACAATTTCCCTAGCCACCTCTTTTAACACTCTGGGATGCATCCCATCAGGGCCAGGAGACTCGTCTACTTTTAGCCCCATTAGCTTGCCCAATACGGCAACCTTAGTGATTACAATCATCTGAAGGTCCTCACCTATCATATCTTTATTTCCATCAGTCACTGGCATGTTATTTGTGTCTTCCACTGTGAAGACTGACCCAAAAAACCTGTTCAGCTCCTCAGCCATTTCCCCGTCTCCTATTATTAAATCTCCCTTCTCATCTTCCAAAGGACCAATATTTACCTTAGCCACTCTTTTTTGTCTTATATATTTGTAGAAGCTTTTACTATCTGCTTTTATGTTCTGAGCCAGTTTACTTTCATAGTCTACCTTACTCTTCTTTATAGCTTTTTTAGTAGCTTTCTGTTGTCCCCTAAAGACTTCCCAGTCCTCCAGTCTCCCACTACTTTTTGCCACTTTGTATGTTTTTTCCTTCAATTTGATACTCTCCCTCACCTCCTTAGATATCCACGGTCGATTTTCCCCCTTTCTACTGTCTTTCTTTTTTGTCGGTATGAACCTTTCCTGAACACAGTGGAAGATCGCTCGGAAGGTTCTCCACTGTTCCTCAACTGCTTCACCATGAAGTCTTTGCTCCCAGTCTACCTTAGCTAGTTCTTCCCTCATCCCATTGTAATCGCCTTTGCTTAAGCACAAAACACTAGTGTTTGATTTTACCTTGTCATCCTCCAACTGTATTTTAAATTCCACCATGTTGTGGTCGCTCCTTCCAAGAGGATCCTGAACTATGAGATCATTAATCTATCCTGCCTCGTTACACAGTACCAGATCTAGGACCGCTTGTTCACTTGTAGGTTCCATTACATACTGTTCCAGGAAATTATCCCGGGCACATTCTATAAACTCCTCCTCAAGGCTGCCTTTACCAACCTGGTTAAACCAATCGATATGCAGATTAAAATCTCCCATGATAACCGCTGTACCATTTCTACATGCATCCGTTATTTCTTTGCTTATTGCCTGCCCTACCATCCTGTTACTATTTGGTGGCCTAAAGACTACTCCTATCAGTGACCTTTTCGCCTTACTATTCCTGATTTCCACCCAAATTGATTCAACCTTGTCCTCCATAGCACCAATATCATCCCTTACTCTTGCCCGGATGCCATCCTTAAACAAAGCTACACCACCGCCCTTACTGTCCATTCTATCCTTTCGTATGGTCTGATACCCTAGGATATTTAACTCCCAGTCGTGACCACCTTTTAACCATGTTTCAGTAATGGCCACTAAATCATAGTCATTCACGATGATTTGCACCATCAACTCATTTACCTTATTTCGTATACTACGAGCATTCAGGTAAAGTACACTTATGCTGTTTTTTATGTCTTTGTTATGAATCCTAACACCTTGATCAGTAACTTCTCGCAATTTATTTTTCCTCTTACCCTTTCTCCAAATTTTCCGTGTCTTTGAACCCATATCTCTACATAATAACCTGTCACGTAACCTGCTGCCTTGATCTCCATTAACCATTATACTGTCCATAGCTTTACACTTCCCTTCCCCCCCCCCCCAACTTGCTAGTTTAAAGTCCTTGTGAACAACCTATTTATCCTATTCGCTAG
This sequence comes from Scyliorhinus torazame, assembly GCF_047496885.1. NCBI lineage: Eukaryota > Metazoa > Chordata > Chondrichthyes > Carcharhiniformes > Scyliorhinidae > Scyliorhinus > Scyliorhinus torazame. The sequence continues at coordinate 2,000,073 of NC_092717.1, forward strand.
AACACTGGTCCCAGAATGGTTCAGGTGAAGACCGTCCCAACGGTACAGGTCCCTCCTGCCCCAGTACTGATGCCAATGCCCCATGAAATGGAATCCCTCTTTCCCGCACCACTCCTTTAGCCACGTGTTAACTTCCCTAATTTTCTCGACCCTATGCCAATTGGCACGTGGCTCGGGTAGTAATCCTGTACCACGGTGCAGTGGTCAGTCAACGCATCCTCCTTACAACCCTCTTCCTCATCCACACAGGGAGCAAGTACCTCATACCTGTTGGACAAGGTCAAGGGCTGAGGCTCCTCCACTCCTAAACTCAGGATCCCCCTACCTGCCTCCCTTGCAGTCACACCACTCTGTCCCTGACCACTGTCCGAATTAACAGTACTTATTCTACCGGGTGTGACTGCCTCCTGAAACAAAGCGTCCAGGTAATTTTCCCCCTCCCTGATGTGCCGCAGTGTGTGCAGCTCGGTCTCCAGCTCATCAATTCTGAGCCGAAGTTCCTCGAGCAGCCAACACTTGCTGCAGATGTGGTCACTGACGGTCTCAATGGGATCCACCAGTTCCATCATCATACAGCAACAGCACATCACCTGTCCAGCCATATTCAATTATTTTCATTTTTTATTTTTAAATTTTTTTTAATAGAACCTCAAAAATAAACCCGAACACCAACAAAAACACAGCCCTCTCTCGCCACTCGCCCGAACTCAGTCACTCACCTAAACTCAGATGCACTCTGTTCCAATCAGCACTCCGTGACTAAAGGCACTCCTGCCACACCTTTTGTGCACTCACCTCTCCCAGCACTGACCCGGCTCTCTCTCTTTCCGCGCTTTTTAAATCTCCCGGCTCTCTCCTCCCGCGCTGTTTTCGCTGTCCCGGCTCTCTCCTCCCGCGCTGTTTTCGCTGTCCCGGCTCTCTCTCCTCTTGCGCTGTTTTCGCTGTCCCGGCTCTCTCTCCGCCTCAACTTTTAAAATCTCCCGGCTCTCTCCTCCCGCGCTGTTTTCGCTGTCCCAGCTCTCTCTCCTCCCGCGCTGTTTTCGCTGTCCCGGCTCGCTCTCCTCTCGCGCTGTTTTCGCTGTCCCAGCTCTCTCTCCTCTCGCGCTATTTTCGCTGTCCCGGCTCTCTCTCCTCCCGCGCTTTTAAAATCCCCCGGCTCTCCTCCCGCGCTGTTTTCGCTGTCCCGGCTCCCTCTCCTCTCGCGCTGTTTTCGCTGTCCCGGCTCTCCTCCCGCGTTTTTAAAATCTCCCGGCTCTCTCCTCCAGCGCTGTTTTCGCTGTCCCGGCTCTCTCTCCTCTCGCGCTGTTTTCGCTGTCCCGGCTCTCTCTCTCCTCCGCTTTTTAAAACTCCCGGCTCTCTCCTCCCGCGCTGTTTTCGCTCTCCCGGCTCTCTCCTCCCGCGCTGTTTTCGCTGTCCCGGCTCTCTCTCCTCTCGCGCTGTTTTCGCTGACATTTGAGAGCAGGTTATTTGTCCCACCTCAGCTAAGGAATAGTGCGCGCTACACAGGTACACGGGATAAATATCTTGGCAGCTAGCAACATAACCAGATTCAGCTTTGTCATTGCTTTAATCTGTTTAGCTGCTATTTGTCCTTGGATATTAAACACGGGCAGTACGCATGGGTGACTGTTTATATGAACAAAATTGGAAAGTTACATATTTCTTTCAGTCACAACTATGGAAAAACATACAACATCGTCCTGGGTTCTGGTCAAGTGGTCATAGGGATGGACATGGGCCTCACTAATATGTGCGTTGAAGAGAAACGAACCATCATTATCCCACCTCACCTGGGCTATGGAGAGAGCGGAGTTGGTATGTAACAACCTACTGCTATTCTTGGGTTTAGAAACTTGAAGTATAAATAAGAACAGGAGTCATGGATTTTACCTGTTATTTTGGATGAAGAAAGAGTGAACTCAATTAAAACTCCCAGCTGTAACTGACTTTATTTGTGGGTCTGTGCTGTCACTCCCAGTACTGTGAGCAAACTGGGAGAATTGGGATAACAACTGTGATGGTCATTTTCAGATGAACAAAACTGAGTTATGATTTGTGGATAAGTTGTATGGACACACGTTGAGTGCTAGTTTTCTCCGATAGTATGACCACATCAAAATTAAAATCTTACTGACAAATTAGAGAACAGTGATGATTGGCATACTCCCATACAGAATTGCCCATTTCTGATATTTTCCTTTCCCCATTACTACTGCATTAACACTCCTTCCTAAAATAGCAAAAAACGCTGGACTGCATGTGTCTCTGTCTTGCGTTTCCCAGTGAATCCTACCGTGGCTACAGGTTGAAGCAGCTGTTTTCTGGCCAACATGAAGTGGTGTTCGGACTTAAATGATACTTTGGAGAATGAAGTGTAAAGAATGGTAATGCTTGTTGGTGACACTGCTGGATTAAACATTGTGATTCTATCTTTCAGTGGGAGAGGTACCAGGCAGCGCTGTGCTTATTTTTGACGTTGAGATGGTAGAAGTTGTCACAGGTCTCCCAGAGGGTTATATGTTCGTTTGGACTTCTGAGGTATCATCGCCTGATCTCTTCCAAGAGATTGACAAGGACGAAAACAAGGAAGTCAGCCCAGAGGAGGTAAAACTAATGAATTTTAATAGTGAAACACCATCGACTCGAGGAGTGTGTGTGCGCATTCAGGGACAAGAGGAAAGTGTTAGGGGAAGGCGGGCAGAGTACGTCTGTGGGTGGAGGATGGATTTGGGAGGGGGTGTGGGTGAGGGGTTGTGATGGTATGGCTGGTAAAACTTTCACAATCAGTGGAAACCAAGAAGAAATATGTAAATTAATTTTGGTCAATTGATGTCAAGGATTTGTTATGTTTGCTACAAAGAATCTTTGTTACCGAAGTTACCCATAGAAGGGGCGGCACGGTGGCGCAGTGGTTAGCATTGCTGCCTCACATCACCGAGGACCCGGGTTCAATCCCGGCTCTGGGTCACTGTCCGTGTGGAGTTTGCACATTCTCCCCATTTCTGCGTGGGTCTCACCCCCATAATCCAAAGATGTGCAGGGTAGGTGGATTGGCCGCGCTAAATTACCCCTTAATTGGGGGGAAAAATTAATTGGATACTCTTAATCTATTTTTTTTTAAAGAAATTACCCAGAGCACGATATTGGCGTTAAAATGATGGAAGACATGGGTTGTCTGAGTAGTTACAATTGATGGTTATACTGTCTTTGTGCTTATTCACTGAAACTCAGTTAATGATATTGGCAAATGTTAATGCAATCTTGCCAAAGATGATACGTGGCAGGATGCGGCGAATCTAACTTTTATTCAACTGAAAACAAACCATCCTCTCAACTGAGACACCGAAAAGGAAAATTCCAGTGGGAGTGTTTTAAATTCCTGGTTTTTCTCTTTCCATTTGTTTCTTTTATTGTTTATTAAGGAGAGACTGTAACGTTTAAAAGTGGAACACACTATGTTGATGCTCAGTGTTGGCATTGGGCATTCCTGGGCCTGATAGAGCAACATTACATATTAAGTAAATTGTGAGAGGGGGAACAAGATTAGACACCCTGTGCCCTTTATCATGGGCTCAGCATAGTAAACCAATGAATAATTTACTATACTGATCAGAAAGAGGTTAGGTTATTAATATTCTGAGCTGAGTTGAGTGATGGGGTAACAGTACAGAAAGAAGTTGCATTAATATGGAGCCATTCACAAACTCAGGAAATCCCAAAGTGCTTTAGAACCAGTCATTGAATCCTACAGCATTGCTTGTACCAGTCCTTTGAAAGAGCTCCACTTCCCTTCTTTCCCCATAGCTCGGCATTTTTTATTCCCTCTTTCAAGTATTTAAAACCGATTAGAAAATGAAAATATTAGAGAGGCATAAAGTGCAGCATTTGAGCACCTTCTTTATCTCGTGTTTCCTTCACCAAATACACATTTTCAGAATTTATTAACCAACGTGACCCTAAAATATTATTGACTCATCCGCTGTGCTTCTCTTTTTTTAAATCCTCGATAAATTGAAATTTCCTTCAGCTAAATATTGGGAAGACTGAAGCCATTGGCCAGGATTTCACTGGCACCAGGGGGCAGGCTGGGAGGCATGGGGGCCGTTAAAATTGGGGTTGGGGAGCTGTGTTGTATCAGCTATCTAATGCAATATGGGATGCAAGAGGCTGCATTCAGCAAGGAGGCCAGCAGCTGATTTATGTATGTAATTGTCCTATCAATGGTCATTTTACGTTGTCGGCATTTGGCCAGGGGCAGGGTGATCCCCACCAGCTCAATGGAGGCAGATTACCAGCAGCAGCCCAAGGGGATAAATCACACGGACCAAAGAAGGAACTGTGGACAGGGAAGGCAACACGTATGGCTTCCCAGACACCTCCCTAACAGGGTTTCCACCCAACACTAGGCACAATGATTTATATATTTTTAACTTGCATATGATTAGGGCCGATGGTCAAAAGCTTGATCAAAGACATGTGGTTTAAAGAGCATCTTAAAGGAAAAGAAGGAAGACAATTTTAGGGAGGTAATTTCAAGCTTAAAGGCAGTTGTCGGAAAAGCCACTAATGGAGCGATTGCAATCTGGTCTAACTACCATGGTTTCCTGTGTTCCTCAAGCAACAGCAAGTACCCCAAATTCCATCTGTTCCTCTGAGCTTCGTAGTGTCCTGCCATTCATTGGATTGGATTGGAATTTTTTATTGTCACGTGTACCGAGGTACATGAAAAGTATGGTTCTGCATACAGTCCAGACTGATCGTTCCGTACATTTAAAAAAAACATAGGACATACATAAATACACAATGTGAATACATAGACACAGACATTGGGTGAAGCATATAGGAGTGTAGCACTGCTCAGTGGAGAAGATGTGTGAAAAGATCAGTTCAGTCCATAAGAGGGTTAGTCAGGAGTCATTCAGGTCTTAATTACATACTCCTTTGTCCTGTTTCTTCTTCCAAAGTGTACCACCTCAAACTTATCAGGGTTAAATACCATCTGCCACTGCTCTGACCAACCCAACATAAAAGAGCTTGCATTCCTTATTGCCTGAATGATGTGAGAAACAGCTCTGGTCAGCTCTTTTTCGAGTTTCAAACTTGTTTAAAACTATTTTCCTTCTTACAGTTTTCCAAATACATCCTGGCCCAAGTGGAAAGTGGTCAGGGGAGACTAGCCCCTGGTTTTTCTCCCGATAAAATCATCGAGAACATGTTCTCCAATCAGGATCGGAATGGAGATGGCAAGATTAGTGCTGAAGAGTTCAGGCTGAAGAATGAGGAGAAGACCAGCCATGATGAACTATAAGGCTACGGTCGACATCAGTTCTGTTATTGAGTGGAAAAGTAAAGAGTTAACCTGTGGGTTGTTGATTGGGAGCTGGGTCTTATCCATGTTTCTATTCTACAGCTTTGGTATAAAACATATCACTGACATTGGAAACCTGGATGCTCAGACAGAATTAGGAATCATGTTCATTTGCTGCTGAGCACGGTTGATTCACAAAATTATTTTATAGTGTTTTTTACATTTGAATTTTAGTTTTTATTAAGAGGGAGAGTAATCCTTTCCCCAGCCCCAGGCTATACGCTCCAAATTAGTTTTACTTTGAGTCCAATTTTACATGCAGTTAAATATCATCAAGTCACAGCTCTTGTGCCAAAAAATGTAAATATTTCATTGATATTTGAAAGCATATCTTGCAACTTATTATCTTCTACTTTTTTTTGTTGGTCAATCTTTTATTCAATGAGAAGCAGTCAGATTTCTGTTTGAATTCATATTTTGGGTGACTAGGACTGATTGCCAGTATGCAACACTAGAATAGAAAGTAGAGGTTCAATGTCTTGTCACCCTACGTGTTACTGACGAGGATCTACGCAGCATCCATGAATAAAGTGAAACGGGGAGGAAATGAATTGAACCAGTTGCTATGGATCTTGTTCTCTGTGAGACATTTTCTCCTAAATAGGGTATGCGCTTATACTCAATTTTCTAATATTGCTAGTTTGTTAATGGATATCTAAATTATGGTTCACACTTCCTCTGGATAACCCCCACTGCCTGTTGTAATGTACAACTGTCACCTAAAGATCAACCAGGCCAGTGACAGCATTGAGGAGACTGTTGCTCAGGTTGTAATTAAAACTATTTGTAAGGCTCCAAAGTCATGGAGAATTTTACATTCTCTGCACAGACTCTGGACTGTGATCCCTCACTGCAGTCCGATGCAACCTGATTACAAAAAGAGTGGAATGATTCAATGATACTTGCTTTGAATAATATGAACACTAATAATTTCCTAATTTTGTATAAGAAGGAGATTGATGTGAAATGCATGGTTGTGGAAAACTCGTCACTGGTGCCCTGGCTTGGCTGATGGAACGTACTTGTGAATTGGATGTTATTGCTACAGGAGAAGTGATAGGGAGTAGGGCCGATGGCATAGCTGTTTGAAAGAACCAGTATAGCTGCAAAGGGGCTGAATGGTCCCCTGTCCCATAAGATTCCATTTTTCATAAACCACATTTACTTGTCACGTTAATATTATTTTTCACTTTCCTGGGCTACTTTGAAATAAATGCACAAATTAAACTGACACTGAACTCTTAGCGTGCTGTAGTGTAACCATGGTAATGGTTAATCACACCCAATTGTAGCTGACCATGACATCACTGGGAGCCAAGAGTTTGAAGGAGCTGGATTGAGAAAGCTTGGCTGTCACTTATACAAAGTTGACATCATCTTTGGTAATAAAAACCAAGAGCTGGAAAAGCTCAGGTCTGGCAGTATCTGTGGCGAGAGTAGCAGGTAGGACTGTTGTTTATGTACCAGGGTCTACCCTTCCCAATAAGCAAAGACCTGGCCAAATTGTCAGTGCAGCAATATTGGTGCAGCCCTTAAACCAGGCCAGAGAGGAGCTGCTCCGATGCACCTGAATATTCATTATCAACCTGAGATAGCCACATAGCTTTGCCTGACTGTGGTACACACTACACAATTGTCTGAACAATGCCTCTTGTATGCAGGAGTCCAAATACACCACTTACTGGACCAGAAGTATTCGACTACAAGTCTTGCTACCAGAATGTTACACACACACTACACCCTCTAGATTCTGTGAACAAGGCCTCCTCAATTGATGCTCTGATCCTGTAAATAAAATGATAGGGATGATGGCTGTTAAGCCTCTCGGGCCTGCTGCATCGTTCAGTTAGTTCATGGCTGATTTGCTCTGTAAATCCTAGAAATCATTACCTGAAAGCCCAATGCCCACAGCCTTTTGAAGAAGAAACTTGCATAGTTCCACTAACTTGTGTGTGAAGCGCCTGCCGATTCTACCTGAGCTGCCTTGTTCTACTTCTTGAGAGTTCCACCAGAGCAAATAGTTTCTCGATCTACCCGAACAATTTCTATCATTTGATCAACCCTGAATCTTCTAAACTTGGCAGGGCAAGATTAGACAATCTGTCATCATACTTGAACCAGGTTGTTATTATTCTGGTGTAAGATTTGGTATCTTTCTGATGGAGTGTTCAGTTGCTTCCACAGTCGAGGTAAGCTTCCTGAAGTGAGCTACCCAAAATTGAACACAATTATTCCAGATGGAATCTAACCGAGGCTCTGCACAACTTAAGTATTACTTCTTCCCCTTTGAATTCAAAGCTGCCTTTGGGGCAAACGCCAACATTTTTCATAGCTTTCTGACTTCAAAGCATTCCGAAGGCTCTCCCAAGTGTGGAGGAATCAGGATTTACGACCTTCAGTAAGGGTAATTGCTGATCCTTGTGTTTTGCAGTGGGAAAATGCCCACAGTCCTCTGTAATTAGCACTACACCTCCAAAGCTCATTGATGGAGAATCAGGCTTGTATTTGAAAATAACTTTTTCTTGGTCTATCACTAAACAATTTCACTTTGAAACGATTTACTTTCAATAAAAGAGCTTGTATTTTGACAACAAAGTGTGTGGAAATCTCATCTTTAAACAGAGAACATTTTCATACAATTTATATATTTGGGCTGAATTATTGCCTTTGTGTATTAGTTTTTGCAGCGACATTTATACGTCTTGGAATCTTTTCGTGAATACGGTAGTATTTAATTTGCTTGAAAGATACCAAGATCAGCTCAATCCTTAAATTCTGAAAAATCCAGTAAATTACTCCATGTAGTAGTGTGTACACATGTTGCAGTGAATAAATGGAACCCATGTGGATAATTTTTATGCATTTTGGTGTTTAGGATCTACTGCATTTACACTTATTTCTGACTGGCATGGCATATATTCCATTTCTAAAAAAACACACAGAGCATTAAGTTCACAATGGGTGTACCTACACCTCAGGGATTGCAATGGTTCAAGAAGGCAACTCCCAACACCTGACGGGCAACTAGTGATGGGCAGTGAATGCTGGTCTAACCAGCGACAGCCACATCCTGTAAATGATTTTTTACAAAATACCAAGCTTACCTTTGGATAACAAGGAGCTGAATGCATACTTGCTGATAGAAATGTACTATCAAGGCACAATAAAAATGCCTTGCCTTCCTCAGCCTGTTTCTGATACAGTAAGTGGGTAATGTCCTTTGAATAGATATACAGCTCAGTGAATGAGCTGTTTTACTCTGTACATGACCAAATTATCATTATGTAACCTGCAAAACACCAATTTCAAGAAAAACCACTCCACACACAGAATGTAAGAGAACTTTATTGTTATTTCTCTTCCATTTCCACCACCCTTCCCCTGTTCTTTGTGTGGAGAGTGGGCGAGTTGTTTGGGGGTGGGGGCGCAGGTGGTGTGTGTTAGGAATCAGACAATACGGACAGCCAGTATATAATTTGGCCTATTTAATTATAATTACTTGTGTTTAAACTTATAATTACTTGTGTTTAAACTTGCACAAACCTGGTGACTGATCAGTTTAACACACGTATTAATATAAAATCTAATTTCACCTGTGCTGCAACTTGGGTCAAGTGGGGCTGGAATTGACCGCACACGAGGCCAGGGTGTCGAGACACAAGTAAGTGAGGATCAATGGAACGCTCCGAATTTAAGGAAGCTGCTGGAAGCAGATCTGCAACAAAGTGGGTTTGCGAGAAGTGGAGATGGCCAAAGGTTGGTGACTCCTTACTATGGGCCTGTGAAGTAGTGGCATGATTGAATACCTGAGAGTGTGTTGATTGTTGTTTTTCTGCAGCTTCAAAAGGCATTTGATAAAGTGCCACATCGGAGGTGTAATTTTTTTATTTTTAATTTAGAGTACCCAATTCATTTTTTCCAATTAAGGTGGCCAATCCACCTAGCTTGCATATTTTTGGGTTGTGGGGGTGAAACCCACGCAAACATGGGGAGAATGTGCAAACTCCACACGGACAGTGACCCAGAGCCGGGATCGAACCTGGGACCTCAGTGCCGTGAGGCTGCAGTGCTAACCACTGCGCCGCCATGCTGCCACTCGGAGGTGTAGTAAAATTAAGGGTTACAGTATTAAAGGGAGAGGGTATCACAGATAGAGTAGTAGTTAATTGATGGTTTTCTGACTGGAAAGATAGAAGTAGTGCCCCTTGCAGGGAATATTGGCTCATATTTTCACATTTATTATTGGAGTGTGAGCATTTCTGGAAAGGCTAGCATTTACTGCTCACCAGAATGCCCTTGAGAAGGTGCTGGTGAGTTACCTCCTTGAGCCACTGCAGTCCATCTGGTGGAGGGACACTCGGAGCTGCTAGGAAGAGAGTTCCAGATTTTGATCGAGCAACAGTCTAAGAAGAGTGATACTGTGCTTGCTTAGACAGCACATATACTAAAAAGAATGATATTACTCCAAGTCAGAGTGGTATGTTGTGTGTGTGTGTGGGGGGGGGGGGGGGGGGGACTTGCAGGTCATGACGTTTCCAAGTGCCTGCTGCCTTGTTCTAGGCGGTAGAGGTGCTGTTGAAGAAACCTTGGTGAGTTGCTGCAGTTGAGCAGCGGAGTTTTAAATGAGCCCAACCTTATGGTTGGAAGATGGGAGAGAAAACTTGAATAATTAAATATAAAGGGAACCAAGACAGGTTGTGGGTTCAAGCCCTAATCCAGAACAGCACTAACAGTGATGCCATCTTCAGATGATGTTAAACTGAGACTCCAAGCACCTTCTGAGGTGGACACAAAAGTAGCTCATGCCAATATTTCTACAACTGGGGAGTTGTACAATTGGACTTGCATAAGAACGTAACAAATAGGAGCAGTTGGCCATTGGGGCTCTCGGGCCTGCTCTGCCATTCAATAAATCATCATAATAATAATCGTTGTCATAGGTAGGCTTACATTAACACTGCAATGAAGTTAATGTGAAAAGCCCCTAGTCGCCACACTCCGGCGCCTGTTCAGATACACTGAGGGAGAATTCAGAATGTCCAATTCATCTAACAAGCACATTTTTTGGAACTTGTGGGAGGAACCCGGAGGAAACCCACACAGACACGGGGAGAACATGCAGACTCCGCACAGACAGTGACCCAAGCCAGGAATCGAACCCGGGTCCCTGACACTGAAGCAACTGTGCTAACCACTGTGCTACCGTGCGTTGTTCTGATTCCTGTTTGGCCCCATAACCCTCGACTCTAAAAATCTGTCTGATTCTGCTCTGAGTAGATTCAATGACACAACCTCCATCCACTATTCTCCCGAGAAGAAAATGTCAAATATTAACCCTCAGCGAGGAAATTCTTCCTCATCTCTGTTGAAGTGGAAGACCCCTTACTTTGAAACTATGCCTCCCAGCACTAGATCATCCTTTCAACGTCTACCCTGTCAAGCTCCTTCGAATCTAATGCTCCAATAAGATCACCTCATTCTTCTTAAACTCCAATGAGTACAGGTCCAACCTTTCCTCAAGACAACCCCTCAACCCAGGAATCGGCCTCATGAACTTTCTCTGAACTGCTTCCAATGCAAGTCTATCCCACCTTAAGGTGACCAAATCTGCAGACAATATTTTTGGTGTGGTTTCACAATGTTCTGTATCGTCGGAGAAAAATATCCCTACTTTTATATTCCACACCCCTAGCAATAAAAGCCAGCATTCGATGTTCCTTTTTAATTACTTGCTGTCTCTGCAAGCTTACATTTTGTGTACAAGGACACCCACATCCCTCTGTTGAAAAACCTATTGTCTGTCCTGTGTGTCCCTTTTTATCCCCATCCTACTGCCTGCTTTGATCTACAAGCCTCTTTAAATAATATTGTATTTTTCTATTCCTACCAATCCCACGTGTTCCAATTTTTTGCTCACCCACTAAACCGTTGAAGATTCTGTATCCTCCTCACAACTTGCTTTCCTTCCTACCTTCAGCAAATTTGGCTGCAATACAGTTGGCCCCTTCACTAATATACATAATTAATGCCCTAGCACTGATCCAAGCATCACTCCACTAACTAGTTTGCTATCCTAAAAACAATTGCTCCAGCTCTGTTTCCTGTTAATGAGCCAGTCCTGTACCCATACTAATATATTGCCCCAAAGATCTTGCCTTCTGCAGTAACCTTTGATGTGGCACCTTACCAAATGCCTTTGGTAATCCAAATACACCACATCTACTTGTTCCCCTTCATCCACCCTGTTTGATAATGCCTCAAAAAATTAATACATTTGTCAAAGATTCCCTTTCACAAAACTATGTTGACTCTGCCTGATTGCATTATAATTTTCTAAATTTCCATCTACTATCTCCAATAATGGATTCTAGCATTGTCCCAATGACAGGCTATAATTACCTGCTTTCTATCTTCCTCCTTTATTGAACAGGGATGACATTGCAGTTTTCCAATCTGCTAGGACCTTCCCAAAATCTAAGGAATTTTGGAAGATTATAACCAATGCATCCACAATCTCTGCAGCCACCTTTTAAGACCCATCGATAAAGGCCAAATCCCATGAGTATTCCATCAATTTTTCCTCTAGTGATGGTGACAATTTTAAGTTTCTCTTTCCATTTTGCCTCTTGGTTTCAGTTCTTGGGATGCTTTTTAACCTCATCAATTGTGAAGAATGATACAAAATACTTACTCAAAGCTTCTGCCATTCCCTCATTTGTAATTCCATAGTCTCACTTCCTGGGGACCAATATACTTGAAGCATTTGCTGTTTATTCCTCTTGCTAATTTTCTCTCATCCTCCCCTCTTTTTTTTCATCCTTTGATTTCTAAAACTTTCCTAATCATCTGCCCTATCACTGATCTTTGCAGCATTGTAAATCTTTTCTTTCAATTTAATACAATTTAATTTCCTTAGTTAGCCACAGAGGGTTCATCCTCCTTTCCTCAATATGAAATATCTCCTTACATTGCTTCTTACTGTTTAAGCACAAGATCACTTTTAGAATCTAAATGCAGCACAAGATCTACACTTTTAAAATAACTTTACTAAAACCCCCCAAAATGTATGCGAGCATAACACTCACCTATTCTTAATGTGACACCTGTGCTTGCACATTATCTGTGAATGTTGCAAAGTCTGGGTCGACGGTTGAGATGAAGAGGCTGTTGGGATATTGGTGAAAAACCTATTGTCTGTCCTGTGTGTCCCTTTTTATGCCCATCCTACTGCCTGCTTTGATCTACAGTCTTCTGGTTAGCTGCTACATTATTACTGCACCCTTTGGGATTTCTGTTGAAATTACAGTTTTTGGACACTGGAACACCCATGTCCTGTTGGACCAGGCCAAGATATCCCCTCTAAGTTCTGTGATGTTAGTCACAGACTAACATGATGTTGATTTGATAGACTTGGCAAGCAGCCAATCATTGTATGTAGCATTCACAGCCAGCTCCCATTGTTGCCTATGATTTGTGGAGCCAGTCAGAAACTTACCGAAAAGGTAGCAGGTTTTCTGCAGAGTTCCATCTTTTGTTCAGTTCTGAGGTTTCTGACAGCTGGAAGGCACCCTCTCTCTCTCTGCTGCTCTTTCTCCCTTTGGGCCAGGCGACATCTAAAAACCTCCAAGTCAGTTCTGCAAAGCCTCTGTTAGTGAGCAGGTAGACAAGCGGAAGGCTTCTGGAGTAAGAATACAAGCAGTCACTCACCAGGTCTGTAACCTTTTAATCCTCTCTCTGAAAGGCTGGGAAGAGCTCGAACTGGGAGCATTCTTTAAAATACTGCTGGCATTTGTGCACAGAAATCATGCAAATGAAAGACCTCAAAACTCTCAAATTTAAAGCCCAGTAATGTCTCAAGGAGGCAGGAGCTCCACCTGGTGGGAGAAGGGCAGTGGCGCAGCAACCTGAATCCTGTGTAAAGCTCCAACTGGTGGTGGAAGGGTGGAATTGCGCCAACCTGGAACTCTTGGGTAAAACATCACCTGGTGGTCAGAGGACGGAATTGTGCCAACCTGAGCCTCGAGCAAATCCATTCCCCAGAGGCTACAGCAGCAAGGAATCATCTCAAACCTTCCCTGTTAATCCACATTTTAAAAATACTCTCTTACCCTTACAGTGTGTCTGTCTTGTGTGGGTCTGGCTGGAGGGTGGGACGGGGATTTGGGAATAGATAATGAATTGAAATGAAAATCGCTTATTGTCACAAGTAGGCTTTAATGAAGTTACTGTGAAAAGCCCTTAGTCGCCACATTCCGGCGCTGTTCGGGGAGGCTGGTACAGGAATTGAACCATGCTCCAGGCCTGCCTTGGTCTGCTTTAAAAGCCAGCGATTTAGCCCAGTGTGCTTAACCAGTACAAAGAACAATCGAGCACAGGAACAGGCCCTTCGGCCCTCCAAGCTACCGGTCATGATATCACCCTTGGCCAAAACCCTCAGCACTTCCTGGTGCCGTATCCCTCTATACCCATCCTATCCATGTATTTGTCAAGATGCCTTTTCAACGCCGTTAATGTACCTGCTTCCACAACCTCCCCTGGCAACGCATTGAAGGCACTCATCACCCTCTGTGTAAAAAAAACCTGCCTCGCACGTCTCCTCTAAACTTTGCCCCACGGGCCTTAAACCTATGCTCCCTGGTGACTGACCCCTCCACCCTGGAAAAGAGTGCCTGCCCATCCACTCTATCCATGCCCCTCATAATCTTGTAGACCTCTATCAGGTCGCCCCTCAACCTCCGTCTTTCTAATGAAAACAGTCCGAGTCTATTCAGCCTCTCCACATAGCTAACGCCCTCCGGACCAGGCAACATCCCCGGTAAACCTCCTCTGCACCCTCTCCAAAACCTCCACATCCTTCTGGTAGTGTGGCGACCAGAATTGTGCGCAATATTCCAAGTGCGGCCGTGCCAAGGTTCTATACAAGGTTCCATAGGTAGATTGCTACTGGTTTGGATTGGATTGGGTTTGTTTCTTGTCACGTGTACCGAGGTACATTGAAAAGTGTTATTCTGCGTGCGGCTCAGACAGATCATTCCATACATGAAAAGAAAATACATAATAGGGCAAACATAAAATCCACAATGTAAATACATAGGCACTGGCATCGGGTGAAGCATAACGGAGTGTAGTACTACACAGTGGAGAAAATGTGTGAAGGGATCAGATCAGTCCATAAGAGGGTCATTCAGGAGTCAGGTAACTGGGGATAAAACTGTTTCTGAATCTGTTGGTACGTTCTCAGACATTTGTATCTCCTGCCCGATGGAAGAAGTTGGAAGAGTGAGTAACCCGGGTGGGAGGGGTCTTTGATTATGCTGCCCACTTTCCCCAGGCAGCGGGAGGTATAGACAGAGTCAATGGATGGGAGGTGGGTTTGTGTGATGGACTGGGCTGTGTTCACGACTCTGTAGTTTCTTACGGTCCTGGGCCGAGCAGTTGCCATACCAGGCTGTGAGGCAGCCCGATAGGATGCTTTCTATGGTGCATCTGTAAAAGTTGGTCAGAGTCAATGTGGACATGCCACATTTCCTTAGTTTCTTGAGAAAGTATAGGCGCTGTTGTGTTTTCTTGGTAGTGGAGTTAATGTAGGTGGACCAGGACAGGTTTTTGGAGATGTGTACCCCTAGGAATTTGAAGCTGTCAAACATCTCCACCTCGGTTCCATTGATGCTGACAGGGGTGTGTACTGTGGTTCAGAAGATTGAGATGTAGAATACTTTGCTTCCTGAGGTCGATGACCAGTTCTTTAGTTTTGCAGAGATTGAGGGAGAGATTGTTTCGTTACACCACTCCACTAGGTTCTCTGTCTCCCTACTGTGTTCTGACTCATCGTTGCTCGGGATCTGACCCACTACGGTCATGTCATCAGCAAACGTTTAGATGGAGTTGGAACCAAATTCTGCCACACAGTCTTGTGTATAGGGAGTATAGTCGGTGGCTAAGTACGCAGCCTTGTGGGGCCCCAGTATTGAGGACTATCGTGGAGGAGATGGTGTTGTTTATCCTCACTAATTGTGGTCTACGGGTCAGAAAGTCGAGGATCCAGTTGCAGAGCGAGGAGCCAAGTCCTAGGTTTTGGAGCTTGGAGTCTGCACGTTCTCCCTGTGTCTGGGTGGGTTTCCTCCGGGTGCTCCGGTTTCCTCCCACAAGTCCCGGAAGACGTGCTGTCAGGTGAACTGGACATTCTGAATTCTCCCTCGGTGTACCCGAACAGGCGCCGGAATGTGGCGACAAGGGGATTTTCACAGTAACTTCATTGCAGTGTTAATGTAAGCTTACTTGTGACAATAAAGAATATCATTATATGAGCTTGGCTGGGATTATGGTGTTGAAGGCGGAGCTGTAGTCAATAAATAGGAGTATGATGTAGGAATCCTTGTTGTCGAGATGCTCCAGGGATGAGTGTAGTGCCAGGGAGATGGCATCTGCTGTGGGCCGGTTGTTGTGGTATGCAAATTGTAGTGGATCTAGGCATTCTGGGAGTATGGAGTTGATGTACCTCATGACCAACCTCTCGAAGCACTTCATAATGATAGATGCCAAAGCCACCAGACGATAGTCATTGAGGCACGTTGCCTGGCTCTTCTTTGGCACTGGTATGATAGAGGTCTTCTTGAAACAGGTGGAGACCTCGGAACAGAGTAGGGACTGGTTGAAGACGTCTGCGAACACATCTGCCAGCTGGTCTGTGCAGGATCTGAGTGCACAACCAGGGACCCCTGTCAGGATCTGTCATCTTCCGAGGGTTCACTTTCAAGAAGAACGATCTGACTTTGGAAGCTGTGACAGTGGGTATGGATGTGTCCGGGGCTGCTGGGGCAGTTTGATGGTTTTCCGCTGTTATTTTTTTATATATATATTCATCTTTTCCTCTTATTATTAATAAACAGTTTGTTAATGTTTTACTTAGAAATCCGGTGTTTGTAGCTCAATGGAGCAGCCGAGAGTTAAAGCTCTCAGGAAAATACAAATTATTGGTTAATTCACTTATGTTGGGACTCTGGGGTCTGTGGGGCTGAAATTGACCATGCCGCGCCCATGGTGTCGTTACAAGGCTCATACAGTTCATCAGATGGGCATCTGTGAGACAAGTGCGATACTTGGACTTGACAATTTCCGTCTGGGGGAAACCATTTCACAGAGGTATGTGGAACGAAAATAGCTGTTCACCATGAGCCTGCAGGATGTCAGAAGAGAAAACCTCTGTCTAATAGTCCTTAAACGCCTTTGTCCCTTGACCTAGCTTCTGCTGTCATTTTGCATGGTGATGGTTTCCACTGCTTTTTTCAAACACCTGCTGAAATTGTGCTTTCAGTTCTCCAATGTCCACTTGAAGAAAATAATTTGAAGCAGAGAATGATTTCTTCCATCTTGTCTACCTCCTGAAATCATCCGTTGAATTCTTTTTCCAATTAGTTCAGAATTTGTTTTGATGGGGCCCTTTCTGCATGACCTGTTGTTGGAATTTCTCCAGACTTGGGTGAGTGCAGTGAGTGCGTTTCAACTTGAACGCATTCACTGTACTGATCGTGACTGATTATGACCGGAATTCTCCTGTTGTTGGCAGAACAACCCCACCAGTGGGTTTTGCAGTGGCGTGGGGTGGTTTCAATGGGAAATACCATTGACAAGTGGCGGGAAGATAGAATCCCATTGACAAGTGAACAGCTCGCTGCCGAGAAACATGCGGCTGGGGGACTGGAGAAACTCGCCCCATGTGTGACAAGTCTCACTCCCTCCCTTGCAGTTCACTATTCAGCTTGTTCAAGTTTGCACTTATGTCCGTAAGAAACTCCAAGTCTAGCAACCACGCATTATCCGACAGCTCGCAGTACATCTCAGTTCTTGATTTAAGATAGCTGATAATTTCAAGGAGCAGATCTAAAAATCTTTGGAGGACTTTTCCGCCTCGCATCTACATGATGGTAGGTGGCATCAAGCTCAACTAATAACGATTGGAACAAGCAATGTTGCAGAGCTCTGGCACAAATTGAGTTGACTATGTTGACAACAAATGTTATTACATGAGAAAAGTCAATAACCTTGCTGGCTGGCTCTTGTTGGTGGATGAGACAGTGGTAATTGACAAAGGAGGGGAATTCAGCATAATCTCTGCAAAATGCAACAAAACCTGCATTGACACCCAGCGCTGACGGTGCATCATCGGTTGTGATTGAAGACAGTTTCTTGATTGGAATGTTTTTCTCAATCACATCCTATTTGAATTCGTTCTTGACATCTCACCTCTTGTCTTCTCTTTGAGTAGCAGAGTGAGAATGTCCTTTGTTTTTGCATGGCGTTCAAAGACTCAAAAACAATCAGCTGATCGTATCTGTCATATCTACTGAACTCCAGTGAATAACATTCATTGCCTGATACGTCTTGGTGTATTTACTGAGACATCCTCGGACAACAATTCCACCCTCTGGTTACTGCTAAAGCACCATTCTCTTGATAGCTGTCATAATTTCATCCTTGTTTTACCAAGTCTTTGAACAAGGAGTCTACAGCAACTCATTGCCTCCTTGATAAGAAACCATTCACCAATGGAGGTTATGTTTGCCAGCAGATGGCTAAAACACCTCTTTGCTCACCTTGCCTTGAGCCATGGGTGTTGAAGAGTGACTGCTGAGCTTTCAAAATTCCCTTTAATTCCCCAACTTTCTGGCAAATCGTGCCATTTCAGATTTTCTGGGGGCAGCACGGAGGCACAGTGGTTAGCACTGCTGCCTCACGACGCCGAGGTCCCAGGTTCGATCCCGGCTCTGGGTCACTGTCCGTGTGGAACTTGCACATTCTCCCTGTGTTTGCGTGGGTTTCGCCCCCATAATCCAAAGATGTGCAGTCGGTGGATTGGCCACACTAAATTGCCCCTTAGTTGGAAAAAATTTATTGGGTACTCTAAATTTAAAAAAATATATAAATTTCAGATTTTCTTGAAATTTTGCATGCATTGTCTTGTGATCTCGTTCCAAATTAACTCTTTTACTCAAGTTTACACTGTTGAC
This sequence comes from Scyliorhinus torazame, assembly GCF_047496885.1. Classification (NCBI taxonomy): domain Eukaryota; kingdom Metazoa; phylum Chordata; class Chondrichthyes; order Carcharhiniformes; family Scyliorhinidae; genus Scyliorhinus; species Scyliorhinus torazame. The sequence goes on from NC_092717.1 coordinate 2,018,448, forward strand.
AAATGGTCTTGCCGTTGACATTCATAAAAATAAATTTGTTTTCGTATTCCTGATGGAAATGGTAGGTTTTTGCGGTCTTGGAGATCCCTGGCTCCTCGTTCGTCATTTGGTCTTCAATTATGCTATTTTTATCTCCACCCAAACTGATTCTGCATCTCGATCTTCTGAACCAAGACCATTTCTCACAAATATAGTGATCTTATCCTTTCTTAACAGAGTTCCCCATCTTATTTTCCTTTCCTTCTATAATGTCAAATACCCTTGAATATTAAGGTCCCAGCCTTGATCACCTTGCAACCATGGTCATGTCATACTCATTAATTTCTATTTGTGGTAGCAATTAATTTATCGTTACAAATGCTGCAGGCATTCAGATAGTCTTTAGGTTTATTCTTTTTACCTACTCTGACCTTATTTACTGATGCACTCATGTTTGTACACTCCCTTCCTGTCACATTGTTTATTATCCTGCATTATTGCCTTGTCCTTTCCCAAACTTTCCAAATCTTCCCTCTTGTGAACCTGCTTACACTCCCCCCACAATCATTTAGTTCAGAGCCCACTCTCCAGCCCTAGTTTTATAATACACCAGGACACTGGTGCCGGATAGATTCAGGTGAAGGCCACCCAAACGGTAGTTTTTAAAATTAAAAAAATAAATTTAGAGTACCCAATTCATTTTTCCAATTAAGGGGCAATTTTAGTGTGGCCAATACACCTCGCCTGCACATCTTTGGGTTGTGGGGGCGAAACCCACGCAAACACGGGGAGAATGTGGAAACTCAACACGGGACAGTGACCCAGAGCCGAGATAGAACCTGCTACCTCGGCGCCGTGCTAAACATTGCGCCACTGTGCTGCCCTAAACGGTACAGATCCCTCTTTGTACTAGCACCAGTGCTCCATGAATCAAAACCTATTTCTCCCACACCAATCTTTGAGCCACAGTCAACTGTAGGATGGGAATAGAGGGATACGGACCCAGGAAGTGTAGAAGATTGTAGTTTAGTCGGGCAGCATGGTCGGCACGGGCTTGGAGGGCCGAAGGGCCTGTTCCTGTGCTGTACATTTCTTTGTAACTCTTTGATTTTATGGCTCAGGTAGTAATCCAGAGAATATCACCTTTGTGGTTTGCTTTATAATTTAGCCCATAGCTACTCATACTCCCTTAGCAGAACTTTTCTTAATCACACCCACGTTGTTGGATCACATCAACTGGATCCTTCCCCTCCAGCCCCCAGATGTCCTTAACCCTGGTATCAGGCAGGCAGTACTTGCTCTCTGCTCGAGAAATGTATTTATCTCAAGTATAATGTCCTTACTACTACATTCCTATTAAGTACCCCTCCTTGAATGACCCCCAACACCACAATATTGTCAGTTTGCTCATTCTCCCCCCAGTTCCAGTTCTCTACATGGACTGCAAGAACCTCAAAGCTGTTGGACAATTAATTGCAAGGGCTGAGACTCCTCAGTGCTGCCACATGGATTCTCATGCCTGCCTCACTCACAGTTACACCTTCCCGTCGATGATCATTGACCAAATACAAGGTACCTAGCTTAAAGGGCATAACTGCCTACTGAAACAAAGCGTCAATGTAACTTTCCCCTTCCTTGATTCATCGGTGCCCAAAATTGACTCCAGCTCAACTGAACCAATGTTCAAGTTACAAACACTTATCGTAGGTATAGTTGTTGTGGATCAGAATAAAAGGCAGGGCTGAGACGAGGAGGAATTTAGTCATTCAGCAGGTAGGAAATCTTCGGAATACTCTACTCCAGTGGACTGTGGAGTCTGTCATTGAGTATATTCAAGGCAGTGACTGATACATTTCCAGATATCAAGGGATATTAGGACAGTGAGAAAATGTTGGAGGTAGATGATCAACCATGATCTAGGTGAATGGCAGAGCAGGCTCAATGAGTCAAGTGACCTATGCCCTGCTCCTTTTTCCTGTCCCTATGAGCACACATATGCACCAGTGCCAATATGCTACAGCTGCAACATCTGCCCTGCTATCATTACTGGTTTATGTCAATTAGGTTTAGAAATAATATTGATATCTGCAGTTAGATCAAATGGTTGGACTAATTGAGCTATAAATTTCATGCAATATTTGAATCTCCCCATCATTACCAGTTTAACCTACTGCTCTCCCATTTATAGCGAGAAAAATAACACTGACCTGCTCAGCTAATTAATGCTTCTAAGCTTCAGCTCGAACGTTCCACTGCTAGTCTCTGGTTCCCTTTCTCAGACCATTTCATTTTGTAAAAAAAACAGAAACTCCTTGCTGGGAAAGTTATAGAACAGAGATCTAGGAGTACAGGTTCATAACTCCTTGAAAGTGGAGTCACAGGTGGTGAAGAAGGCATTTGTCATGCTTGGTTTTATTGGTCAGAATATTGAATACAGGAGTTAGGACGTCTTGTTGAAGTTGTACAAGACATTGGTAAGGCCACATTTGGAATACTATGTACAGTTCAGGTCACCCTATTATAGAAAGGATATTGTTAAACTGGAAAGAGTGCAGAAACGATTTACGAGGATGATACCAGGACTTGATGGTTTGAGTTATAAGGAGAGGCTGGATAGACTGGGACTTTTTCCCTGGAGCGCAGGTTAGGGGCGATCTTATAGAGGTCTATAAAATAATGAGGGGTGTAGACAGTCAACATTGTTTCCCAAAGGTAGGGGAGTCTAAAACGAGAGGGCATAGGTTAAAGGTGAGAGATACAAAAGAGACCAGAGGGGCAATTTTTTTCCACGGAGTGGTGAGTGTCTGGAACGAGCTGCCAGTTGCAGAGGGGGGTACAGTTTTGTCTTTTAAAAAACATTTAGACAGTTAAATGGGTATAGAGGGATATGGGCCAAACGTGGGCAATTGGGACTTAGTGTTAAAAACTGGGCAGCATGGACAAGTTGGGCCAAAGGGCCTGTTTCCATGCTGCAAATATCTAGGAGTCTAAGACACTGAACCAAATTCTAAAGCTGTCTCACGTTGCACTCTGCCATGTGCTTCTCCCTTTGTGATTGCTTGATGTGCTCAGTGTGACTGCCTTATGGCAGGGTCAGGGGGAGGTGGTGACAGTAATAATGTCACTGTATTAGTAATCCAGAGGCCCAGGGTGATGCGCTGGAGATAAGAGTCAGAGTCGTACAGTGCAGAAAAGGCCCATTGTGTCTGCGCCGGTCAAAAACAACCACCTATTCTAATCCCATTTGCTCGCACATGGCCCAGGGCCTCGTCTGCCCCGGGGTCATGTGTGCACACCTAAATACCTATTAAATGTTATGAGGGTCTTTGCCTCCCCCACCCTTTCAGCAGCGAGTTCCAGATTCCCACCCCTCTCTGGGTGAAAAGGTTTCTCCTCACATCCCCTCCGAACCTCCTGAGGATCTAGAATTGAATCCCACCAGGGTAGAGAGTGAAATTTGAATTCAATAAAAATCTGGAATTACAAGCCTAATGATGACCATGAAACAATCGTAGATTGTTGCAAAAATCTATCTGGATCACTAATGTCCTTCAGGGAAGGAAATCTGCCATCCTTAATTGGTCTGGCCAACAAGTGACTCCAGACCCACAGCAATGTGGTTGACTTTAAAATGCCCTCTGTAATGCCTCTTCGTTCAAGGGCAATTAGGGATGGACAATAAATGCTGGGCCAGCCAGCAATGATTTTTTAAAAGCTGAATTCTACAGAGCTCAGTCAGGCACCGGTGGCTACAGAAGCCAGTTCTCACGAGCTACCGCAGCTGGCCCGTCACAAGGAACTTAGTTCAGGCCTAAAACTGAAATAAACTTACATTTTAACAGACTGTAGTTAAATGCAAACAAAATTTTAGAAAGTGACCAAACTTGAACTCTGTCTCAAATTGCACTGAAGAGGGGCTCCATCTGCCTTGAGATGAGAAACTTTAGAAGGTCGTTCCCATTCAAGAGATCGAGGATATTTTGTTCTGAAGTTCAAAGCAAATCGTTTCACTGTTAGATCAAATGGCTGACAGATAATTAAATTTGTGATACCTTCATAAATGAGTTCTCATAAATTGATTGGATCAGGTGAACTGCACTGAGCCCTGCTCACAAACGTTTTTTTTTAAATAAAATAATAATTTTGCTAATTGTATTGATGAATACGGCCTCATCTGATTACCTTATTTCAAACAGACCGAAGATTATGTAGGCAATATCAAATGTATCGCTGAATAGTTTCAGCAAGATTAATCTGGTCCAACAATATTGAAGCGTCGGAAACAAAGAGCATGAGAATAAAGTTCTCATTAAATAGAGTGGGAGAGTTTATTGCGGTAAATTGAGGGCTTTAAGACCCAATGTTAAAAAACTCTCCACCAATTTAATGCACTGTTCAACTATTTCTTTCATGTACATTATTCATTTTAAAATATACAGATGACAATGTTCAACAGGCAACACAAGCTGTATCCAGATACACCAAAAGTATCCTCAGAATTATCCATAACCACAGAAGGTTTGCGAAAGATTAAAATTCTGCCTCAGTGCTCATTTCTCGGATAGAACTGGTTATATATTGGCAATCTGCCCACTCAACACACCAAGCGTACAATATTCAAAATCCTATTAAACAGCATATACGGCACCAACACACATGGAAACGCTTTGAAACTTTAAAGCCAGAATTTAAACTATTACATCTAGAGGTAGTTTAAATCTAGTTATCTAACTGCCTATTTTCATAAAGAACCAGCAACGTTTCCGTTATTCACTGAGGACACATCATTGTTACTTTTGTGCAAGTTTTAAGAATACATATTTTCTTCAGCATCAGGTATTGAAGAATGTGCAGTATTTTCAATAAATGGAGTTGTTCATTTACACAAGAGGGTAGAAGAGTATTTCAGCTTCAAGCTTCCACAGGCCTGGACGTCTTCAGTTTCTCATCACAGAATCTTCTGGAGAATAGCATTGGTCAGATCTAATGTCTCTTCTTTCACCAATACTATATCATAGGAGTCAATGTACTTTTCCAAACATTCTTCCACCTAATGCACATTAAAAACAGATACTGAAGTTTAGAATGATGTACATTTGATTCTGGGATGGTAGATGTGATGTAGCACACAGTGAATAGAGTTAATCTTGAGAAAAAACATAGCTTTGTTTGCCATGTAATTACAACATTATAATTCAGGCTCTAGTACAATGCACCTTAGACAGACTGTAGTGTGTTGCTGGATAATTAATTAATTGACGGTGACACAGTGGTTGGCACGGCTGCATCACAGCACCAGGGATCCGGCTTCAAATCCAATTTTGGGTCACTGTCTGTGTGGAGTTTGCACGTCCTCCCAGTGTGTGTGTGGATTTCCTCCGGGTGCTCTGGTTTCCTCCCACAGTCCAAAGACATGCAGGTTAGGTGGATTGGCCATGATCAATTGCCTCTTAGTGTCTAACGGTCAGGTGGGGTTACGGGGATAGGGCAGGGAGTTGGGCCTACGTAGAGTGCTCTTTCGGAGGATTGGTGCAGACTCGATGGGCTGAATGGCCTCCTTCAGCAATGTAAGGATTCTATGAAATACCCAGCAACAAAATAGAGAATGGCTGACAAACAGAAATCTGAAACTTATGTACATTAATCTTAATTTTCAATAAAGCACACCAATGAAATACATGCAATTCTTCAAGTTTGTAATTCTCTTGCTGCAGATTGCCCTGCATATTGAACTAATGTCAGATTGTATCAGCACAACTTCACACTGGCCATATTTAGAACAAGCCACCCAAACAGTATTGGCTAGTAGGTTAAAATAGTTCTGTGGCCAAAGTAAACAGTGCGGCGTACAGCCACTGAATAATGCTGATGCACAACTGAATGTTACATTAAATCATGCCTAGCATTGCCACTTCAACATTACTAAAATACTGCAGAATAAACCAAGAGGTTCAATCTCAAGACGGAAATGTTGATAAATGTGATGGTTCAGAGGCTCTGCTGGTTTATTCCGATTGGGAATGCTCCTGTCTGCTTACTTAATGAAAATAACACGAGCACAGAATGCTCCATGGACCCTAGTTAGAATTGAAAACTTAATGACCAGTCATAAAATTTCTTACTTTATCATTTAAGAATCCAATCTTGAGAATATTGTCGACATTTTGAACGTCATGTGCCATATTCAAATCTCCCAACGAATCACCCAGAAGAATGATGTTACAATTCTCCTTCAGTTGGTTGAAGTACTCAGAGCTCCTTAAGGCTCCATCATGTTTATTGTAAACATGGATGAGTTCACCTTTAAAGCCTTTTAGAACACCCTGAAATAAAAAAATTACATTAATTACTTTGATCATAAACTGTTTTTCACCTAATAAAAATAACTGACTGTTTAAAAACCTGGACCAAAGATCAAAGTTGGACATCTTTCACAGGGGCTATATAAAAAAAGATATTTTTAAGTGTAGTCACAGTGTAATACAATAATCTACAAGAAATTACAGTTCTTTTATGGTCCTTGGCCAAACCCTTGTTGGCAAGATCCAGTTAGGGATTGATAATGGTTTGGTTACAGCAGGCAAAATTGAGATTTAAGACTTGCTCAGTGACCAAAGGCACAAGATTCTATGGATTATGAACTAATAAAAATTTTAACAGTTCTGAAAGATAAAAACAATTTACAATATCTATCTTATGCACGAACATTCAGGGTTAATATGATATATCGTGAATTAACAAGCAAACTCTGGTCAAACACACCAGACTACACAATAAATGGCAGATGCGACCAAGACAGAGTCCATGGATTTCTCAACAACCCATGCACTTGAGCTCCCTTTCTCATGAGGGATTCCATTCTCTTCACCCTGGAAGATCTTTCCTGGGAATTCTCTTCAAAAGTCACTCCAACTTGGGACTGTACCAAGAATGGCCCGGGGATGCTTGCAGGAATTCAATCTCACCCCCCGAGAGTCTGTTCTCCTGGATTCCCGAGTCCACATTCAATCACCAACTCACAAACACAACGTCTGCTCTTTAGTTGTGCCAAGCAGAATACTACTGCTTCAAAAGGGGTACCTTTGCCTCAACAGCCCACAGCATCTAGTCACCAACCTTCTGCTGCCTTCTTGGATCTTAAGGGCTTCTTCAGAACCCTTGACTAGGAAAGTGGCAACAACGGCCAAACTTGCAGTGTTTCAATTTTATCTCTTGAGATTCTTTCCCCCTGGATTCCACAGTGCGCATTTAGACACCAACTCAGCAGCACAACTTCAGATCTTTGGCCGCACTGAGATTGTTGCTCCAGAGGGGAACCTTTGTCCCAATGGCCCAAAATACAATACCTAATGGAAGCCTCTTTCTCTTGCTCCACTATTTTATTAATACTGAACTGGGACCTTTTCCTGTCCTTGTCCCCTCACTGGGACTCTTCTTTTGGGATCTTCCTAACCCCTGCCTGAGACACTAGTCTTCGAACGGTACTCCACTCCGTCACATGACCCAATTTCCATGCCATTTTTCTTCTTGCAAGGCACACTGTGCCCAAAGAACAAAATAAATGAAGAGCTGTGCATGCACAGAAGTTCCAAAATCCGTCGGGAGTTGAAGATCCCAACTTTTGCTCTCACCGATAAGGCAAGTTTGACTTTCATGGCCATTCCTAATGTTGCAAATAATTCTACAACACACAGAATTAAACATCAAGGCAGTTAACTCACCTTCTCATCAAAATCCATGAAGTTGGAAACTACTTTCACATTCGAGTGAAATACACCGGCCTGAGAAATAATCTCCTCCAGTACGTCACCAATCCCAGCAGAGAATATGAATACTGGGATGTTGTGTTCATTCAGCTTATCGAAGAACAGCTCATAGCCATCTCTGGAGTTGGACAACACATTTCAAGTTACAAAATTCAACTAAATTTGGATTATTTTCCCCCGCCAGAAACCACAGTATCGTAACTAACCACGATTTTCACACAACCTCTGAAAGTAATTATGCGCTGAGTTCTGGTTTCTCTCATTAATAATCACGCAAATACTTTTCACGCAGCCTCTTTCCTCCGTATCTGGGCATAACTTTCTTTTTACCATTCTGCTTTTCATATAAGATCATGAACTTGGGCTATCTGGAGGTCTATTTGATTAAACACTGAACCTAGGTTCGACAATGGATGATAACGAGCAGCACAACACTGCAGTAACATTCCAATCAAATCCAGTAGCTGGTATATACGAATAGCTTCAACTGAAGGTCACTACCCAATTATACAGAATGGAGATAAATATTCCAAATTTAATATTTAAGTAATCTTAAAAGAGTATTGGGTGAGGTAACAAACTCTAAATGCAGGCATAGGAAATACTCTTACAAATGTGTGAATATAAAGTGCTGACACTGTCACACCAGCTGACGCACCTGAACTGTTCAAGTATGCATGTTTCTAAGTTATAAGCTCGCTTCACACATTTCTATACACAAATCTCAAGAATACCTGTACGGAATATCTAAAAGAACATAATGCTGCAGAGCTCTGCTGAGTATTAATGTATTTGTTATTGTATAATAAAACATTAAGATGTAAATGTTTGAATTAATTGCTCATGCAGTTCTATATTTCTGTGGCGATCGTGGACTGCACCCTGCCCCTCATCTGAAACGCGGCAGTTACTGGACGGCACGGTAGCACAGTGGTCAGCACGGCTGCTTCACAGCGCCAGGGACCCGGGTTCGATTCCCAGCTTGGGTCACTGTCTGTGCGGAGTCTGAACATTCTCCCAGTGTCTGTGTGGGTTTCTTCCGGGTGCTCCGGTTTCCTCGCACAAGTCCCGAAAGACGTGCTTGTTAGGCGAATTGGACATTCTCCCTCAGTGTATCCAACAGGCGCTGGAATGTGGCGACTAGGGGATTTTCACAGTAACTTCATTGCAGTGTTAATGCAAGCCTGCTTGTGACACTAAGATCATTATTAATCATTACAAAGTAATCATTATTAGTAGTAGTACCTCAGCATCACGTCAGATTCCCTCACCGCCTCGGCCAATTTCCCTTTCTCAATACCTTGTTCAATCAGTAAATTGTGAGCTTTTGTCCACCTGTACAAGAGAATTTTTATCTTGAAAGTTGTTGGTGCAAATACGGAGAACTTAGGAGGAATTATTTTGATCTCATGGTCAAGAAAGTTATCAAAAACTGAATTATTAAATAATGAAACAGTTGGCTGGCTCGTCTTGAAAACCAGTATTAAAAAAATGTTCTTTATAATTGGACTTCACCCTTCATTCCATAAAGAGTTGTTCAAGGAACTTGCAATGTCATTGATTTGGAGAATACAAGTTATAGGTCCAATGACAAGGGTACATCGACAACATAGATTTCAAATCAGGATGTATCATGGAGGTTCTCAGAGTTAAAGGGCACAAGAATATCTATAAACAGAACGGAAGGGATTTCCATCCCTAACAAAATCAAAATAAACCATTTAGGTTTTAAACAAATTATAAAGCTTCAGTACAGAAAAAGGCCGGCACGGAAAAAGGCCGATTCACCCAGCGTGAAAAATGAGCTACCCAACCAATTGACACTTGCCCGCCCCATTCTCACGCCCCCCCCCCCATCTACCCCGGACTGATCCGCCCTCTATATAAAAACTCTATATTTCTGGTTCTCTCGTACTCCAATGTTTCCCTTCTTATTAATCTTTAAGTCATCCTTTGCTGTGGCTTATATTTTGTCCAATCTTCTGAGTTGCCACCTCTGTCTTTATACAATTGTGTGCTTTATCTTTGTCTTTGATACTATCTTTTACCTTTCCAGTTAGCCACAAATGTTGTGTCCATCCTTTGGACTTTTTCTTACTCCTTACTCCTTTTTCTTACTTCACAATGAACTCAACTAGGCCTTCCTTGCCCAGCTGATTTTTCCAGTCTATTTGTAGATTAAAATCGCCGATGATTATCACCGTGCCTTTCTGACAAGCTCCAATGATTTCTTCCTTTGTGCCCCACCCTATCGTATGATTACTGGTAGGGAGTCTGTACATGACTCCCATAAATGACTTCTTGCCGTTACCATTTCTCAACTCCACCCAAATCACTTCCGCATCCTGGTTTCAATAATTTTGGTCACCTCTCTCTATTGTGCTAATACTATCTTTAATTAACAGAACTCCTTTCTGCATGTTTCCCTCGCTTCCTGCCCTTCCTAAACAACCTGTAGCCTTCAATATTCAGGTCCCAATCCATGTCCTTCTGCAGCCATGATTCTACAACTGCTATCAAATCGTACTTATTTGTTTATATGCATGCTCTCATCCTTGTGCAGGGCACCTACAGGTGAACACATTTTTCAGATTCAACATTTATCTAAAAGGATAAGTTAAGGACTTACCATTCAACCATGAAGGGGTACTTCTCCTCAGCACTAATGGCTGGATCAATTTCAATTGGATAATACTTATTCCTAATCTGGAACAACTATAAGAAAGAAAAATACAAATGAAAATTGAAAACATGACACTAAAGAAAATAAATGTTTACTGTTGAAACAAATACCTTTTTCCTACAGTCCTCAGAGATTAACTTGCAGTTGTCAATGATATCTGTCAAAATAAAAAGGAATAAAATTAATGTTCAAGCATATATGTACCGGAAATCAATTGTGTAGTTTTAGTCCAGTTGTTTGGTTTAGCTGTATTGGATTAATGCTTCCAAAGAAGTCACATTGGACTTGAAACGTTAACTGTTTCTCTCTCTCCACAGATGCTGCCAGACCTGCCGAGGTTTTGTTTTTATTTGCAGCAGCCAGTATTGTGCTTTCATTTAAGGGTTGATGCTTGTTTAGTGATATTCTATTCTGCATACATGGTTAGGAAAATCAGTTACCAGTGCTTGCAGGCAACCAATATTGTTGTAACCTTATACATATAAATCATATCAATATGCCCAGTCATTCAGGCCAAGAAGCTTTGTGACAACTTGTGTTCAGTTTGCTGGTCTTGGCAGAATCGTAGGACCACTACAACAGGCAAACTCAGAATGAACAATTATAGGAAGGTGCTAAATCTGCCCAACAATGCCGTCAGTCATAAACTGTCACACAGACAGCAAAATCTCATTCAAAGCAAAATGGGATAAACATCAAGTGGAAACTCAATGTCGAACATTTGCAGAGAAGGATGAAAAAGGACCATCAATCTGATGAGTTAAATCGATGGTCAAACCCTCCTGATGCACAACAGCTAACTGACAACTGTTAAACTGCAGCTTACTTTGCAGGTTGGCCCCATGATGGCATAGCCAATCCACGCAGCAACTTAAAAATCCCAATGAAACCAGGGTACCAGTAAACACATTTTGAAAATGAAACAAACATTTGGCAGGAATGAACAAAACAGTTTCGTAAAGTTCAGAATTTATGTGACAGGTTTTAGCTTTATGGGCACAAATCTTCTGTTTCTCAGCAATGTGAAGGCACAGTTCATTGGATCACAGTGTTGGCGTTCCAAAATACCTACTGTGACAGGTGGGACATCTTTTCCCATTGTGGAAGAACTTGCTTAGTGTCATATCAAAATCTGTGATTATCTGCCAAACATGAAGAGCATAAGCCAATTAGTACTGGAAATTACTGCAAACATACATTTTTCAAATCAAAGCACAGTCACAAAGCGTTAAAAACAGGTTACAACTTATGACAAGTTATTGATTTTCCAATTGGTCACATTACAAAAAAAGTATAGCACTTTTCATGATACTATCAATGTGTCAAAGTGCCTTATAGCCAATGAAGCACATTTTGAAGTATAGAAACTTTTGTAATCTAAAATGTACTGGATATTGGGCGGCACGGTAGCGCAGTGGTTAGCACTGTTGCTTCACAGCTCCAGGGTCCCAGATTCAATTCCCGGCTTGGGTCACTGTCTGTGTGGCGTCTGCACGCTCTCCCCGTGTCTGCGTGGGTTTCCTCCGGGTGCTCCGGTTTCCTCCAAGTCCTGAAAGACGTGCTGTTGGGTGAATTGGACATTCTGAATTCTCCCTCGGTGTACCCGAACAGGCGCCAGAGTGCGGTGACTAGGGGATTTTCACAGTAACTTCATTGCAGTGTTAATGTAAGCCTACTTGTGACAATAAAGATTATTATAATATTCTAATGTATTAGATCACGGTGTTCAAATGACACTGTCCTAGGCCTTTGACTATTTCTTCATGGGATGTGGGTGTTGCTGGCTAGAACAGCATTTATTACCCATCCCGAATTGCCCTCGAGAAGGTGGTGGGGAGCTGCCTTCTTTGAACCACTGCAGTTCATGTGGTGCAGGTACACACGCAGTGCTGTTAGGGAGGGAGTGCAGACCGAGCTACAGCGAAGGACTTGAACCCAAGTACTTCAGTTTTATTTCAGTATCTTTATGTTTTAAGATACTCAACTGGAGGAAGAGTTGCTCTTCGCAGTTTTGTCTCATTGGCTAAACTGTGAATCAGAACACCAGAATCAACAGCTTGTTTTATCTGTAAATGAATCACTAATTGGTTATTTATATCTGGTCCCCATATGAACTTAAATGGCATAAAGACAAAAAGGAGGAATGTGTCCACACAAAATACATGTGCTGTAATTCTGCAAATGTTTTCGGGAAACCAAATATATAATTAAAACTCTAGCAGGCTACAGAACACCAAAATATACATTTAGAAACAAAGTGTACTTTGGTAAGTGGTGCTTCTATAATCTAATTTAATAAATATGTATTTGTAACACACACAGACATTTGGTCCATTGTACAGTTGCCAGCTTTTCTCTTATCGCCCTCTAAATTTCTTATTTTCAAGTATTAACAAATTCACGTTTAAAGTTACGACTGAAGCTGCTTCCACTGCCCTTTTAGGCAGTGCATTCCAGATCATGGCTCAATAAATTCTCATTTACCCTCTGGCTATTTTACCAATTATGTTAAGTCTGTGTTCTCTGCTGATCAACCTTCCAGCCAGAGTGATGTTTGTCTGTATTAAAGTCCCACAGCCTTCTCCAGCTGGCTCCAATCTACTCCCTTTGATCTCTCTCTGCTGCTGGTCTCTTCCAGAAACTGCTCCCCTTCACTCCACTACCGGTTACAGAATCTTACTCACCTTGGTCACACTCCCTGAAACTTCTTCCTCACCCCCAACTTCTTCAGCCATCCCCCCCCCCCTCCCCCCCCCAAAAAATCCCTCTTTCTCACACGTCTGTTTGATTATAGAACATAGAAAATACAGCACAGAACAGGCCCTTCGGCCCACGATGTTGTGCCGAACCTTTGTCCTAGATTAATCATAGATTATCATTGAATTTACAGTGCAGAAGGAGGCCATTCGGCCCTCTGAGTCTGCACCGGCTCCTGGAAAGAGCACCCCACCCAAACTCAACACCTCCACCCAACACCAAGGGCAATTCGGACACCAAGGGCAATTCATCATTGGCCAATTCACCCAACCCGCACATCCCTGGACTGTGGGAGGAAACCGGAGCACCCGGAGGAAACCCACGCAGACACGGGGAGGACGTGCAGACTCCGCACACACAGCGACCCAAGCCGGAATCGAACCTGGGACCCTGGAGCTGTGAAGCAACTGTGCTATCCACAATGCTACCGTGCTGCCCTTAAGAACAAATAAATCTACACTATATCATTTTACCGTAATCCATGTACCTATCCAATAGCTGCTTGAAGGTCCCTAATGTTTCCGACTCAACTATTTCCACAGGCAGTATGTTCCTAATTCTCTTAATACTCAACATCTGATCCATGTCTGTGAGTACCAAGGGGTGTATTGTACATGAAAGTGTCCACGTGAATGCACATTGTTGTATTGAACCCGTCACTAACACTTTACCCACTGAAGTCTTACAACACCAGGTTAAAGTGCGACACGTTTGTTTCAAACACTAGCTTTCGGAGCACTGCTCCTTCCTCAGGTCACTGAAGCAGGGTTGATCCTCTGCTTGGTGGTAATGGTGGAGTGGGGATTATGTCGGGCCAAGACATTGTGGCTAAGTACAATTCTACTGCTGCTGACAGCCTATAGCGCCTCATGGATGTCCAGTCTTGAGTTGCTGGATCTGTTTGAACTTGATCCCATTTAACACAGTGGCAGTGCCACAAACACTGGAGGATATCCTCAAAGTGAAGGCGGGACTTTATCTCCATTAGGACCATGCGGTGGTCACTCCTGGTAAATATCGCCATGGACTGATACCTCGACAACAGGTAGATTGGTGAGGACGAGGCCAAGTAGGTTTGTCCCTCTAATCAAAAATAAATGCTCAAAAACTCAGCATGTTTGGCAGCATCAGTGTAGAGAGAAAGTTCCAGATCATATAACTCTTCTTCAGCACTCGGTTTGCCGTTGTTGCTTCCTGTGCCTCAGAAACGGAGACATTTGGCCCTTCAAACCTGCTCTGCCATTCAGCATGACAATGTCTGATTCTCTATCTCCCCATTTGCTTCTTAAATGTATTCAGTGATTTGGCCTCCAGTCTTCTGTGGAAGGGAATTCCACAGGTTCACCACCCTCAGCAAAGAAATGCACCTCATCGCAGTCCAAAATGGCCTAACCCGTATTGTAGTACTGTGATCCCACTTACAACTATACCTTATTTCTAATGTTTACCAATAGAAATGTAAAGCCCTTACAATGACCTTGTTTTCCTAACACTGGGGATTTATGGGCTTTCAGTCCCATTAATTTCTTCAGCATTATTTTTTGGGTAATACCAATTTCCTTCAATTCCTCCTTCCCACCCCTTGATTCCTTCGCATTTCTGGAAGTTATTGGTGTCTTCCTCCATGAAGACAGAAGTAATACTTGTTTAATTGTTCAGCCACTTCCTTGTTCTCCATTATAAATTCTCCAGTTTCAGACGGTAAAGGACTTGCATTTGTTATCACTAATCTACACACACACACACACACACACACACATATGCACGCAGCACAGCACGCACAGGTTTGAATCCAACCAAGGCAGATGATGGAATGCTACTTCATAAAAATCTGCAATTAAAAGTCCAATATGACTAAGAAACCATTGTCATTACAGTCCATGTGGTTCACTAATGTTTTGAGGTATTTAGGGACATTTCCTTCCTTTAGGAAAGGAAATCTGCCACCTTCACATTTTGGCAGACAGACGACTCTCGATCTGCAGTAACATGGTTGACTCTTAAATTCCCTCTGACATTCCCGTACCAGGCGCCGGAATGTGGCGACTAAGGGCTTTTCACAGTAACTTAATTTGAAGCCTACTTGTGACAATAAGCGATTTTCATTCATTTCATTTCACGTGTCCGAGCAAAGCGCTCAGTTGTATCAAACCATTTTAAAAAATCAAAAAGGATTGAAACTGGCCAGACCACCTGGCATTGACCTAGGCACTGGAAACAACAACAAACCCAGTCTGTCAACCTCCTTGCTATCATCTGGGAGCCTGTGCCAAAATTGGGAGAGCTTTCTCTCAGACTAGTCAAGCAACAGCTCGCCAGCCATATTCTCAAGAATCATACCTTACCGGTAATGTTCCAGACACCATCATCATCCCTGGGTATGTCCTGCCCCACTGGCACAGGTGGCAGGCGGCACAGTGGTATACAGTCAGGAGAGGGATTCGCCGTCCCCAGGAAGTCTTATGGCATCCAGTCAAACATGGACAAGAAACCTCCTGCTGATCACCACATACCACCGCCCCCCCCCTCTCCGCTGCTGAATCTGCCCTCCTCCATGTTGTACGCCACTTGGAGGAAGCATGGCAAGAATGCATCACAGGACGAGCAGGTCAAGTCCTGAAGGACGTAGCTGCTAGACTGAGTCTGTGGCAGGTGCTGAGGGAACCAAAATAGGGAAAAACATACTTGGCCTCATCCTCACCAACCTGTCTGCTGCAGTCGCATTTGTTCATGACAGGATCGGTGGGAGTGACCACAGCAGTCCTCGTAGAAAAGAGGCCCCATCTTTATATTGAGGATACCCTCCATAGTGTTGTGTGGCACTACCACTGTGAAAAACGGGAGATTTTTAAGATTTAGCAACTAGAGGCCAGTCATCCAGGAGGTGCTATGGGCCATTAGCAGCAGCAGAATCGTACTTAACCACAATCTGTAACCTCATGGCTCAACATATCCCCCACTCTACCACTACTATCAAATCAGGGGATCAACCGTGGTTCAATGGAGAGTGCAGGAAAGCGTGCCAGGAGCAGCATCAGGCAGACTGCAAAATGAGCTATCAACCTGGTGAAGCTTCGACACAGGACTACGTGTGCCAAACAGCATAAGCAGCAAGTAATAGGCAGAGCTAAGCGATTCCACAACCAACGGATCAGATCTAAGCTCTGCAGTCCTGCTGCATTCAGCCCTGAATGGTGGTTGCCAATTAAACAATTCATTTGAGAAGGAGGTTCCACAAATGTCCCCATTCTCAATGATGGAGGAACCCAGCACATAGGTGCAAAAGGTAAAGCTGAGGCATTCGCAACAATCTTCATCCTGAAGTGCCGAGTGGATGATCCATCGCCCCCTCCTCCAGAGGTCCTCAGCATCACAGATGTCTCCTCAACCAATTCGAATCACTCCGCGGGATATCAAGAAATGGCTGAAGGTACTGGAGACTGCAATGTCAATAGGCCCTGACAATATTCCTGCAGACTACTGAAGGCTTGTTCCAGAACCTGCTGCGCCCCGAGACAAGCTGTTCCAGTACAGCTACAACACTGACGTCTACACAGCATGTGGAAAATTGCCCATGTATATCCTGTACACAAAAAGACAAATCCAACCCAGCCAATTGCTGCTCCATTAGTTCACTCTTGATCGTTAGCAAAGTGATGGAAAGGGCATCAATAGTGCTATCATCGGGCAGCTAGGTGGCGCAGTGGGTAGCACTGCAGTCTCAGGGCGCTGGGGTCCCAGGTTCGATTCCGGCTCTGGGTCACTGTCCGTGTGGAGTTCGCACATTCTCCCCGTGTCTGCGTGGGTTTCGCCCCCACAACCCAAAGATGTGCAGGGTAGATGAATTGGACACGCTAAATTGCCCCTTAATTGGAAAAATTGAATTGGATACTCTAATTTATATATTTTTTAAAGTGCTATCATTACAGCCTTGGTTCTAACATGGACAAAAGAGCTGAAATCTAGTGGTGAGGTGAGAGTGACTGCCTGGGACATCAAGGCAGCATTTGACCAAGTGTGGAAACAAGGAGACTTAGCAAAACTGGCGTCAGAGAATCAGGTGGAAAACTCTCTACTGGTTGGAGTCCCACCTCGTACAAAGGAAAGTGGCTGTTGGAGATCAATCGTCTCCTTTCAGGGCATCCCTGCAGAAGATCCTCAGGATCCTGTCCTAGGCCCAGTCATCTTCAGCTGCTTTATTAATGATCTTCCTTCCATCATAAAGGTCAGAAATGGGATGTTCACTGATGGTTGTACAATGTTCAGCACCATTCATGGCTTCTCAGATGCTGAAGCAGTCCAGTCCCAATAGGCGAGGTGAATAGGCCATGCTAAATTGCCCCTTAGTGACCAACGGTTAGGAGGGTTGGGCCACGGTAGGGTGCTCTTTCGGAGGGTCGTGCAGACTCGATGGGCCGAATGGCCTCCTTCTGCACTGCAGGAATTCTATGATTCTAATCTGCACATCTTTAAACTGTGGGAGGAAACTGGAGCACCTGGAGAAAACGTACGCAGACATGGAGGGAACGTACTAACTCCACAGTCACCAACGGTCAGAATTGTTCCTGGCGCTGCGAGGCAGCAGTACTAACCACTGTTTCCTGTGCCACCCTAGGAGTTGGCATTACCCTAGCTGAACCCCCACTATTAACCTCTGCAGGTTACAAATGATCAGAAACTGAACTGGGCTCACTATATAAATATTGTGGTTACAAGAACAGGTCAGAGGCTAGGAATCCTGTAGCAATAACCAATTTCCTGATTCCCCAAAGCCTGTTCATCATCTATACAGCATAAGTCAGAAATGTGATGGAATACTCTCCATTTGCCTGGATGAGTACAGCTCTAACAACATTCAAGAAGCTCGACACCATCCAAAACAGCCCGCTTGATTGGTACCACTTCCACAATCATTCGCCCCCTCCAACACTGACAGACTGGCAGCCGTGTGTACCATCTACAAGATGAACAGCAACTCACCAAGGCTCCTTAGGCAGCACCTTCCAAATCCTTGACCACTACCATCTAGAAGGACAAAGGGCAGCAGATACCTGGGAACATCGACGTTGGGAGTTTTCCTCCAAGTCACTCATCATCCTGACTTGGAAATAGATTGCTGTTCCGTCACTGTCGCTGGGTCAAAATCCTGGAACTCCCTCCCTAATAGCACTGTAGGTATACCTACAGCACAGTGAGTGCAGGAACTAAAGGAGGTTTCTCACCACTGGGCAATGAATGCTGGTCTAGTCAGCAACACCCACATCCTGTAAATTAATCAAGGAAAGTTGAAATCTTTACAGTGTACATCAGTGTTCTTCACCCCCCCCCCACACCGAGGACCCATTTTTACCAACTGGCCAACCTTCGGGACCCAACCCGGCTGACCCTCGTGACCCACGCCGGCCGACCTTTGCGACCCACCATTTTTTCTTACCGTTAATGCGTGAGGTGAGCCTGCTTGGTCCTCACGATCTCACTTCAATCAGGTTCACAGGAAGAGAGGGCCATGTGCGTATCAGGTGAAGGATTCAGCCGGTTCCTTTGTGGCGTCTTCATCTTTGTGACAACGGAAAATCCAACCTCACATGTAGGTCGTTGTGAAGGGCAAGAGCAACAAAATGCTTGTTTTACTCAGCTCCGGATACTCCTCAGAGGTGCTACTCCAGAATGCTGACGGCCTCATTGACTTGTGCCGTGTTTTTAATATGCTGTCACAGCTGAGACACATAAGCTCCATTTCTTCTTTTGGAGTCAGCTGCAAGTTAAGAACTGATTCTGGGGTCTCAAACTCAAAAGGGATTTTTCACTCACCTCCTCTCTCTCAATCTTAAACTTCTCCTCTGGAAAGTAGCGACCAAAATTGTCGATCAGAGCAGCCAGATGCAACTCAATAAGGCTTGCCAATCCATTTACAGTTTCCTTGCTAATGCTGTTTTCTTCAATGTGTCGTAGCAGTGTGGGAAACATGTAGTCGTTTTGGCTTCACACTCGCAATTGCCAAACTTTCAATATCTTTTGGAAAGCTTCGATTTTTTCAGAGTGCCGAAAACAATCATCATCCTTCCCTTGCAATTGGAGGTTCAGTTCATTTAGAATTGAAAAGATGTCTGCAAGGTAAGGCATTGCTCGCATCCAAGGTTCATCAGCAAACTAATCAGCCAGAGGGGACAATTTCTCGAGGAGGAAAGCGTGGATTTCATACCTCAGTTCGTAAACTCGGAGTAGCACCCGACCCCTTGACAGCCAACGTACTTCTGTGTGGAACAATAAATGTGTGCGCTCAGCCCCCATATCGGAACAGTGTCAAAAAGTCTGGTATTGAGTGGGCCGCGTTTTGTGAAATTCACAACTTTCACTATTCCTTTCAACACCACTTCAAGATTGGATGGAATTCTTTTCAATGCCAGTGCCTCACGGTGAATGATTCCAAACAATGTCCTGACCAGCTGCCTCCTTAATCCTTACGATAACTCCGCTGTTTTTCCCAGTCATGTTGGCTGCTCCATCACTTGTGATTCCTCTGCAATTACCCCAGTCGAGGCCGCACTTTCCAACCACAAAACTATTCAAAACTTCACAAATTTCTGCGCCAGTCGTGTGGGTTGCTAAAGTCAGGTAGCACAGCAAATCTTCAACAAATTCATTGTGCCAAACATACCTAACGTATACTAGCAAGGTTGCACAATCTGAAATGTCTGTACTTTCATCCAGTTGTATTGAGAATGCCTGCGCTGATTTTAAATGAGAAATAAGCTGGGCTTCTAAATTCTCAGCAATATCGGAAATTCGGCAAGCCACTGTGCTGTCACTAAGTGGGATGCATTTCACTTTTTCAACGAACCTCTCAACTATGACCGTACGAACTATATCTAATGCTGCAGGGAGAATTATCTCTCTGCTATAGTGTGGGGCATTTTCTCTTTAGCCACACGGTAAGCATCATGTAAGAGGCTAATTGTACTTTGTCGTTCAATGTAACATTTCTGCTGAGGACTTCAGCCGACGATTTAAGTTCTCGTTGCTTCCTTTGAAAAAAATCAAGAGGTTTGTCCTCGAACTCGCCATGCTTAGTCTTCAAATGCCTTTGAAGTTTTGAGGCTTTAAAACTTTCATTTGCCAGCACTTCCCTGCATATAACACACATGGGCCTTGCATCCTGATTTGCATTGGCACAATTCATAAATCCATACCTTAAAAAATCGTCTTTATACTGCTTTGTGCCTGATTTCAGTTTCTTCTTAATGGGCTGTTCACCAGAGGCCCTGGAGCTCACACCAACACTGCTTTGTCCTGGTGTGGACCCTCCTGAACAGCTCACACCAACACTGCTTTGTCCTGGTGTGGACCCTCCTGAACAGCTCACACCAACACTGCTTTGTCCTGGTGTGGACCCTCCTGAACAGCTCACACCAACACTGCTTTGTCCTGGTGTGGACCCTCCTGAACAGCTCACACCAACACTGCTTTGTCCTGGTGTGGACCCTCCTGAACAGCTCACACCAACACTGCTTTGTCCTGGTGTGGACCCTCCTGAACAGCTCACACCAACACTGCTTTGTCCTGGTGTGGACCCTCCTGAACAGCTCACACCAACACTGCTTTGTCCTGGTGTGGACCCTCCTGAACAGCTCACACCAACACTGCTTTGTCCTGGTGTGGACCCTCCTGAACAGCTCACACCAACACTGCTTTGTCCTGGTGTGGACCCTCCTGAACAGCTCACACCAACACTGCTTTGTCCTGGTGTGGACCCTCTTGAACAGCTCACACCAACACTGCTTTGTCCTGGTGTGGACCCTCCTGGAGCTCACACCAGCACTGCTTTGTCCTGTTGTTGACTCTCCTGAACAGCTCACACCAACACTGCTTTGTCCTGGTGTGGACCCTCCTGAACAGCTCACACCAACACTGCTTTGTCCTGGTGTGGACCCTCCTGAACAGCTCACACCAACACTGCTTTGTCCTGGTGTGGACCCTCCTGAACAGCTCACACCAACACTGCTTTGTCCTGGTGTGGACCCTCCTGAACAGCTCACACCAACACTGCTTTGTCCTGGTGTGGACCCTCCTGAACAGCTCACACCCCCACTGCTTTGTCCTGGTGTGGACCCTCTTGAACAGCTCACACCAACACTGCTTTGTCCTGGTGTGGACCCTCCTGGAGCTCACACCACCACTGCTTTGTCCTGGTGTGGACCCTCCTGGAGCTCACACCCCCACTGCTTTGTCCTGCTGTGGATCGTCCTGAGCCACTCTCTCCAGCAGGTTTAGTTGTGAGATCCTGTCCTGTTTGTGTCTCTGGACCTCTCTTCCTTATAACAAAATGATCTATTTTAAATGTTACTGTCCTGTTACTAGTTTGCTAACAAAATCACAATCGCGCCCAAAGCACGTGACGGCGACGTTCAGGGGGCGTGACCTGCCCTCTGCCTCCCTTTAGGCAGAAATATTAGATAGATTAGGTAAAAAAAATCTTGTGTCTCTGCAGCAGCCGGCTTTTAATAACGCCGGCTGCAAGCGGCCTTCAAAATGGCCGCGAACACTAAAAAATGTTTTTTAAAAATATAAATCGGCCGCATTGCGCATGCGTGCCCGATCATTGGTGCACATACGCAAAACGATATAGTTTTGCACATGCGCACCAATGATCGGACCCACATGCGCAATGTGGCCGATTAAAAAAAATATGCTCGCGGCCATTTTGAAGGCCGCTTGCAGCCGGCGTTATTAAAAGCCGGCTGCTGTGACTGATTCGCGCGATCGGGAGCGCCGCGAAGGACGGCTCCGTGACCCTCCCGACACCCGCCCGCAGGTCGAGTCCCCGAGTTTGAAGAACACTGGTGTACATGATAGATGAGGAAATCTGGAAGCAGGGTGAGGCGTGATTAAGATAAACTTTCTTGTGTTGAGGTCTGACGAGCACTAGCAGGACCAATTAAAAGGAAAGACTTGCATTAAGATATGTATTTATAGTATTTCATGACCACCAAACACCTCAAAGCATTTTACAGCCACTTAAGCAGTTTAAGTGTGGTCAGTATTGTAATGTGGGAAACACAGCTGTCAATTTGTGCACAGCAAACTCCCATAAACAGCAGAATGATAATGTGCAGGTAATTTATATGTAACACGTGTAGGGAACAGCCACTCAAGAGACAATCCAAAGGCAACTGGGTCAAGGGCAGGTACAATGCTTGACCAACAGATATACGAAAGGGTTTCCGAGGTATCCAGCTGCTTGATATGCTCGTCTTTGTGTAGGATATGACTCTCTCCACGTGGCACTAATACTTATTCAAAATGTACTAAAATCTGAAAAATACCACTCAAATTTAATTTCCAGTCTGAAAAGAGAGATTGAACTTTGCAGATTTCCCTTCAAACTCTTTCGATATCACCCGATATTGTAGACGGTGCCTACCTGAAGTTTGGAAGCTCCTCCTTTGATAAGACCACATATGATTTCTTCCACTCTCTCAGGGTCCTTAATGTGGACATTTTTTTTCTGGAATTCTGGCATCTGTGAGATAGAGGAATATTTATCATGAGTACTGTGATCACTCAACAGAACACAGCTTATGCAAATACCACAGACAACTTCATTCTTTGTATACAGTAAACCTTTAGAATCCATTCATTTCAGGTTAAGGAGCAATGAAATGAGGCAGCAGCAGTGGGAAGTCAACGTTAGTTATTCAGGAACACGGCTTATAAAGCAGATGTGACAATTTACAGCAGCAGACCCACTTTGAATGCACAGCAATCAAAATGAATCGATTCATGTGGTTAAATATCAGTCGTAGTTGACTCAGTTCCATAAACACAGAAATTTGGCATGCTAACCAATATTGAAATTTACTTGTATCTTTTACTTTCAGCTCACTTGGCTAGACAGCTGGTTTGTGATGCAAAGCGAGGCCATCAGCACGGGTTCAATTCACGTACTGACTGAGGTTATTCATGAAGGCCCTACCTTCTCAATCTTTCCCCTTGTCCGAGGTGTGCTGACCCTTGGGTTAAATCACCAACAGTCAGTTCTCCCCCTCTAAAGGGATCTGGGAGTATGGCGACTTTACTTCATTTGAAATTCATTACACTGCACATCCGACTAGCATTCACTCAGGTTGCTGAGCACGTTCAAAATTGATTCCAGCCCCTTCTAATGCAGGGAAACAGTTTTGTTAAGATCCCACCCAACAGAGTAAATTACCATTGCCAAACTCCTGAAGGTAAAAGCAGATTATAGTGTATTTCCCATCTAGGTTTAAAATGAAGATTTGACAAATTAAAGATTCTGCAAGGCGAGGCTGGGAATTATAATCTATTTCCTGCCATATTTCCATACCTAAATCGCCTCCCAAGTCACATTAATTAATTCTAGGTTTAAACGTAGAGACAATTTGGTTACATTACAAATTCCCCATCACAGTATGTTTCCACAGAGTGGAGTACAGGACACCATCTGTTTTGCGTTCCCAAGTGTGCTCACATTTTCCTGTCACCAGATGCTCTGTTAAAATTATTTGCAGGAGCTACAGGGAAGAACTTGATATTTAGTACTGGAGGCCAGTCTACTTCAGTTAGTAGCATCTTGCCTGTGGCAGCTGATCATGGGTTCAATCCCCTCTGGGACCTCGAGTGGTGTGTGCCACAGGGATCAGTGCTGGGGTTTCAGCTGTTTACAATTTATGTCAATGATTGGATGAATGGATTGAAGATATGGTGGCTATATTTGCTGATAACACAAAGAAAAGTAGAATACTAAAATGGGAGGAAGACACAAGGAGGCTAAAAGGGAAATAGACAGGTTAAAAGGGCAGCATGGCAGCACAGTGGTTAGCACTGTTGCTTCACAGCTCCAGGGTCCCAGGTTCGATTCCCGGCTTGGGTCACTGTCTGTGTGGAGTCCGCACGTTCCCCCCGTGTGTGCGTGGGTTTCCTCCGGGTGCTCCGGTTTCCTCCCACAGCCCAAAGATATGCAGGTTAGGTGGATTGGCTTTGCTAAATTGCCCTGAAGTTTCCAAAAAGGTTAGGTGGGGTTACTGGGATAGGGTGGAGGTGCGGGCTTAAGTAGGGTGCTCTTTCCAAGGGCCGATGGGCCAAATGGCCTCCTTCTTCGCTGTAAATTCTATGATTCTATGAATGGGCAAAGATCTGGTAATTGGAATATAATGTGGGAAAGTGGGAAATTGTCCATTTTGGCAAGAAAACTTTTAAAAAGGAGATTATCTAACCGACTGCAGAGGTCCGAGACGTGGAGGGATTTGGGTGTCCTTGTGCATGAATCGCAAAAGGTTAGTATACAAGTACTGCAAGTTAATAGAATGTTACCATTTATTGCGAGAGGACATGAATACACAAGTAGGAAGATTATGTTTCAGTGATACATGGCATTGGTGAGGCCACACTTGGAGAGCGCACAATATTGGTTACCTTATTTAAGAAGATTGTAAATACATTGGAAGAAGTGCAGAGAAGGTTTGCTGAACTAATACCTGGATTGGACGGTTGTGTTATGAAAGAAAGTTGGAGAAGCTAGGCTTGCATCACCTGGAGTTTAGAAGAGTAAGAGGTGACTTAATTGAAACATACAAGATCCTGAGGGATCTTGACAGGGTCGATGTGAAGAGGATGTTTCCTCTTGTGGGAGAATCCAGAACTAGGGCCTACTTAAGAGGGAGCCCATTTAGGACAGAGATGAGGACGATTTTTCTTCTGAGGGTTGAGGGTTTTTGAAACTCTTCCTCAAAAGGCAGTGGAAGCAGAGCAGCGGGATATTTTCAAGGCAGAGGTGGATGGACTCTTGGATAAGCAAGGGGCTGAAAGGTTATCAGGGTAGGCAGGAATGTGGAGTTGCAGTTACAATCAGATCGACCACAAACTTATTGAATGATGGAGCAGGGTTAATGAGCCAAGTGGCCTAACTCTTGCTTGTAATTCGTGTGTGCATGTTAAGCACAAAATCTAGGCTGACCTTGTTACATTGAAAGAGTTTTACATTGCTGAAATGCCATCTTTCTTACGAGATGATAACTGAGGCGCCTACCAGCTGTTCAACATGTTAATGTTTCATAGTACTATGAGAAGCTGCAAGTTTCCCCTCTGCTTTCGCTGACACTGCTCTCTCAATTAACATCTAAAAAGCCTCAATTAGCTCACTTATCTCACTGCTGTTTTGGAACATCACTCTTTCCATTTACTGCACACGATACCCCAGACTGCGTGTGATATTACAAAGCAATTCACTGGTGGTGACCCAAGTCTTGCAATCAAACTGAGATACGGACGACTGGGCTCGATTTAAGCCACTGTTTTATCTCCTGCACAGGTCATATTACAAAGCAACTGACAAACCATGGCACATAAAGTATAAAGAGAACTGGAATCCGACAACTTTAACCAACGGTACAGTGGTTAGCACTACTGCCTCACAGCGTCGAGGGCTTGGGTTCGATCCCGGCCCCGGCCCCGTGAGGAGTTTGCACATTCTGCCCGTGTCTGCATGGGTCTCACCCCCACAACCCAAAGATGTGCAGGGTAGGTGGATTGGCCACGCTAAATTGCTCAATTGTAAAACAAAAAGAATCGGGGACTCTAAATTTATTTTTAAAAAAGAAACACAAACAACATTAACCACATCGGTGAGTGGAAGTCTTCCTAGTTACATTCTAGATATCTGCTATATAATAAAGGAAACAGAAAAAAATATGGAAGCAATTGACAATCAGAATTTGCAGAGAAAACAGACAGCGGATATTTCAGAGTGGTGTCTTCAGAACAGAAAAAAAGCAAAAAACCAGATAAGGGGAGAAAGGAGAGGCAGAAACAAAAGAATTGAACAAATAGTAGAAACAATAAATAAAACAGAGTCAAACAATGTGTGAAAAGCAAAGACAACAGGAAACAGAAGAGAGATGACACCACGCAAGCGATGGAAACATGGGGACCAGGTCCAAAACCATAGCAGAGCTGGAGAAATACAGAGGATCCCCCGCTCCGAAATCAGAGGGGGCAAGGACACGGAATGCAGCCTTGCCTGCTGGCACCGTGTTTTGATGATGGGCCTCTCTTCACCCAACAATCCTATTTCCAGACACTAGCAGATCCACACTGCTGCAATGGAATTGGAGGATATTCACCAAATCCTCAAATCAATGTTTAGACGGCAGACCTGCAGATAATGAGATATTGCCCACAAAGCACACAATAGATTATATCCAAATATATGTTTCATTTCTACCAGACATCACTTATTTTTTAAGTTATATCCTTGTGGAGAAGTTTAATATACTTGTTGCAAACATTCTAAAATTATATCTATTTCTGGGTAACAGTAACAATTACAACAGCAATTCCACTGTAAGCCGACACCAACAGGGCAGGTTTTTCCACTGCCACCATTTCGCTTTGTCAATATTTCTAAAACAGCTTTCATACATTTCAGATACGGAAGGAAAACCGTTCATCTCAGCTCATCATTGTGACCACAGGTTTTAGAACTGGGTTACGGATTTTCATAAAATGGTGCGGAGTAGTTACTTTTATAGGAAAATGTGCAACTTGAAAAGCTAATTATCTATTTGCAACTAAATTAGTTAACCGACAGGTCGAATAATCTCTGCATGTTAATACAACACTCGAGACAGTGTGTGACTGGTTGCATTTTTTCAGACAGTTATTCAAGCTGAAATTTCCAGAAAGCATAGCTCTAACATCTGCAAACTGTTTATCCGTCTACTGTGCTCTGGGATGGGAAGCCAAGGGCAGTAAGATGATCCATGTTGAGCACAGGGATCTTTCGTAATGTCTGTACTATTCAGCTGCTCAGGTAGTTATGGGTGTCTGTCAACCCACAACCGAGTACAAGAAGGTACCACAAAAAGATAATATAAACATCTTTTAGAAAACTGACTTCGTACCATATTCTCACAAAAGGTGTTTTTAGACATTACTGAAGGACTGCTGCACGTAAGCAGAGGCAGCCCTGCGCGGTGAATATGGATTTTGCTCTGTTTTGTAGATACCTGTGTGTGCAGTGCAGTACAGCTTCTCCTCATCAACCTTTGATTCGGTCCTGCAGTCACGGCAGCCGTGCCCAGAAACATCCAGAGCCACAGTACTTGCATACAATAGCTAGCAAAGAAACAGCCTATTAAACTACTTTTTAAAAACCTTCCAGGTCTGAGCTCAAATTTCAGAAATCTCACATTGTGCGCAAAAACCCCATAGACCTGCAATTGATTCACCTGCAGATGGTTTGCAACACAAGCTGAGCGCAGGTTTCTATCAGGCCATCCTTGCTGCAATCTGAAGCAGTGATAGGAAAAATGTCGCAGATCATCATAAAGACACAGCCCAAAATAGCTGGAACGCAGTGCCTGATACAACAAATAGCAGTGCAAAGGCCAGCAAGAATTCCAGTCTATCAGTTTGGGTCTGGATAAAACTTGTGGCCTTTTAGGTGCATAAAACGGAGTGAACTGGGATAGACAAAATTCAAAACATTCGATAATAAAACATGTTATGTTTGTGTATAACGTGGAAGTGTTGCATAAACTGCAAAGATATAAACAGCACCTAGTAAAGCTGCTCGTATCTTGTGCAATCAATACAGCACCAGTCGCATTTTACATGGAACTAAAATAAAGTTTGTTTTGTTTTTCTACACCTCTCTTTCAGAAAGCTATTTTCTCACGGTTGGAAAATTTCAGAAGATTCTAACATTTTGTGTTGAGTATTTGATTCAATCTTGCTGCTCTGGCGATTCTGGTCATTTTAATTGCAATCAAAAACTAAATGAATGCATAAGTTAATTGATTAATGCTTATTATTAAACTCCAAACCTTTGTATCAGTGCTAAAGATATTGAGAATATAAAAAGACAAATTTTATTTCGACCGTTTGTGATGATTTCTAAAAATGACCTGAGTCACATGCAAATTGGCATAGCATACATAAAATAAGAGAGATGAATTCATGGCTCAAAGGCTGGCGTGGGAAAAGTGGCTTCTGGTTTGTGGGGCACCAGAACTGGGGTAATATAATAATAATAATAATAATAATAATAATTGCTTATTGTCACAAGTAGGCTTCAATGAAGTTACTGTGAAAAGCCCCTGGTCGCGACATTCCGGCGCCTGTTCGGGGAGACCGGTACGGGAATCGAACCGTGCTACCGGTCTTGTTCTGCGTTACAAGCCAGCTGTTTTAGCCCACTGTGTTAAACCAAAAGTGGAGACTATACTGTCGGGGTGGTCTACACCTCAATCCCCTGGGACCAGTGTTCTTGCGAATCGCATTAACTAGGGCAGGTTTAAAACTAAATAGTGGGGCAAGGGGTCAAATCTCCATAGATGTGACGCATCATAGAGTAGAGATAAGGCAAGAGGGGAAAATAGTAATGTTGGAAACGAAGGTCAGAGAAAAGGACAGAGAAAAAATACTCCAAGAATCAATTGATTGATATTTGTCACATGTACCGAAGTACAGTGAAAAGTATTTTTCTGCGGGCCAAGGGAACGTTCACAGTAAGTACATAGTAGACAAAAGAATAATAGACAGAGTACATTGACAGTGGTGCATCAACAAATAGTGATTGTTTACAGTGCGGAACAAGGCCAAACAAGAGCAGCATAGGGCGTCGTGAATAGTGTTCTTACAGGGAACAGATCACTCCGAGGGAGGAGTCATTGAGGGGTAACTGTGGGGAAGAAGCTGTTCCTATGTCTGGATGTGCGGGTCTTCAGACTTCTGTACCTTCTGCCTGATGGAAGAGTCTGGAAGAAGGCAAAGCCTGGGTGGGAGGGGTCTCTGATAATGCTGTCTGCCTTCCTGAGGCAGCGGGAGGTGTAGACAGAATCAATGTGCGGGTGGCAATCTTGTGTGATGCGTTGGGCTGAGTTCACCACTCTGCAGTTTCTTGCGATCTTGGACTGAGCAGTTTCCATACCAGGCAGTGATGCAGCCGGATTGGATGCTCTCTATGGCACATCTATAGAAGTTTCTGAGTCGATGTAGACATGCCAAATTTCTTTAGCTTCCGTAGGAAGTAGAGACGTTGTTGGGCTTTCTTGACTGTTGCATCAACGCGAGTGGACCAGGACAGACTGTTGGTGATGGTGACCCCCAGGAACTTAAAGCTATCGACCATCTCCACTTCGGAGCCATTGATGCAAGGCGGGGGGGGGTCGTCCTGCGCTTCCTGAAGTGAATGATCAGTTCTTTGGTCTTTCCAGCATTTAGAGAGAGGTTGTTTTCGGTACACCATGCAACCAAGTGATCTATCTCCCTTTTGTAGTCTGATTCGTTGTTGTTTGAGATACGACCCACCACAGTCGTATCGTCCACAAACATATAGATTGAGTTGGAGTTCAATCTTGCCACACAGTCATGGGTGTATAGGGAGTACAGTAGAGGACTGAGCACACATCCTTGCGAGGCCCCGGTGTTGAGGATTATTGTAGAAGAGGTGCTGTTGCCTATCCTGACAGATTGCGGTCTGTTGGTGAGGAAGTCGAGGATCCAGCTGCACAGGGAGGGGTCAAGTCCAAGGTTGCGGAGTTTGGTTATTAGTCTTGTTGGATCAAGACAAAATGTTACAAACATCACAAAAAGACAAAACTAAAGGCCCTGTATCTGAATGTGAACATTCAGAACAAAATAAACCAATTGATGGTGCACACCGAAGTAAATAAATCTGATCATTATGGACACGTAGCTGCAGGAAGACAACGGTTAGGTCCTGAATATCGAGGGGTATATGACATTCAAAAACAATAGGAAGCTAGATAAAGGTGGCGGGGGGGGGGGGGGGGTTCTCAGGGTGTAGAACTGGTTTGGGAGGAGATGAGGAATAGAAGGGGAAAGAAGTCATTGGTTGGAGTGGTCTCAGGGGTTATGGGGAGAAGGCAGGAGAATGGGGATGAGAAAAATATCAGCCATGATTGAATGGCGGAGCAGACTCGATGGGCCGAGTGGCCTAATTCTGCTCCTATGTCTTATGGTCTGCTGGCCCTCAACAGTAACTATAATGTAGGACAAAGTATACAAGGAGGAAAACATTGGGTGCTTGTGATAAAGGGGCAGCAATAATCATGGGAGATTTTAACCTACATATAAACTAGAGAAATCAGATTAGCAGCAGTAGCCTGGATGAGTTTAGCGAATGCTTTTGAGGTAGTTTGTCAGAGTAGCACATTCTGGCACCAACCATAGAACAGATGTTAGATTTGGCATTATGGAATGTGACCGGATTAATTAATGACCCCAGAGTAAAGGCACCCCAGGTAGCAGCAACCACATGATATAATTTAATATCCAGTCTGAAAGGAAGACTGGGTCTAAGACTAATATTTTGAACTTAAATAAGGGCAACTGTGTGGGCATGAAAGCGGAGGTGGCTGAAGTGAACTGGGATACTGGGCTAGTGGATAGATCAACAGAGAAGCAGTTGCTGACATTTATGGGGATACTTCAGAATAAGTATATTGCTCCGACACAGAAACTTTTATAGGGAGGATCCACCATCTGTGATTAACAAAAGAAGTTGAGGAACGCATCAAACATGAGGAAAAGGCATATAATGAATAATAACTTTTAACCAAAGAGACCACTGCTCTTCCTGAGCTATATTAAGGATCTATCCTTAGGTGTACAATAATAATAATCTTTATTATTGTCACAAGTAGGCTTACATTAACACTGCAATAAAGTTACTGTGAAAAGCCCGTAGTTGCCAGACTCAGGCGCCTATTCGGGTACAGAGGGAGAATTCAAAATGTCCAATTCACCTAACAAGCACGTCTTTCAGGACTGTGGGAGGAAACCCACGCACACACAGGGAGAACGTGCAGACTCCACACAGACAGTGACCCAAGCGGGAATCGAACACGGGTCCCTGAGACTGTAAAGCAAGTGCTAACCACTGTGCTACCATGTCACCGGGGTATAAGGAGAAGCGCACGAAAAATGAAAACACAGATAGAGTTTCTACAGATATTTGAAAAAAAGTAAAATGAGCGTTGGTCCTCCAGAGTGAGAATGAGGAATTAATGGTAGATAATAAGGAAATGCAGAATAAAGGAACAAATATTTGGCCGGTCCTCAGAGTCACAGAGGAAAAGTCAGCATGGTTGCGAAAGGGAAATAGCGTTCAACCAATTTATTGGAGATTTTTGAAGGAATCAAATATACTGTAGACAAAGGGGAGCCAGAAGTCGTTCCGTATTTGGGTTTTCCAGAAGGCACTTGATAAGATGAACCATCAAAGGTGATTTTGGAAATTAAACTCATGGCGTAAGGGGCAACATATTGGCATCAAAGATGATTGGCTGGTTGGCAGAAAACAGTTTAATAAAAATTTATTTACAGGATGTGGGCATTGCTGGCTAGGTCAGCATTTATTTCCTATCCCTAGTTGTCCTCCAGAAGATGGCGGTGAGCTGCCTTCTGGAACCTCTGCAGTTCCTGAGGTGTAGGTACACCCACTATGCTGTTAGGAAGATATTCCAGGATTTTGAACCAGCGCAAGTGAAGGAACGGCGATATTTTTCCAAGTCAGGGTGTTGAGTGACTTGGAGGGGAACCTCCAGGTAGTCGTGTTCCCAGGTATCTGCTGCACCCGTCCTTCTAGATGGTACTGGCCGTGGGTATGGAAGGTGCAGCCTAAGGAACCTTGGTAATTTCCTGCAGTGCATCTTGATGGTACAATGCTGCCACTGTTCCGTCAGTGGTGGAGGGATTGAATGCGGAAGGTGGACCAAAATGGGCTGCTTTGTCCCGGATGGTGTTGAGCTTCTTAAGTGTTGTTGGAGCTGCACTCATCCAGGCAAGTGGAGAGTATTCCATTACACTCCTGATTTCTGCTGAGTGGATGCTGGGCAGGCTTTGGGGGAACATAAGACGAGTTCCTCGCTGTAGGCTTCCTAGCCTTTGACCTGCCCTGGTAGCCACAGTATTAATATGGCTAGTCCAGTTCAGTTTCTGATCAATGGTAACCCTCCTCAGGATGTTGATTGTGGGGGATTCAGCGATGGTAATGCCATTGAAGGTCAAGGGGCAATGTTTAGATCCTCTTGTGTATGGGGATAGTCATTGCCTGGCACTTACGAGACATGAAAGTAACTTGCCACTTGTCAGCCCGAGCCTGGATATTGTCCAGGTCTTGCTGCATTTGGACATGGACTGCTTCATTATCTGAGGAGTGCAAATGGTGCTGAACATTGTGCAGTCATCCGCAAACATCCCCACTTCTGACCTTATGATGGAAGGCAGGTCATTGATGAAGCAGCTGAAGATGGTTGGGGCCGAGGACACGACCCTGAGGAACTCCTGCAGTGATGTCCTGGAGCTGAGAGGATTGACCTCCAACCACCATAACTATCTTCTTTTGTGCCAGGTACGACTCCAACCAGCGGAGAGTTTTCCCCCTGATTCCCATCAACTCCAGGTTTAGCTAGGACTCCTTGATCAAATGCTGCCTTGACGGCAAGGGCAGTCACTCTCACCTCAGGCATTCAGCTCTTTTGTCCACGTTTGAACCGAGGCTGTAATGAGGTCAGGAGCTGAGTGACCCTGGACGGAACCCAAACTGAGCATCTGTGAGCAGGTTATTGCTGAGTAAGTGCCGCTTGATAGCACTGTTGATGACATCTTCCATCAGTTTGCTGTTGACGGAGAGCAGACTGATAAGGCGGGAACTGGCTGGGTTGGATTTCTCTTGTTTCTCATGTACAGGACACACCTGGGCAATTTTCCACATTGCTGGGGATGCCAGTGTTGTAGCTGTATTGGAACAGCTTGGCTAGGGGTGCGACAAGTCTGGAGCACAAGTCTTCAGTACTACTGCCAGAATATTGTCAGAACCTATAGCTGTTGCAGTATCCAGTGTCTTCAGCCATTTCTTGATATCACATGGAGTGAATTGTATTGGCTGAGGACCTCGCATCTGTGTCCGGAGATCATGATCGATCATTCACCCAGCACTCTGGCTGATGATTGTTGTGAATACTTCAGCCTCATCTTTTGCACATAGTCAGAATACAGGAGGGAGATAGAGAACCAGTGGAGTGGCGCAGCAACAACAATCTATCCCTCAATGCCAGCAAAACTAAAGAACTAGTCATTGACTTCAGGAAGCAAAGTACTGTAACACACACCTGTCTGCATCAACAGATTGACAGCTTCAAATTCCTAGATGCACACGTCACAAAAATTTGTCCTGGTCCACCCACGTCGCGCTACAACCAAGAAAGCACAACAGCGCCTATACTTCCTCAGGAAACTAAGGAAATACGGCATGTATTAATAATAATAATAATAATAATAATAATAATAATAATAATAATAATAATAATAATAATCGCTTGTTGTCACAAGTAGGCTTCAATAAAGTTACTGTGAAAAGCCCTTAGTCGCCACAATCAGGCACCTGTTCGGGGAGGCCGGTACGGGAATTGAACCCGCGCTTCTGGCATTGCTCTGCATTACAAGCCAGTTGTTTAGCTCACTGTGCTAAACCAGCCCCCTGTCCACACGGACTCTGACCAACTTTTACAGGTGCACCATAGAAAGCATCCTATCAGGCTGCATCACAGCCTGGTATGGCAACTGCTCGGCCCAAGGCCGCAAGAAACTTCAGAGAGTCGTGAACACCACCCAGTCCATCACACAAACCTGCCTCCCAGCCACTAACTCTATCTACACCACCCGCTGCCTGGGGAAAGCGGGCAGCGTAATAAAGATCCCTCCCACCCGTCTTTCTCACTCTTCCATCGGGCAGAAGATACAAAAGTCTGAGAACACGCACAAACAGATTCAAAAGCAGCTTCTTCCCCATTGTTACCTGACTCCTAAACGACCCGCTTATGGACTGACCTGATTAATACTATACTCCTGTATGCTTCACCCGATGCCTATGCATCTACATTGTGTATCTCATGTTGCCCTATTATATATTTTCTTTTTATTTACTTTTCATGTACTTAATGATCCGTTGAGCTGCCCACAGAAAAATACTTTTCACTGTACTTCGGTACATGTGACAATAAACAAAAATTCAAATCCATATCTGCTGGGCTCCTCTATCATTGAGGATGGGGATATTTGTGGAGCAACTTCCTCCAGCGAGTTGTTTAATTGTCCACCACCATTGATGGGTGGATGTGGCAGGGCTTCAGAGCTTCGATCTGGTGCGTTTGTTGTGGAATCGCTTAGCTCTGTCTATTGCTTGCTGATTATGCGGTTTGGCACACGGGTAGTCCTGTGTTGTAGCTTCACAGGTTGACACTGCCTTTTTAGATATGTTTGGTGTTGCTCCTGGCATGCTTTCCTGCAGACTTCATTGAACCAGGGTTGATCCCCTGGCTGGGTGGTAATGATAAAGTGGGGGATATGCCGGGCCATGAGGTTGCAGATTGTGGTTGAGTACAATTCTGCTGCTGCTGATGGTACACAGCACCTCATGGCTGCCCAGTCTTGCGATGCTACATCTGTTGAAAGTCTATTCCACTTCGCACGGGGTAATGCCATACAACACGCTGGAGGGTATACTCAATGTGAAGACAGGACTTCCTTTCCACAATGATAGTGAGCACTTCTACTGATACAAGACCACAGGAGAATAATTACGCCATTTGGCCCATCGAGTCTGCTTCGCCATTTAATCATGGCTGATACGTTTCTCAACCCCTTTCTCCTGCCTTCGCCCCATAACCCCAAATTCCCTTATTAATCAACAACCTCTCTACCTCTGTCTTAAAGACGCTCAGTGACTTGGCCTGGGTGAAGAAATTCCTCCTCCTCAATTTTAAAGGATTGTCCTTTCAGTCGGAGGCTGTGCCTTCAGGTTCTAGTTTTTCCTACAAGTGGAAATATCCTCTCTACGTCCACTCTATCCAAGCCTCGCAGTATCCTTTAAGTTTCAATACGATCCCCCCTCATCCTTCTAAACTCTATCGAGGACAGACAGACCCAGAGTCCTCAACCACTTCTCATACCACAAGCTCTTCATTCCCGGGATCATTCTCGTGAACCTCCTCTGGACCGTTTCCAAGGCCACCACATCCTTCCTTAGATACAGAGCCCAAAACTGTTCACAATACTCCAAATGGGGTCTGACTAGAGCCTTATATTGCCTCCGCAATACACCTCTGTTCCTGTATTCTAGCCCTCTCGACATGAATGCTAACATTGCATTTGCTTCCTAACTGCCGACTGAACCTGCACATTAACCTCAAGAGAATCTTGAACTAGAACTCTGAAATCCCTTTGCGCTTCTGATTTCCTAAGCGTTTTCCCATTTAGAAAATAGTCTCCGCCTCCATTCTTCCTACCAAAATGCACAACCATCCACATGTATTCCATCTGCCACTACTTTGCCCACTCTCCTAGCCTGTCCAAGCCCTTCTGCAGACCTCTGCTTCCTCAATACTACCCGTTACTCTGCATATCTTTGTATTATCTGCAAATTTACAACAGTGCCTTCAAGTCCTTCCTTCCTGTTATGGGCAGATGCAACTGCAGCAGACAGGTTGTTGAGGATGAGTTCAAGTTGTTTTTCTCTCTTCTCTGCATAAATGGGTCTTTTTTGGATTGGCAAGATGTGATGTGTGGTGCCCTGCAGGGATCTGTGCTCAGGTCTCAACATTTTACAATTCATGAATTAGATAAGGGGAGTGAAGGCAGGGTAGCTAAATTTGCAGACATAGAACATAACAGCGCAGTACAAGCCCTTCGGCCCTCGATGTTGTGCCGACCTGTGAAACAACTCTAAAGCCCATCTACACTATTCCCTTATCAGCCAAATGTTTATCCAATGACCATTCGGCATAAAGATAGGTAGGAAAGTATGTTGCGAAGACATAGGAGGTTGCAGACAAGTATAGATAGGTTGAATGATTGAAACAGTGGGTAAAGATCTGACAGATGGAGTCTAACGTAGGAAAGTATAAAGTTGTTCACTTGGACAGGAAGATTTTTAAAAAGTATCACTTAAACAGAGAACAACTGCAGAATGCTGAGGTGCAGAGGGGTCTATGTGTTCTAGCATGAGTCACAAAAAATTAGTACGCATATCCGGCACATAATCAAGGCAGCGGCTAATGGAAAGCTATCCTTTATTCTGAGAGGAATTGAACATAAAAGTAAGGGCACTATGATTATGTTATACAGAGCATTGGTGAGACCACGTCTCAAATACTGTGTGCAGTTTTGGTCTCCTTATTTAAGGAAGAATGTAAATGTGTTGCAGGCGGTTCAAAGGGTTACTCGATCGATTCCTGGAATAAACAGATTTTCTTATAAGGAAAGGTTTGACAGGCTGAGCTTGTTTCCACTGGAGTTTACAAGAGTCGGGGCTGACTTGATCGAAGTGTAGAAGATTTTGAATGTTCTGGACAAGGTGGGACATGGAAAGGACATTTCCTCCTGTGGGCAAGTCCAGAACGAGGGATCACTCTTACAGGACAGAGAATTTTTTTCTCCGGGGTTTGTGCGACTTTGGAAGTTTGCCTCAGAAGACGGTGGCAGCAGGGTCACTGAATATTTTTAAGGCAGAGGTAGATTGATTCCTGTGCCTAACAGGAATTAGAAATCAGGGATAGAGGGGCGGATGTGGTGCAGTGGATAGCACGAGGACTGCGGCGCTGAGGGCCCACGTTCGAATCCCGGCCCTGGGTCACTGTCCGTGTGGAGTTTGCATTCTCCCCATGTCTGCGTGGGATTCACCCCCACAGCCTAAAGATGTGCAGGTTAGGTGGATTGGCCACGCTAAATTGCCCCTTAATTGGAAAAAATTAAATAATTGGGTACTCTAAATTAAAAAAAACAAATCAGGGATAGATGGCAATGTGGAACTTGAAACATAAACAGATCAGCCATGATCTTATTGAATGATGGAGCAGGCTCGAGGGGCTGAATGGCCTACTCTTGCTCCTGTTTCATATGTCTCTGTTCTGCTTTTATTGAAAAAGTACAACAGAAGTTGCATTAAACCATAATTCTCAAACAAGGTTAGGAATTCAATTCATGGTATTGGGGATGATGCACAATCAATTACTCTCGAGTCAAGGTGAGTCATAACTAATAGGCTTTAATCAGCTAGAACTGTACCCAGCAGCTTCTTATACCCCGCCTCTCAGGGCAGAGCTATGTACGTTAACCAATGGTAGACTCCTATGTCTAGCCAATGGTCATCCACCTCTCAGGTACTGCAATACCTGGTATTACCACAGGGGACAAAAGCATCCGCTTTGAAACAGATAGTATTTGCATACTCGGTGAAGATTAACAGCCAATATCTTGGTGAGCTGCTCCTACAAAGCAGCCAACTGCTCTGGAGTATTTCACTGCTAGGACTTTGGAAAACAACAGCACATTGA
Organism: Scyliorhinus torazame; assembly: GCF_047496885.1. Lineage (NCBI taxonomy): Eukaryota > Metazoa > Chordata > Chondrichthyes > Carcharhiniformes > Scyliorhinidae > Scyliorhinus > Scyliorhinus torazame. Next base: position 2,056,010 of record NC_092717.1, read on the forward strand.
GCATTCTTTGCCTCGGATGAGTTTTGCAATGTCACGATAGGCACGAATTGGAGAACATAGGTGATGCAAAGGGCAAAGATCAAACCTCCCAAATTACAACACCTATGTTTCATCAATCACTTTTTAAAAGCATGTGTCATCTTTCAAAAATCTACACAGCAATAAAATTGTAATTTAAAACTTGTTTAAAAGAAACAAACTTTGTCATAAACTGCAGCTTATTTCATTCTCAACGTCACAACCACAATTAGGAAATGCAACACCCTCAGAGAGAACGTTTCATCCCCAAAGAATAAACATCAGACAGGTGGGGGCAGCTCAAACGTTCATTGATATAGCATCTTTCCTGACCTCAGGGTGTGCTAAAATTCTTCACAAAGCTTATATGCAGCAAGATTCCACAAAAGTTGTAACACGAACTATAAAATAATCTGCTTTTATTACACTGATGGAGGAATAAATATCAGCCAAAACAAAGGGGAGAAGTCCCCAGCTCTTCCAATATTGCCTCGAGATCTTTTACCCGAGAAGGAAGACAGGGCCTTGGTTTTACATCCCACCTGAAAGACAGCACATTTGACAATGCGGCACTCCAATAGTGCACTGGAGCCCAACTCTAATCTCACGAGTGGAACTTGAGCCCACAAGTTACTGACTCAAGATGCAAGAGTGCTGCCCACTGAGATAAGGCTGACACCCAATTATCCACAAATTGAAATAACTAAATATGTAGAATTAAAGTCTCCACAATACAATATTGAATGCAAGAGATCATAAAAATGAGGCATTTAGAGCCACAGTGAAGTGACCATACTGTTTGCATTAGGCAACTGACAATGATGCAGAATAGATAACTATTATTGGCAAGGTGGTTCAAAGGCTGACGCTGGTTTGAAACAAAGTATTTACAGAGTCACAGAGGCTTACAGCATGGAAACAGGCCCTTCGGCCCAACTTGGCCATGCCGCCCAGTTTTTACCACTAAGCTCGTCCCAATTGCTTGCATTTGACCCATATCCCGTACCGACCTCCCCGAACAGGCGCCGGAATGTGACGACTAGGGGCTTTTCACAGTAACTTCATTGAAGCCTACTTGTGACAATAAGTGATTATTATCCGGCTATACCCATCGTTAACATAAATGCTTTTTAAAAGACAAAACTGTACCTGCCCATGTTTTATACCGGAAAACAAACATTGGTAGCTAGGCGCTCCTAGCTACCAATCTGTACCAACTTCGAATCCCGTAGGCTCAGAACCCGAACGAAAGGCCATTTGTTTCCCTGACCTGGTGGGCCAGTTCCAAGTTAAGTATAGGCCTATTAGTTATAGAAGTAGCTTAGACGTAGAATCTGTGCATGAGTAGCGCTTACTGTGTATAATAAATGTGCTTTGATTTAAACCTTACTAATCGGTGTATTGGATTATTGATCATTATTCGGATTTGAACCTCATGGCGGTATCATAAAGATACCTGGCGACTCAAGAGCAAAGGTAATAAAACAAAGCAATTGAACTAAGTTAGCAACACATGGAAGAATGGGGGCAAGGCAAGATATCTGCAGGGATGATAGTGACATTTAAGGGGCATCTTGGCAAATACATGAATAGGATGGGAATAGAGGGATACGGACCCCGGAAGTGTAGAAGATTTTAGTTTAGATGGGCAGCATGGTCGGCTCAGGCTTGGAGGGCCTATTCCTGTGCTGTACTTTTCTTTGTTCTAAATCTGTGACCGTGTAGAAATCGGGTGACTCAAGTTTCTTTACAAACCAAATGTGTCCGGAGTGATTGGGAACACTCTGTGTGATTGAAAAATGAGGAACTCGGGTGGCATGCAGGATCCAACAGAGATTTCTTCAGAAGACATATTTCAGATCCATTCAACCTGACTGAGACCTTATCTATGAGCGAGAGATACACTCATATAGGTTGATAGATTTTTTGGCTCCTCAATGAATGATCTTGATTGGTCTCTCATGCTCATTATAACCAAGAACAAATGCAAGCTGAGAAAATCATACACCAATACAACTTGAGCATCTATCACCATGCTCCATTGTTGTTGGAACTCCCTACCCCACAACATTGTAGAAGTACTTTCACACTGGGACTACAGCAGTTCACCACCATCTTCTCAAAGGGTAACAAGGGATGGGTAACAAATACCAGCATTGCCCACATCCCGAGAATTAGATGTTTTGAAAGTGACTTTCTGTAAAGCTATTGCAAACTTCCTGAAGTCGTTTTTCCAGACGTGAACTACCTTTCAAAATTACACAACCTGTATTTTAACTCTCACATGATTGAGAGTTCAATGCCATTACACTGTGACAGCTGCTTCCACTATTAATATTGCCATGTTACTCTCTTTTTGCTAAGGTTGCATAATTGATCATTCTTTTTCATCAAAATATGTACTTTTCAGGTGAGAATACAAATCGACAAGTGGAATAGTTGGAATTCATTCACTGCAAGATACAAAATATTACGAGACATCAATTTACAAAACATTTTCATACTTCAGAAGGTACAAACACATGTTTGAATTACTCAAGTTATAATTCAGGGGGCCAGTTCCTCAACATTGGGTTATCACAGGACACACCTCACGTTAACACCCGAGGAGGGCGGCATGGTGGCGCAGTGGTTAGCACTGCTGCCTCACGGCAACAAGGACCTGGGTTTGATTGCCGCCCCGGGTCACTGTCCATGTGGAGTTTGCACATTCTCCCCATGTCTGCTTGGGTCTCACCTCCACAACCCGAAGATGCGCAGGGTAGGTGGATTGGCCACACTAAATTGTCCCTTAACTGGAATTTTTTTTTAAATGTAAACACCTGAGGTACCGATTTTTGTCCCAAACTATTTGCTCCACCAGAATTAGCGGCATCCAAACTTAGTGACCTGTAATGTCCTCAAACCCCAACCCGACTCACTTCGACAACCAAGCTGAGCCAAAGTGTGTTGGTGAATACCATAATTGTGGTAATATATTTTATCAGATAGTAAAAAGATGAATTTGTGGGCAATTATTCAATTTGTAGCAAAATTATATTCTGCACCACTCAAGAGTTGAACTCCTTGTACCAGACATGACAACCCACAGATCTCTGAATAGTTGACTAATGGATGTTAAAACGTTGATACTGCCCAAATAAACTGAAAGGCAAAGTACAACAGAAAACCAACCTTCATTAAAGATGAACAAAGATTAAAGTTCCAAAGCAAATGAGTTACTCAAGACTCTAAGAATTTACTCAACTGAATTGCTTTTCTCTGAAAATAATGTGCCTCAGATGACATACAAAATGCAGTTACGATGGGAAAGCAATGGGACGTGAATTTGTCATGTCTTATTTAAACTGTGGGCGTTCAATCCATTGTACTGTCGGGGGCCCCAGCGGGATCCGTGAAGGGCGCAAATGTGCATTTTTTTGCTGCACTGGTGTAATTACGTTGTTTAAATTTTGGGGTAATGTCCCTTTCCCAGGGATTCAGTTGATTTTCCAGTGCTTTGAAATCCACATCAATTTGGCATTGAGGAGACAGAAAAGGAGCTTGACTACTTTATCAAGCGGAGTGTTCAACATTGCTGAGTATCACTGGAGACACAGGCATGTTTTTATGTCCCCCTACATGGAAAGACCCAGGACTGCTGCAGGCATTACTGTTAATAGCAATCCACCCCTGGGCATGCACATTGACTTGTTCAGTGCATACACATGTGAATAACACTGCATCAGGGGGGCAGATTTCAGAAGCCCCAAAAAGAGCTGCTTTTCGACTGGGCGCACAACCAAGGGCTGACAATGCTGACTGCAGGCGGCATGATGCCGCAGTTTGCACATTCTCTCCATGTCTGCGTGGGTCTACCCCTACAACCCAAAAATATGCCCGATAGGTGGATTGGCCACGTTAATTTGCCCCAAGTGGAATTTTTAAAAAAAGAAATAGCTTCCCTTCCTTTCAGTCTTCACTACACCATACATCTCCGGGCCAAAATCATTTCTTTAAGAGATGAGAGTGGAGGGGAGAAAAGAGATGCGGGGGGGGGGGGGGGGGAAAGAAAAGAGATCCGGGTGAGGGGAGAGGAGAAGAGCTCCGGGGCGGCAGTGGGGGGGAAAGAGATTGTGGGGGGGGGGAAGGAAAGAGATCGGGGGGGAAGAGAGATCGGGGGGGAAGAGATCGGGGGGGGGAAAGAGATCGGGGGGGGAAAGAGATCAGGGGGGGGAAAGAGATCAGGGGGGGGAAAGAGATCGGGGGGGGGAAAGAGATCGGGGGGGGAAGAGATCGGGGGGGGAAAGAGATCGGGGGGGGAAAGAGATCGGGGGGGGAAAGAGATCGGGGGGGGAAAGAGATCGGGGGGGGAAAGAGATCGGGGGGGGAAAGAGATCGGGGGGGGAAAGAGATCGGGGGGGGGGAAAAGAGATCGGGGGGGGGGAAAGAGATCGGGGGGGGGGGGGGAGAAAGAGATCGGGGGGGGGAAAGAGATCGGGGGGGGAAAGAGATCGGGGGGGGAAAGAGATCGGGGGGGGAAAGAGATCGGGGGGGGAAAGAGATCGGGGGGGGAAAGAGATCGGGGGGGGAAAGAGATCGGGGGGGGAAAGAGATCGGGGGGGGAAAGAGATCGGGGGGAAAAGAGATTGGGGGGAAAAGAGATTGGGGGGAAAAGAGATTGGGGGGAAAAGAGATTGGGGGGAAAAGAGATTGGGGGGAAAAGAGATTGGGGGGAAAAGAGATTGGGGGGAAAAGAGATCGGGGGAAAAGAGATCGGGGGGGAAAGAGATCGGGGGGGAAAGAGATCGGGGGGGAAAGAGATCGGGGGGGGAAAGAGATCGGGGGGGGAAAGAGATCGGGGGGGGAAAGAGATCGGGGGGGGGAAAGAGATCGGGGGGGGGAAAGAGATCGGGGGGGGGGAAAGAGATCGGGGGGGGGGAAAGAGATCGGGGGGGGAAAGAGATCGGGGGGGGGGAAAGAGATCGGGGGGGGGGAAAGAGATCGGGGGGGGGGAAAGAGATCGGGGGGGGGGAAAGAGATCGGGGGGGGGGAAAGAGATCGGGGGGGGGGAAGAGATCGGGGGGGGGGAAGAGATCGGGGGGGGGGGAAAGAGATCGGGGGGGGGGAAAGAGATCGGGGGGGGGAAAGAGATCGGGGGGGGGAAGAGATCGGGGGGGGGAAGAGATCGGGGGGGGGGGGGAAGAGATCGGGGGGGGGGAAGAGATCGGGGGGGGGAGAAGAGATCGGGGGGGGGAAGAGATCGGGGGGGGGAAGAGATCGGGGGGGGGAAGAGATCGGGGGGGGGAAGAGATCGGGGGGGGGAAGAGATCGGGGGGGGGAAGAGATCGGGGGGGGGAAGAGATCGGGGGGGGGAAGAGATCGGGGGGGGAAGAGATCGGGGGGGGGAAGAGATCGGGGGGGGGAAGAGATCGGGGGGGGGAAGAGATCGGGGGGGGGAAGAGATCGGGGGGGGGAAGAGATCGGGGGGGGGAAGAGATCGGGGGGGGGAAGAGATCGGGGGGGGGGAAGAGATCGGGGGGGGGGAAGAGATCGGGGGGGGGGAAGAGATCGGGGGGGGAAAGAGATCGGGGGGGGAAAGAGATGGGGGGGGAAGAGATGGGGGGGGGAAGAGATGGGGGGGGGGAAGAGATGGGGGGGGGAAGAGATGGGGGGGGAAGAGATGGGGGGGGGAAGAGATGGGGGGGGGGGAAGAGATCGGGGGGGGGGAAAGAGATCGGGGGGGGAAGAGATGGGGGGGGGAAGAGATGGGGGGGGGAAAGAGATCGGGGGGAAAGTGATCGGGAGGGAAAGAGATTGGGGGGGAAAGAGATGGGGGGAAGAAGAGATCGGGGGGGCGGGGGGGGAAGAAGATTGGGGGGGGGAAAGAGATGGGGGGAAGGGTATCGGGGGGGGGAAGGGTATCGGGGGGGGGGAGAAGGGTGCCGGGGGGGGGGAAGGGTGCCGGGGGGGGGGGAAGGGTGCCGGGGGGGGGGGAGAAGGGTGCCGGGGGGGGGGAGAAGGGTGCCGGGGGGGGGGGGAGAAGGGTGCCGGGGGGGGGGGAGAAGGGTGCCGGGGGGGGGGGAAGGGTGCCGGGGGGGGAAGGGTGCCGGGGGGGGGGGGAAGGGTGCCGGGGGGGGGGGGGGGAAGGGTGCCGGGGGGGGGGGGGGGGAAGGGTGCCGGGGGGGGGGGGGAAGGGTGCCGGGGGGGGGGGGGGAAGGGTGCCGGGGGGGGGGGGGGGGAGGGAAGGGTGCCGGGGGGGGGAGGGAAGGGTGCCGGGGGGGGGGGAGGGAAGGGTGCCGGGGGGGGGGGGGGGGGGAAAAGAGTTCGGGGGGGGGGGAAAGGGTGCCGGGGGGGGGGGGGAAAGAGAGAGCCGGGCCCGGGGTGGGGGGGTCTCTCACCTGCTTCATCCCGGCCGCGGGCATCTGGGCGGTTTGTGCCGGTCTCCGGTGGGCGGCAATTGTGAGGCGGCTCAGCCCCAACACCAGCACCTTTGTGACCGCCCGGGACCCCCGTCCGGGCCTCACCCCCCACCGGGGACCCCCCTAGCCCGGGGGGGGGGCGCAACCCCGGGTAAACCCCCCGCCCGGCCGCGGCCGCCCGCTCACCATTTCGATGATCTTGGTCTTGCGGCCCGCTTTTTTCTTCATGGTGAATATGTACTGCGCTAGCACGGCGCCCCCGAACAGCACACAGACCCCGGCCCCGGCCACCGCGCCCAACTTCACCACCGCCCCCCGCTCCATCCGCCCGCCACTCACACCGCGCCTGCGCAGAGAGCGCTGGGCACCGCCACCTGCCGGCCCGCGCCTGCGCAGAGCGCGCTGGGCACCGCCACCTGCCGGCCCGCGCCTGCGCAGAGCGCGCTGGGCACCGCCACCTGCCGGCCCGCGCCTGCGCAGAGCGCGCTGGGCACCGCCACCTGCCGGCCCGCGCCTGCGCAGGGCGCGCTGGGCACCGCCACCTGCCGGCCCACGCCTGCGCAGAGCGCGCTGGGCGCCGCCACCTGCCGGCCCGCGCCTGCGCAGAGAACGCCGGATACCGGCCGCTCGCGCTTGCGCAGCGCCGGGCGCCGGCCGTGCCGGGCGGACGACTTTGCTGGGCGCGTTCTGCGCACGCGCAGAATCGACGTTATGTCAGATTGAGGAAGGAGGCCATTCGCCCCGTCCGGCCCCGTCCTTTGGAACAGCAACAGGCTCGTCCTATTCACTCACCTGTTCCATACTCCTGCAAATATTTTCGCTTGAATCCAGTTTCCTTACGACTGATAAAACGGAAATACTCTGGATGTGGGAAATGAGAAATATAAACACATTGGTGCAAAAACTCAACAGGTGCAACAGCACCTCTGAAAAGAGAAAGAGTTAACGTTTCGAGCCCAATATGACTCTTGATCAGAGTCCTTTTGATCGTAGAAGCCTCCATCAAATTCTAAGGCAGTACATTCCAAATCATTGCATAAAAAAGTTTTTCCTCATGTCACATTTTGCTATCTTGTCATTAATCTTAAATTGTCGCCCTTTGCTTCTCAACCCGTCTACCAAAGGGAAAAGTTATCTATCGAGATCCCACATGAATTTGAACACATCTATCAAACCTTTTCCAAAACTTCTGTAAGAAGAACATGCTTTTTCTTCATGGTGATGAAGAAATGGGGGGGAGAAAAGAGAGCCTTCTCCAATCTATCATAGAATTTACAGAGCAGAAGGAGGCCATCCGGCCCATCGAGTCTGCACCGGCCTCTGGAAAGAGCACCCTACCCAAGCCCACACCCCCACCCTATCCCCATAACCCAGTAACCCCACCCAACACTAAGGCAATTTGTCATGGCCAATCCACCTAACCTGCACATCTTTGGACTGGGAGGAAACCGGAGCACCCGGAGGAAACCCACGCAGAGACGGGGAGAACGTGCAGACTCCGCACAGACAGTGACCCAAGTTGATCCACATAGTCGAAGTTCCTGATCCCTGAAGCCATTCTTGTGTATCTTTTCTGCACTCACTCTAATGTGTGGTGGCCACAGTTGGACACAATACTCCAGTTGAGGCCAATCCAATTTCCTTGTGTTTGTACTATAGCCTCTTGTGTATAACCCCGAAGATCCTGTATATTTTATTAACTGCTCCTAACTCTAATGGTGAAACAGTGGCATGGTGGTTGGCACTGCCTCACAGCGCCAACGACCTGTGTTCGAATCATACCTCGTGTGACTGTGTAGAGTTTGCACATTCTCCCTGTGTCTGCGTGGGTTTCCTCCGGGTGCTACGGTTTTGTCCCAAAGTCCAAAGATGTGCAGGCTAGGTGGATTTGCCATGATAAATTGTCTCCAAGTGTCCAAAGTATTTGGGCAGCACGGTAGCACAAGCGTAGCACTGTGGCTTCACAGCACCAGCATCCCAGGTTCGATTCCCGGCTTGGGTCACTGTCTGTGTGGAGTCTGCACGTTCTCCCCGTGTCTGCGTGGGTTTCCTCCGGGTGCTCCGGTTTCCTCCCACAGTCCAAAGACGTGCAGGTTAGGTGGATTGGCCACGCTAAATTGCCCTTAGTGTCCAAAAAGGTTAGGAGGGGTTATTGGGTTACGGGGATAGGGTGGAAGTGAGGACTGAAGTGGGTCGGTGCAGACTCGATGGGCCGAATGGCCTCCTTCTGCACTGTATGTTCTATGTAAAGGTTAAGTGGGGTTATGAGGATCGGGTGGGGATTGGGTCTGTGTATGGTGGTCTTTCCAATGGTCGGTGCAGGCTTGATGGGCCGAATGGTCTCCTTTAGCACTGTAGGGGTTCTATGATTCTAAAGGCCTCCTATGCTATCATGATTCTATAATTTTAAATGTTATTATGTTCTACTTGGTTTTATGAAATTTGACCTTTGAAAGTAATTGATATTTAACTATAATAAAAGGTGCTAATGTAACAACAAATAATAATTTCTCTAAATTTTTTCTCTGCACGCTCCCACTTATCATATTGACTGATGTGCAGGTTAGGTGGATTCACCATGCTAAATTGCCTCTTCGTGTCCAAAGATGTGTAGGTTAAGTTATGGGGTTATGGGGATAGGGTGGGGGAGTGGGCCTAGGCAGAGTGCTCTTTCGAAGGGTCAGTGTCGTCTGAATGGCCTTCTTCTGCACTGTACAGATACTATGGAATAGACTGGGCCCCAAACACTAAATATGAAACCCATTTTTCCTCTATTGACCCTATATCCCCATGAATCACAAAAAGCTAGCAGGCAGGTTCAACAAGTAGTTAAGAAGTGAAACAGCATTATGACCTTTATTGCAAAGGGGCTGGAGTTTAAAAATAGGGAGATTTTGTTGTAAGTGTACAGGGTGTTGGTGAGGCCTCACTTGGAATACTGCATACAGTTTTGGTCCCTTACATAAAAAAAGCATACAGTAACATTGGAGACAGTCCAAAGGAGATTCACCAGGCTAATTTCTGGGATGAAAAGATTATCCTACCAAGAGAGACTAAATAGTCTGGGTCGGTATTCATTGGAGTTTAGAAGATTGGGAGGGGGGAACACGGTGGTGCAGTGGTTAGCACTGCTGCCTCACGGCGCTGAGGACCCGGGTTCAATCAATGTGCAGAGTTACGGGGATAGATCGGGGCTGTGAGTCTGGGTAGGGTGCTGTTTCAGAGGGTCAGTACCGACTCAATGGGCCTCATGGCCTCCTTCAAGCACCATAGGGATTTCATGTTCTGCTCCCTGTCCATGATTTAATTTGCTGGTTTAGCACAGTGGCCTAAACAGCTGGCTTGTAATGCAGAACACGGCCAGCAGCGCGGGTTCAATTCCCGTACCGGCCTCGGAACGTGGTGACCAGGGGCTTTTCACAGTAACTTCATTGAAACTTACTTGTGACAATAAATTATATTATTGTTATTATTATTGAGTCCCAGACATCTGGAGAACAATGAACTACAACTCCCGTCACACACTGCGGGCAGGCGCCAATCATTTCCGGTCCTGCGCAGTATCAGAGCGTCGCTCTCGGTGGCGCCATGACAACGGGGGAGCGGGCGGCGGGTGAGTGACTGACCCCAGGCCCCCCGGGTTGCTCGCCCCATGCCCGGGGAGGTGTTGTCGGTGCTGTGATGCTGAGCCGGGTTTAGTTCTGCTGAGGGGAGGGTCCACCCGCGGGCAGGGCCGGGGTCCCCAGGCTCGGGTCCGGCTGCTCCCTCCACTGTCCCCCCCCACCCCAACGGGGATCACCCTGAGCGGGGCCGGGCCTGCTCTCTGCAGCGGGGCCGGGCCTGCTCTCTGCAGCGGGGCCGGGCCTGCTCTCTGCAGCGGGCTGCAAAGCCGACTAGGCTGCACAAATCCTGCGAATATCCCAGGGTTAAGCCCAGCTGCTGTGCTATTTCCCACATTCACAACCATTCGGTAACCGCCTCCCTGGGGGGGGGGGGGGGGTAGTAATCATCTTAATTAGTGTCACAAGTAGGCTTACATTAACACCGCAATGAAGTTACTGTGAAAAGCCCCTAGTCGCCACATTCCGGCACCTGTTCGTGTACACAGAGGGAGAATACAGAATGATCAATTCACCTAACGGCGCGTCTTTTGGGACTTGTGGGAGGAAACCGGAGCACCCGGAGAAAACCCACGCAGACACGGGGAGAACGTGCAGACTCTGCACAGACAGCGACCCAAGCCAATCGAACCTGGGACCCTGGCGCTGTGAAGCCACAGTGCTAACCACTTGTGCTACCGTGCCGCCGGTTCAGTTAACGGAAAAAAGTCAAGTTAAAAGCGAAGGTAGAAGTGCAGGTTAATCATCAGGACTTCAAACTATTGAAAGGGGCTGAGGCTCAGGAGTTGTTAGTACAATTTCCAGAACACATAATAGAACGGAGAGTGTGGAAACCGTCAGGAATCTAACTTCAGGTAGAGCAATAAAGGTGACAAGTATGAGAATGGAGGTGGTCAATGCAGGACTGAAGGTGTTGTACCCAAATGCATGCAGTATACAAAACAAGATAAATGAGCTTGTTGCGCACATTGAAATTGGGCGATGCGATGTTGTGGGCATCACGAGACGTGGCTGCAAAGGGGAACAGGGCTGGGATCTAAATATCCAAGGATACGTGTCCCGTCGAAAGGACAGGCAGATGGGCAAAGGGTGCAAGGTTGCATTGTTAGAAAGAAATGAAATTCAATTGATAGCAAGAAGCAATATAGGGTCGGAAGGTGTAGAATCTCTGTGGGTAGAGTTGAGCAATCGGCAAGGTAAATAGACCCTGATGGGAGTTATGTACAGGCCCCCTAGCCGTAGTCTGAATGTGGAGCAGAAAATAAATCAGGTGATAGATAAGGCATGTAAAAAGCCAATATTGCAAAAATCATGGGAGACTTCAATATGCAGGTGGACTGGGAAAATCAGGTTGGTAGATCCCGAAAATTAATTTGTGGAATATCTTTGTGATAGTCTTGTTGAGCAGCATGTTGCAGAGTCAACTAGGGAACAGGCAATTCTGGACTTGGTGATGTGAAATGAGGCAGACTTGATTCGGGAACTTAATAATAATAATCTTTCTTGTTACAAGTAGGCTTACAACACTGCAATGAAGTTACTGGAAAAATCCCCTAGTCGCCACACTCCAGCGCCTCTGCGGGTACACAGAGGGAGAATTCAGAATGTCCACTTCACCCAACAAGTACGTCTTTGGGACTTGTGGGAGGAAATTGGAGCACCTGGAGGAAACCCACGGAGACACGGGGAGAACGTGCAGACGAGGGGATTTTCATGGCATACCAGAACATAGGGCAGCACGGCAGCATAATGGTTAGCAAGGGCAGTACGGTGGCATAGTGGTTAGTAAGGCAGCATTCTAGCATAGTGGTTAGCACAATTGCTTCAGGGTCCCAGGCTCGATTCCCGGCTTGGGTCACCATCTATGCAGAGTCTGCACATTCTCCCTGTGTCTGCGTGGGTTTCCTCCGGGTGCTTTGGTTTCCTCCCAGTCCAAAGATTTGCAGATTAGGTGGATTGGTCATGCTAAATTGCCCTTGGTGTCCAAAATTGCCCTTATTGTTGGATGGGGTTACTGGGTTATAGGGATAGGATGGAGGTGTGGGCTTGGGTAAGGTGCTCTTTCCAAGAGCTGGTGCAGACTCGATGGGCCGAATGGCCTCCTTCTGCACTGTAAATTCTGTGATTCTATGAACTTCAAGAGTCAGAGGGCAGAGGTGAATGTAGTGGCCATCACTAAGGAGAAGTTGGTGGGGAAACTGAAAGGTCAGAAGGTGGATAAATCACCTGGACCGGATGGACAACACGCCAGGATTCTAAAGGAGGTAGCTGAGGAGATTGTGGATGTACTGGTGGTGATCTTTCAGGAATCACTGGAGTCAGGGAGGGTCCCAGAGGACTGGAAAATGGTTAAATGTTACACCCCTATTTAAGAAGGGAGTGAGGCAGAAGACGTGAAATTATAGGCTGGTTAGCCTGACTTTGGTCGTTGGCAAGACTTTAGAGTCCGTTATCAAGGATGAGATTGCAGAGTACTTGGAAGTGCGTGGTAAAATAGGACTGAGTCGGAGGGACAGGTTGTGTTGAGGAAGCGGGGAGGCTGCAGAAGGATTTGAACAGGCTAGGAAGTGGCAGATGGAATACAATGTGGAAAAGTGAGGTTATGTACTTTGGGAGGAAGAATACAGGCATAGACTATTTTCTAAATGGAGAAAGACTTCGGAAATCTGAAGCACAAAGGGACTTAGGAGTCCGAGTTTAGGATTCTCTTCAGGTTAACATGCAGTAACATTCATTTGGCAGTTAGGAAGGCAAATGCAATGTTAGCATTCATTTCAAGAGGACTAGAATACAAGAGCAGGGAGGTGCTGCTGAGGCTGTATAAGGCTCTGGTCAGACCCTATTTGGAATATTGTGAGCAATTTTGGGCCCTGTAACTAAGGAAGGATGTGCTGGCCTTGGAGGAGTTTCACCAGAATGATCCCTGGAATGAAGGCCTTGTACTATGAGGAGCGGTTGAGGACTCTGGGCCTGTACTCAATGGAGTTTAGAAGGATGAGAGAGACGGGCAGCACGGTAGCATTGTGGATAGCACAATTGCTTCACAGCTCCAGGGTCCCAGGTTCGATTCCGGCTTGGGTCACTGTCTGTGCGGAGTCTGCACATCCTCCCCGTGTCTGCATGAGTTTCCTCCGGGAGCTTCGGTTTCCTCCCACAGTCCAAAGATGTGCAGGTTAGGTGGATTGGCCATGCTAAATTGCCCTTAGTGTCCAAAATTGCCCTTGGTATTGGGTTGGGTTATGGGGATAGGGTGGAGGTGTTGACCTTGGGTAGGGTGCTCTTTCCAAGAGCCGGTGCAGACTCGATGGGCCGAATGGCCTCCTTCTGCACTGTAAATTCTATGATCTTATTGAAACTTACAGAATATTCAGAGGCCTAGATAGAGTGGACATGGAGAGGATGTTTCCACTAGTAGGAGAAATGAGAACTCGAGGGCACAGCCTCCGACTGAATGGAAGACGTTTTAAAACCGAGATGAGGAGGAATTTCTTCAGCCAGTGGGTGGTGAATCTGTGGAACACGTTGCCGCAGAAGGCTGCGGAGGCCAAATCTTGCCGAATGGCCTAATTCTACTATATTTGCTTAGATTGGATTGGTTTAGTGTCATGTGGTACATTGAAAAGTATTTTTCTGCGAGCAGCTCAACAGATCATTAAGTTACATGAAAATAAAATAAAATAAAACAAAATACATAATGGGCAACATAAGCTACTCAGTGTAACTACATAAACACTGGCATTGGGTGAAGCATACAGGGTGTAGTGTGAATCAGGTCAGTCCATAAGAGGGTCATTTAGGAGTCTGGTAACAGCGGGGAAGAAGCTGTTTTTGAGTCTGTTCATGCGTGTTCTCAGACTTCTGTATCTCCTGCCCGATGGAAGAAGTTGGAAGAGTGAGTGTGGGAGGGGTCTTTGATTATACTGCCCGCTTTCCCCAGGCAGCGGGAGGTGTAGATGGAGTCAATGGATGGGAGGCAGGTTTGTGTGATGGACTGGGCTGTGTTCACGTCTCTCTGAAGTTTCTTGCGGTCTTGGGCTGAGCAGTTGCCATACCAGGCTGTGATGTAGCCCGATAGGATGCTTTCTATGGTGCATCTGTAAAAGTTGGTAAGGGTTAATGTGGACATGCCGAATTTCCTTAGTTTCCTGAGGAAGTATAGGCGCTGTTGTGCTTTCTTGGTGGTAGCGTCGATGTGGGTGGATCAGGACAGATTTTTGGAGATGTGCACCCCTAGGTATTTGAAGCTGCTAACCATCTCCACCTCGGCCCCGTTGATGCTGACAGGGGTGTGTACAGTACTTTGCTTCCTGAAGTCAATGACCAGCTCTTTAGTTTTGCTGGCATTGAGGGAGAGATCGTTGTCGCTACACCACTCCACCAGGTTCTCTATCTCTCTCCTGTATTCGGACTCGTCGTTATTCGAGGTCCGGCCCACTATGGTCGTATCGTCAGCAATCTAGTAGATGGAGTTGGAACTAAATTTTGCCACGCAGTCGTGTGTGTCCAGGGAGTAGAGTAGGGGGCTAAGTACACAGCCTTGCGGGGCGCCGGTGTTGAGGACTATTGTGGAGGAGGTGTTGTTGTTCATTCTTACTGATTGTGGTCTGTGGGTCAGAAAGTCGAGGATCCAGTTGCATGGTGAGGAGCCAAATCCTAGGTTTTGGAGTTTTTGATTTGAGCTTGGCTGGGATTATGGTGTTGAAGGCGGAGCTGTAATCTGATGTAGGAGTCCTTGTTGTTGAGGTGCTCCAGGAATAAGTGAAGGGCAAGGGAGTTAGCGTCTGCTGTGGACCGGTTGCGGCGGTATGTAAAATTGTAGCACATTGCTAGTCTGTGAGTCTAGCTTGGTCTGATATTCTCTCTTGGCATCTCGGATGGCTTTGCAGGGGTCGTACCTGGATTTCTGGTTTAGCTGGCTTAGCTCAGTGGGCTAGACATATGGTTTGTGATGCAGAACAAGGCCAGCAGTGCAGGTTCAATTCCCGTACCAGCTGAGAATTCTGAATTCTCCCTCAGTGTACCTGAACAGGCGCCGGAATGAGGCGACCCGGAGCTTTTAACAGTAACTTCATTGCAGTGTTAATGTAAGCCTACTTGTGACAATAAAAAAAAAGAAAAAGATTATTTCTTGTATAGGTCAGGGTCGCCTGACTTGAACGCCTCAGACCTCTCCTTCAGTAGGGAGTCAATCTCGGGATTGAGCTATGGTTTCCGGTTGGGGAATGTACGTACTGCTTTCTTTGACACGCAGTCGTCTGCACATTTGCTGATGAAGTCTGTGACGGTGGTGGCATACTCATTTAAGTTGGTTGTTGAGTTCTTAAATATGGAGCAGTCCATTGTCTGTAAACAGTCACGTAGGAGCTCTTCTGTTTCATCGGAAGCACTGCACGACCTTCTTAGTTGGATTCTCCCGCTAGAGTTTCTGCTTATATATGGTCTAACTCACCCACTGATTTGGACACATATTTATTGAGTGTAAGAAACATTTATATTACCTGTGTCATTTTTTAAACTTGTGTTAATGAGTTTAAAACTGTTCAGGTAGCCTTTGTTTGGAATTATTGGAGCTAAATGTATCCCGCTGATCATGGAAAAAATGGGACTTGATCAACTGGCCCCGACTCATCCTGGCACAAGTGGGAAAAGTGGCACAAAGCTAATTCTAGCAGGGAATGTTGCACAACATTGTTTTCACGCACAAATTCCCTTAGAAAATAATACGGAATATTGGAAGGTTTGCAGACATGTTGCTAACTTTTGGTTGGCTCTTAATTTGGCTCTATTTAATCACATTTGCTCTAGAGTCGCCAGGTATCTTTCGACACCGCCACAAGGTTCAGAACCGAATACTGATCAATGACTCGATACACCAGTTAGTTAGTTCAAAAGCAATGCTCATTTATTTACACAGTCAAATCTACTCATGCATAAACTCTACAAACTAAACTACCACGATTACAAAGCCTATACTTAGCTTTAGGCACCCACTCAGTCAGAGGAAGAATGGCCGTTGCTCGGTTCTGAGGCTGCTGGGTTGGGCTGTTTACAGGGTGGCAACTAGGAGCGTCTATCTCGTAGCGTGCGTTGACTTGGAACTTACTTGGTCTGCTGGAGCTGCTCGGCTGGTCTTTCTCTTCGGTGAGAGCCAAAGCCAAAGGAGGGCGTTCTCCCTTGGAGGATACCTTTTTTACTCAAAAGGGCTTCGCACTCTTTTGGGCGGGCCTTGAACTTGGCCTCAACTAATTGGGTCTTTCCCAATCATCGGTATCGATTTTCCTCCAATAGAGGGGTGGTTCCCTGATCGCTGGGCGTGTCCTGGTGACTGTCAGTCTGCTTTGCCTAAGCTTCTTCTGGCGCCGGGGAGTCTGTCCTAACATTGTGTATCTAAATGTTTCCCTTTTGTCCCCCGGAGATGGCTCATTAGTATGTAAATCGTTTGGCAGTTTCTGGCCTGTCTGAGCGTTTAAGGTTCTAATCAACAGACAGGGCTTGCACCTGCTTGTTCCTTAGCATTGTCCAATTTTCCCTGCAGTCTTTGCAAGTGTCCATTTTGTAATCAGGACGTGGCCATCCCAGATGACTATAGCCACGTCCTGGAGTGGAACTTGAACATGAATCAGTGGCACAGGTGCTATTCACTGAGCCGTACCGTGCAGAGGATATTCAATTAGGTGAAAGTCATTTCTTCCAGTATATATAAAAAAGGGAATTTTTATGGTAGTCAATTATTGGCTGCTGATAATGTGTCGGTCATCGTTACTGTTGGCTGACCCTCAATTTCAGGATGATGTCTTTTCAGGGTTACAGGTTTCTGCCACAGGTCTTCAAGCTCTGTTGGTTCCCTGCCCCCCACCCCCCCCGCTCTGTCTCCCACCCCGCTCTATCCATTCCACCTCCACCCGCATCTGCCCCCCTCCGCCCGCCCTGCACCCCCCCCCCCCCCCCCCCAGCTCACCCTCCTCAACTTTAATGCACCAATTTGACCTGTGTCTGTGCTTGTGCCAAGTTTGTGAAATGATGTTGAGAAGTCTGTGATTTCCTGCTCCCTCCGAAGTCGATTGCCTTTTGAACGGCTTGTCGCGTTTTACCGCCCTGCCATGCTGTGACGGTGTGGTAAAACCCTGCCCCTTTTCTATTTTCAAACTCTTGAAAGGTTGTTGCTGAATTATTTAGTCAGAATATGCACTCTGAGGGTAAGAAAAGACACATTTCCATATAAAGGTTATCGCATATGGGCAGCAAGAAAGCAAATACATTCTCTCCGAGATAGTAAAATCTGCAGCCTTCCTGTGAGTTTAAAGAATATTTTCTATCGTTCTGTAGTCTGACCATTTCACTGCCTTGGTCATTTCAGGTTGAAGGAAGATGTCTTTGTTTAAAGCTCGAGACTGGTGGGCCACAGTTGTGGGAGAGCAAGAGGAATTTGACCAAGGCTGCTTATGTATTGCTGATGTTGACAACAGTGGAAATGGTAAGTGTAGTTGATACCCTGGCTTAGAAGAATGTTTTGTGTCCTCAGGTGGAATGAAGTAATTGTGTTTGGCTGCTTAAAGTAAATCCATTCCTTAATGTGACATTTGCCAGTTGTAGGATTTATTCTCGCTTAATATAAGCCAGTACAAACACATACTTTACAAAAAGCTTTTAAGCTGTGCACGAGTCCAGCTATTGCCCTCGCATGCTTCCTACTCCTTTCGGAGCGCAGCTCCTTCCTCAGGTGAATCATTCACCCGAGGAAGGAGCAGTGCTCCGAAAGCCAGGGATTCGAAACAAACCTGTTGGACTTTAACCTGATGTTGTAAAACTTCTTGCTGTGCGCACCCCTGTCCAACGCTGGCACCTCCTCATCATGGCTACTTCTGAAACGGAGTCTACCAGCCTCTGCTGGTCTAATTTCCTCAGCTTTAGTACATGTGCGCTGTAAGAAACAATTTCCCTCCCTCAGGATGGGGCTTTAAGAGACTTCCACAGTGTGGAAGGGGATATGGAATTGGACCTATTTACTTTAATGTAATCATCAATAGAGGTGGACAGGCGCTCGCAACACTTTTTATCGGTCAGCATAGTAGCCAAACTCGGGTGGACGTTGGGAGGGGCCAGATTCCAGCAACAGATCAACAAAGTATGGGGAGTGGCCAGAGATTAGAATTGCTGAGTACTTGGCCACCGATGGGAGGAGAGCCCTGGCTGAATGAAAAATCAATGCGCGTGTACACATGGTGAACATGGGAGAAAAAAGGAGAAATCCCTGTCATTCGGATGCAAAAAGCACCAGGGGTCTACTCCTCCCACCTGAGCCATGAAGGAAGACTAAGACCTGGACACCCCGATGGGGCAAAAAATTTGAGTTTTGATCGATCCAATTTTGGGTCAGGAACACAGTTCAACTCGTCTCCTAAAATAAGATGGAGTGTATTGAGGTTGGGAAAGGAAGACAACAAAGAATTGATGAAATTCTTATAACCCCAATGAGGGCGACATTGACCAGAACTACTGGGGTTCAATAGGGAGCCGCATATGATTATATATCGACCGTTTGGGTCAACGACAATCTGGGATGGGGAGACTGGGACTCTAATGTTGATTAAAATCGCTGTGTCCCTGGCCCTGCTATTAAAACTAGATTGAAAACATGCCCAACCCATCCTGGTCTGATCTTTAACCCGTAAATGGGTTTCTTGGAAAAAAACAGTATCAGAATTTAGGCTCTTAGGATGCGGAAATGCTCTTGATTGTTTGACAGGGCCATTCAAACCCCAAACGTTCCAGGTAATCCGTCGGATTGGAGTCTCCCGCCATCCTGCAAACCGGAGTCAGTCATTGCCAAGGAGGGATGTTAAACAAGGGGCGCTGAGAACAAAAGCAAGAAGATCAATTTGAGATGGCCACCTAGTCAAGTCAGGAGACTCGACAAAGAGAGACCAGCAGACACCGTCAGCAAACTAAAAACCCCCCAACCCGAACGTGCCATCGCAGTTGAGCATAACAGCAAAAAGCAAATGGAACGGTGGCAAACAACTTCACCTAAAACCTGCAAATAACAGAACACAACTCAACACAAACTCTCTAAAATCATTTTTAAAAATGTTATGAGTTGCAGAAAACCCTTTGTTATCGCTCCTGTTAACTAATACACCTTGTTAGCAGGGAGACTCCCAACTGGGCAGTAAAAACCTACTTAACTTCGAGCACCACGGGAGCAACTGAAAGTCACACCAAATAGTAATAATGGAAAGAAAGAAAATAGGTTATTGTAAGGTACGAACAGTCGAAATCCCTCAGGTACAACTACGGTCATCATGAATACACCCAAACAACAGGCATGAAAAGAACCCATACAACAAGCCATAGATCAGATTAAGCAGAGCACAAATTGTGATTTTGGATGACAGCGTCTGTATCTCTTGGCGAGTCAGGAAAAGTCCTTTCCATTGACTGTTACATGAAGGCGCACTGGATAAATCATCCCAAAAGTTTTTTAAAATAAATTTAGTGTACCCAATTCTTTTTTTTTTCCAATTAAGGCGCAATTTGATGTGGCCAATCCACCTATCATGCACATCTTTGGGTTGTGGGTGTGAGACTCACGCAGACATGTTCAAACACGGACAGTGACCCGGGTCTGGGATCAAACCCGGGTCTTCGGCAGTGTGAGGCAGCAGTGTTAACCACTGCACCACCGTGCCACCCCCTAGTCACCCCAAGGTTTACTCCATTCTTATATAGGTGACATTTCATTTTGTTAAAGGCGGCCCTTTTCTTGGTCTGCACTCATGTCCTCGAATAATCTGATAGAGTGGCCTTCCCACGTAAAATCATGGTGCTCTCTTGCCCATCGAAGCACCAACTCCTCCTGAAAGCTGTGAAACCTTGTGATTACCGCATGAGGAGGATCTCCAGAGAGAGGCTTGGTTCAAATCGAACGGTGGGCATGGTGTAATTCTGGGGGCGATGGAAGTACGTTCGCACCCACCATTTTGTGGAACAGGTCTGAGAAATACCGCGTGGGGTGTGGCTTTTGACCTCCAGTAACCCCACAACATGTACATTTTGCCTTCTGGATCTGCTCTGCAGGTCGTCCAGCTTGGATGTTAATGCCATGTTATCTTTGATCGCAACGGCAAGGTCAGAGTCCAAGCAGGTGATCCTATCACTATGGTCAGACAATGCAGTCTCCATGTGGCTCCTTGTGCTGACGGTCTGGTTGGTGATCTTGAGAACTGAACGAATAAGGGCCAAGGCCTCCTTTATTGATCTTTTAAGATCCAAAGTCAAGCATTGTCGATATGTTTTGAGCTCAACCGCCAAAATGTTGCTGAGTGCTTCACCGTTAGTGGAGTGGCTGGGAAGAAGCTACCATTGCCATCTTACCCTCAGTTGATCCTTGGGGGCTTCAGGATCTGAGGTGCCGTTGAAATTCAGGGTGACTCTTTTCAGGCTTTGCTTTACCTGGGCACCACAGAGATGAGGAAACTCCATTCAGATAATTTCAGGGTTTTCTCGAGACATTTACGACCTGCGGTGCCGGGAAAAAGGGTAGAAAGGCCAGGTTTCCAGCGGGAGCCACCTCGTGAGCATCTTCCCCTCGCGTCGCATGACCAGATGTCCTGGGTTTTAGTTTCAGTTCAAACTGCCTGTGTTGTGCTTAGAGTTCACAATATGAAAAGTAAACACAAGGTTGGAGAAAGAATGAGCTGTTGCTTAGCAAATAGGAGATAATATTTAGGTTAGAAGATTTTTTGAGTTTAGTTTTAAACTGAATCTACAGCAGTTGGAGCTAGGAAGCTGGAGAGAGAACATCTTTCTCAGCTCTGCTACAATAATAGCCATACCATAGAGTAATGGGCAAGAAAGAAGCTAATGGACAGTTAGTTCTAAAAACCAAAGAATGATGGGAAGTTTCCAGGAAGATTGAAGTAAAAAGGAACAAGGTGGAACTGCCATTGGAACAGTTACAGTTTAAAGTCCGAGCTGAGAAATGCAGACCTGGTGAAGTTAGCCAGTGAAAAGCCAGAAGTGTGAAGCACTCCTAAGGTTGGTGATATCTCACTACAGCCTATGAAGTAAAAGATTGAAGCAACTGTGAAGAAATTGGTGGCTAGATCTTGAGAGACTGCAAAAGTTTGAAAGCCCCTGTCTACTCAAGACAAAGGAATACTGACAGGAGAGTTGGAAAACCTGGAGGCAGATGTGGAAAGGATGCTTCCAGTTGTGGAAGAGACTAGAACTAGGGAAACACAGTTTAATAATAAGGGGCCTCCCATTTAAGATGGAAATGAGAAGAAATTTTGTCACTCAGCGGGTGGTGAATGTTTGGAACTCTCTTCCCCAGAGAGCGGAACATCTCTCTCAGATTGAATATTTTTATCGCAGAGTAGATAGATTCTTGATTTTACAAGAAGAGTCAAAGGTAAAGCCACAATCAGATCTGCCATTCCTTTTTGAATGGCAAGGCTGGCTTGAGGGGCCCAATGACCTACCTCTGCTCCTAATACATATGTTTATATTCCTGGTGCCATGGAGAAAAGCTCGCTGAAGAAAGCTCCTGTCTAAGCTACATCCCTTTTGGATTCTGGCCCTTTCCTAAGAAACCTAAGGAAAACATTTGAAATGACCACAAGGGCTTAAAGCCCTGACCACCAGCTGATTGGAGGAGCTGTACACACAGACTAGGTTATTGCTGTATGTTAAACAGGATCTGAAATCCTCTGTAGGATTTCACTTCATCATTTGAATCCATGGGATGCCCTGTGAATTCATGTACCCTCACCTCGAATAAATTGTACTTTCTAGGCCCCAAGGTACAACGATTCACACTGATTTTACAAATTAATATTTGTTCTGATTGTATAATTACTTGATGTGTATTAGTTAACTGCTTTGACTGTTTATGCTTCATGGTGTATTCAAGTGAGCAATGTCATCATTTTTTCTTTTGCTATTTTCAGATAAAATTATTGTTGGCAGTTATAAGGGAATTCTACGTATCTATTCCCCACAGCCTGCCAAACCTGGGGCAGCGCTTCATCCAGAGGAGCTAATCCTCGAGCTTCAACTACAGGATCCTATATTGCAAGTGGAAGTTGGCAAATTTGTCTCGTAAGTTGATAAAAGAAAGAATGGAGAAATGCATTGTGGAGAAACGGAAAAGGTTAAATTAACAACTGAATAGCAACTAGTTAAATATTTGTGTTTAGAAACTGCTCATGAGTATGGGAGCGGGTTGGAATGGAGGTATTTTGCATTTTTATGCTGACGTGCTTGGTAACTGCACTATCTTGTGTCCTAAACTTTGGTGGGCAGTAAGCGGCCTGAACTAGAGGAGGGAAAACTGTTGGGTTTCCATTACCTAATTGCAATTTCAATGAGCAGTCCCGGAACATGGGATTATACAGCACAAAGGGCGCCTGGAATGACTCATTTGTATAGATCCAATTAATCTCACCTCTTCCCCACAGCTCTCTGACTTTTCCCTAATTCCCTTTTGAAAGTTGTTGTTGAATCTGTTTTCACCACCCTTTCACCTTGTGCGTTCTTGATCACAACCCGCTGCGTAATTTTCTTTCTGACGTTGATTCTGTGTGTGTCTTTTGGTTGTTCCTCCTTCTGTCACTCAGAACAGTTTCTTCCTGAGCGTGTGCAGTTGGGGACTGGATTGTGATCAGTGTGGCATCTTATGGATCAGTCGGGTGCTCAATATTACTGTGTCGGTGTACGTGGCAAATGGTCACGGGAAGGGTGAATTATACTCCGATGTAAGTCAGTGCACTCCAGAAAGGAATGATCCTGTGGAATTCACGACCACAGAAAGTAGTTGAGGCCAAAACATTGTGTGTTTCTTGAAGGAATTAGGTCTAGCTCTTGGGTCTAAAGGGATATGGAGGGGGAAGGCGGGATCAGGGTATTGAACTTGATGATCAGCAATGATCATAATGAATGGTGGCGCAGTCTCGAAGGGCCGAATGGCCTCCTGCTTCTATTTCCTAGTATGTAAGTTCGGGAGGGAAAGAACTCATTGTCACTGAGATGAAAAGTTTCTCTGTACTGCAAGCCTGGGCTTTGAAAGGTTTCTGTTAAGCTGTTGAAACATGGTTCAAAATTAATGCAAAATGTGAGAGATTTTGTAATGAGGAACAGATTTGTGCCTGCTCCCCTTATTTAATACCAGTTCAGGTCTTGAGAACCTTGCATCACATCGCCATCTATTGGCCAGTACTCACAACTACATCACTACAGATGACTGCTCATTCACAGGGTGGTTTCAATCCTAAATGTTTCAAAGTTTAAAGATTTATTCTGTAACCAATGAGTAAAATCACAGCATTTTGTTTTCATTTGTCTTTTTTTGTGAGGTTGGAAGAATTAAAAAAAAAAAAATTTAGATTTAAAGTACCCAATTATTTTTTTCCAATGAAGGGGCAATTTAGCGTGGCCAATCCACCTAACCTGCACATCTTTGGTTGTGGGGATGAGACCCACGTCGACACGGGGAGAATGTGGAAACTCCACACGGACAGTGACCCTGGGCCAGTGTTATAACCTGCCTACTTACCATTGGCGGGGGACTAATGACAATCCCACAATCCTGTGGCAGTATGAGCTTCCCCAATGAGGGGGGGGCGGAAAAACCATTAGTAAACTCCTAGTTTAAATAAAGCTGGCCAGTTTAGGAACCAGCAGGAAGGAGTGTGCAGCAAGGGACGTTGCTGCTGCTGTTATATATATATATATATGTTATTGTAAATAAATGTTATTACTTTGTATCCTTAAACTCGTGCTGGATTCTTCGTGGCCCTCACAGCCAGGATCGAACCCGGGTCCTGGGCGCCGTGAGGCAGCAGTGCTAGAGGTTGGAACAAATACCCGGTGTCAGGAACATTGGGCCACTTCCTATTGATCATAAATTCCTTTCGATATAGATTGTTCAGTAAGACTACAAACCCAATTTCGCGGAAATGAGAGCAACTTAATCAATTGCTCCTATCTGCATGCCACAATTAAAAGCTTATCCTCAGCATGCAACAGATAGCAAGGCTGATAAATCCAACCATCTCCCATTCAGTAACATTCCCAGTGTTAAATCCCCTGCCACCCACATCCTGAGCGTTACCATCAACCAGAAAGGAGTGTGATGGAATACTCTCCACTTGCCTGGATGAGTGCAGCCACAGCAACTTGATTGGCATCCCATCCCCCACGTTCAACATCCACCCTCTCTCTCCACGACTGATGCACAGTGGCAGCCGTGTGTACCATCTATAAGATGCACTGCAGTAACTCAACAAGGCTAGTTTTCAGTACTTTCCAAAACCCATGACCTCGACGACTTCGAAGGTCAAGGGCAGCAGATGAAAGAGAAGACACCTCTTCCGCGGGTCACACAGCACCCTGACTTTGAAATATATCCCCGTTTCTTCACTGCTGCTGGCACAAAATCCTGGAACTCCCTTCCTAACGGCACTGTGAGTGTGCGTACCTACACACCATGGATTTCAGCTGTTCAGGAATGTGGCTCACCACCACCATCTCAAGGGCACTTGGGGATGGGCAATAACTGCCGGCCGAGCCAGCAACGCCATATCCCGTGAAAATGTTTTGAAACATCACAAATGCATGAAAGTTGAGTCTTGTCTAGGAGAGTAATCTATGATGCCAGGCGCTAAAAGCTTTGAATGAAGAACAAAGGAATGGGAGGAGGCCAGTCAACCACAGGAGCCTATACCATCACTCGTTTAGGTGCTGCTTGAGTACCCTGGCCGGCGCTCCGGGGCGCAGAGTCTTCCCGGCCGGCACTCCGGGGCGCAGAGTCCCTCCCTGCCGGCACTCCGGGGCGCAGAGTCGTCCCCCCCCCGCCGGCACTCCGGGGGGCAGAGTCCCCCCCGGCCGGCACTCCGGGGCGCAGAGTCTCCCCCCCCGGCCGGCACTCCGGGGGGCAGAGTCCCCCCCGCCGGCACTCCGGGGGGCAGAGTCCCCCCCGCCGGCACTCCGGGGCGCAGAGTCTCCCCCCCCGGCCGGCACTCCGGGGGGCAGAGTCCCCCCCGCCGGCACTCCGGGGGGCAGAGTCCCCCCCGCCGGCACTCCGGGGGGCAGAGTCCCCCCCGCCGGCACTCCGGGGGGCAGAGTCCCCCCCCGGCCGGCACTCCGGGGGGCAGAGTCCCCCCCGCCGGCACTCCGGGGCGCAGAGTCTCCCCCCCCCCCGGCCGGCACTCCGGGGGGCAGAGTCTCCCCCCCCCCCCCCCCAGCCGGCACTCCGGGGGGCAGAGTCCACCCCCCCCCAGCCGGCACTCCGGGGGGCAGAGTCCCCCCCCCCCCCGGCCGGCACTCCGGGGGGCAGAGTCCCTCCCGGCCGGCACTCCGGGGGGCAGAGTCTCCCCCCCCCCCACCGGCGCTCCTGGGCGCAGAGTCCCCCCCCGGCCGGCGCTCCGGGGCGCAGAGTCTCCCCCCCCTGACCGGCACTCCGGGGGGCAGAGTCCCCCCCTGACCGGCACTCCGGGGGGCAGAGTCCCCCCCTGACCGGCACTCCGGGGGGCAGAGTCCCCCCCTGACCGGCACTCCGGGGGGCAGAGTCCCCCCCTGACCGGCACTCCGGGGGGGCAGAGTCCCCCCCTGACCGGCACTCCGGGGGGCAGAGTCCCCCCCTGACCGGCACTCCGGGGGGCAGAGTCCCCCCCTGACCGGCACTCCGGGGGGCAGAGTCCCCCCCTGACCGGCACTCCGGGGGGCAGAGTCCCCCCCTGACCGGCACTCCGGGGCGCAGAGTCCCTCCCTGCCGGCACTCCGGGGCGCAGAGTCCCCCCCGGCCGGCACTCCGGGGCGCAGAGTCTCCCCCCCCGGCCGGCGCTCCGGGGCGCAGAGTCGTCCCCCCCACGGCCGGCGCTCCGGGGCGCAGAGTCCCTCCCGGCCGGCACTCCGGGGGGCAGAGTCCCCCCCCCCCCCGGCCGGCGCTCCGGGGCGCAGAGTCGTCCCCCCCACGGCCGGCGCTCCGGGGGGCAGAGTCCCTCCCGGCCGGCACTCCGGGGGGCAGAGTCCCCCCCCCCCCGGCCGGCACTCCGGGGGGCAGAGTCCCTCCCGGCCGGCACTCCGGGGGGCAGAGTCCCTCCCTGCCGGCACTCCGGGGCGCAGAGTCCCCCCCGGCCGGCACTCCGGGGCGCAGAGTCCCTCCCTGCCGGCACTCCGGGGGGCAGAGTCCCTCCCGGCCGGCACTCCGGGGCGCAGAGTCCCTGGGAACATGAATGACACTTGCAGGTATTTTCTTTGGCAGTTCCCATAAAACCTGGGCCTCTTCTGTCAGAGGCCTCCCTATTCTCCATGTTTCATTTATTTATTGGCCAAAGACCATGATCTATGTGGAAGAGTCAGTGATGTTTCAAATATACATAATACCAGCTGTTGAAATTGTGTCCACATTCCCATGGGAATATCTCCCAGTGGGAAAATCTTTATTTTTTCCCATACCAAGTCCCAGGACTGAAGTGGCGATTGAGTTGACGAGGGATGCAGCCCCTCTTATCCATTATTGAGATAGTAATCTTGCTCTCTGCACTCTGACCCCAACAAGCCATGTAACTTTGACTGTGCCCACTTGGCATATGCAGTAATTTCTGTATTTCATGGCAGTGGACACTTAGTGAGCTGTGAACCAACCATGTGTATTCGGGGTGGCATGGTGACGCAGTGGTTAGCACTGCTGCCTCACGGCGCCGGGACCGGGGTTCAATCCTGGCCCCGGGTCACTGTGTGTGTGGAGTTTGCTCATTCTCCCCGTGTCTGCTTGGGTCTCACGCCCCCAGCCTAAAGATGTGCAGGTGGATTGGTAACGCTAAATTGCCCCTTAATTGGAAAAATTAAGAAAACATTTTTCAACCTGTGGGAGATTATAATGCTGTTTTGAACAATCTGGACTTTTGTGTTGGTCATGTTAGGGAATGAGGTGCTGTGAAACTTATCTATTAAGATAAATAATTCAGTGAAATTAACAGCATGCCTTTGATCAACAGAGGGAGCCATTCTACTGTGAATTAACAGAGTAAATTTACTGTTGAAATTCTCAATTCTGGCACTCAGTGTCTCCTACATCCAAGTCTCCAATTGGTTCAAAGTTTAAAATAAATTGTCAAAGTTTACCCACCAGATAATATCAACAATGCATAGATTAGCTCAGGTCCCGCAGAGGGCTGCCATTTTACCTGATGATGCTGGCGGGTTTAATTTTACCAAGTAGTTCTCTGGTCCACCTTTACCTCTGACTCAGCTGAATGTATGGCTGTACAAGGGCTTTCAAAAATAATGGGAATAAAATTGAAATAACCCATAAAAATGGTCACTTCTGTATTAGAAATAATACAAGTGGTCTCGGGCATGAATACATGATCCTACCGGAGGTTTAATTCTGGCACAATTCCCAGCAGGAGATTTAACCAGGTGCGCAAGTGTCAATTCAGGAACCTCCACCAGAGCCACGCAGCCATGTTGGTCTGAAACATTGTAAAGTGCTCATGGTCCTTTGCTACCATAAATGGCCATAACTAGCTGGACCTATTTGGCTTTGAAAAACCTTTGCTTTAATTGATAGATACTTAATATACACCACCATTAGCAGCTTTAATATCGATAAACATTCCAAGGCGCTTTGCAGAAACGTACACAGCCAAAGCTGGAGGTTAAGCCAAAGGCGGAGATGTTATGAGGGGTGTCTAAAAGCTTGATTACAGAGGTGGGTCTTAAAGAGGAGGATGGAGAGGCAGAGAGGGAATTCCAAGTTTGGGCTTTAGGCATAAGCTGAGTGACCCTGGCTGAATCCAAACTGAGTGTCCGTGAGCAGGTTATTGGTGAGTAAGTGCCGCTTGATAGCACTGTTGATGTCTCCTTCCATCACTTTGCTGATGAGGGAGAGTAGACTGATAGGGTGGGAATTGGCTGGGTTGGATTTGTCCTGTTTCTTATGTACAGGACACACCTGGGCAATTTTCCACATTGCCAGGTAGATGCCAGTGTTGTAGCTGTACTGGAACAGCTTGGCTAGGGGTGCGGCAAGTTCTGGAGCACAAGTCTTCAGTACTATTGCCGGGATATTGTCAGGCTTTGCAGTATCCAGTGTCTTCAGCCGTTTCTTGATATCACGTGGAGTGAATCGTATTGGCTGAAGACTGAAATCTGTGATGCTGGGGACCTCCGGAGGAGATCGAGACGGATCATCCACTCGGCACTTCCGGCTGAAGATTGTTGCGAATGCCTCAGCCTTGACTTTTTGCACAAACGTGCTGGGTTCCTCCATCATTGAAGATGGGGATATTTATGGAGCCTTCGCCTCCACTGAGTTCAATTCTCCACCACCATTCACAGCTGGATGTGGCAGGACTACAGAGCTCAGATCTGATGTGCTCATTGTGGAATCGCTTAGCTCTGTCTATTACTTGCTGCTTATGCTGTTTGGCACACAAGGAGTCTTGTGATGTAGCTTCACCAGGTTGACACCTCATTTTTCGGTTTGCCTGGCATGCTCTCCTGCACTTTTCATTGAACCAAGGATGATCCGCTGGCTTGCTGGTAACGGCAGAGTGGGGGATATGCTGGGCCATGATTATGGTTGAATAGAAATTTGCTGCTGCTAATGGCCCACAGCGCCTCATGGATGCCCAGTCTGGAGTTGCTAGATCTGTTTGAAGTCTATCCCATTTAGTACGGTGGTAGCGCCACACAACATGATAGAGGGTATCCTCAATGTGAAGATGGGTCTTTGTCTCCACAAGGACTCTGCAGTGGTCACTTCTACCGATACTGTCATGGACATCTGCACTGCAGCAGGCAGATTGATGAGATGAGGTCAAGTATATTTTTCCCTCTTGTTGGTTCCCTCACCAGCTGCTGCAGTCCCAGTTTAGAAGCTATGTCCTATGGTTGTGACCCATGGGTGTGTCATGGGTGGGTCCCGGAGCTGGAGCCATGTGTTGTGGCGTTCCCGATCGCAGGAAGTAGTGCTCGACTGCGCAACCAGCTTTTGAGAATGCCGGCTGCAACCGGCTTTCAGAATGATGGCCGTTCTGCACACGCGTGCCCCTTCAGCAGTGTGAAGGCCCGGAGCCCAGCGACGCAGAATGACTCACCCTGATGTCACCGCACGGACCTAGGAGAAGGTTTTTTTTAAAAATTAAATCACTGAAATCTTTCTCCCTGGAGTGGCGACAGAGAGCAGGTCACGCGTGCTGCACGCTGATGTCATGTGTTCTGGCCGCGAGAGAGATCGCTCCATTTTGCAGCTGCCCGCAGTGCTGGTGGGAGCTCCAGGGCAGCTGGTGGGAGCTCTGGTGAACAACCTATGAAGAAGAAACTGAGAACAGGAGCAAAGCAGCATCAAGATGATTACTTGAGGTGTGGGTTATTAATTGTGCCTCTGCAAATCAGGATTCAACGTTCATGTGTGTCATATGCAGGGAAGCATTGGCAAATAAAAGTTGAAAACCCTCAAATCTTCAAAGATATTTGAAAACTAAACATGGTGAGTTCGAAGACATCAGCTGAAGTCATTATCACAAATGTAACATTAAATAACAAAGCAAGTGAGATCGTGAGGACCGGGCAGGCTCACCTGTCACATTAAAGGTAAGTGAAAATGGTGGGCCGCGAAGGTCGGCCGGCTCGGGCCGCGAAGGTCGGCCGGCTCGGGCCGCGAAGGTCGGCCGGCTCGGGCCGCGAAGGTCGGCCGGCTGGTAAAAATGGGTCCCATGCAAAAAACTTTGAAAAACATTGCTTTAGGACCCGGCCAGCTCGGTCTGTGGTGATACTACCCAGCCACTCTCGGTGATGGACATTGAAGTCCCCCCACCCAGAGCATATTCTTTGCCTTTGCCACCCTCAGTGCTTCCTCCAAGTGGTGTTCAACATGGAGGAGTACTGATTCATCAGCTGATGGTGGCCGGTACGTGGTAATCAGCAGGAGGTTTCTTGCCCATGTCTAACCTGAAGCTGTGAGACTTCATGTGGTCCAGAGTCAATGTTGAGGACTCCCAGGGCACCTCCCTCCCGACTGTATCCCACTGTGCCACCACCTCTGCTGGGCCTGTCCTGCCGGTGAGACAGGACGTACGCAGGAATGGTGATAGTGGTGTCTGGGACATTGTCTGTAAGGTATGATTCTGTGAGTATGACTATGTCAGGCTGTTGCTTCACTCGTTTGTGATACTACTCTCCTGATTTTGGCACAAGCCCCCAGATGTCAGTAAGGACTTTGCAGGGTTGACAGGGCTGGGTATGCCGTTGTTGTTTCCGGTGGCTGGTTCGATACCAGGCGGTCTGTCTGGTTTTATTCCTTTTTTGTGTTTTTGTAGCGGTTGAAAACAACTGAGAGGCTTGTTAGGGCCATTTCAGAGTCAACCACATTGCTGTGGATCTGGAGTCACATGTAGGCCAGACCAGGTAAGGATGGCAGATTTACATTAAAGGACAGTGAACCAGATGGGATTTTATGACAATTGATACTTTTAATTCCAAATATTTCACTGAATTTAAATTCCACCACCTGCTGTGGAATTGGAAGCTGGGTCAGCAGATCATTATCCTGAGTCTCTGGATTACTAGTCCAGTGGCAATACCACTATGCCACCACCTCCTCAAGTAGCGCATGAGCCCAGAAATGTTGAATAATTGAGACAGTGTGGGATAAGTTAGATAGAAAGAGTTTTGGAAGGCCTCCCACCCACCCTATCTCTGTGAACTGCCCAAATCTTAAATTGCTCTTCCCCCAAGTTTCCAAATATTCACCTCTGGCCTCTTGTGCATTCCCTCTGTTTTCCCCTGATGAGTATATATATATTTTTTGTAGCCTTGAGATCTTTTGTAGTTAAATAAGTTTGTTTATTCTTTCAGAGGTACAGAACTACTCCACTTGGCTGTTTTGCATCCAAGAAAGCTGTCTGTCTATGCTTTCTCAGGTAGTACACACCTTTTTACATTTTACCTTGCTTGCATGAGAACTTCTATCTTTTATCTTACAATTATATGTTATTGATTTTCTTTGAGTTGTCATGTAGTCACATTGTTCTTCGATTGACTGTGCTCCTTGTAGATCTGTTCAGAAACCCGGAAATTGGTAGATTTAATTCCGAAGTTTGAATTTTGAGAACAGACTGCATTATGGTCCCATGAAGCACAATCTGCTTTCTCAGTAAAGTCAGACAACAAATTCATTGTAATTTCTCAGGCTCTTGAATAACCTAAACATACTTGACCTCTGATCCACATTTAGATTGCATTGTCGTTCATTAACCAAAAAATAAGGGCAGATCTCAGTGTGGAGTAATCACAATAAAGCATGAGAATAATGAATTGATTTCTTGGTACACCTAAAATATTAGAATATTACGTTTGTTTCGGGGCAGAGTAAATGCAGGGGATAGGCATGTACAGTTCTTTAGCCAAGGGTGGAGCCATTTTCATGAACCAAGATGTGATTGAATGCAGGGTTTTTTTGATGTAACAAGAAAATGAAATTTGGGTGTTACATTATTGCATCAAAAACATTTCAATCCGAGTTTTCTCAATAGTTTACTCTGGGTTTTTGCTTCATGCTCCGATCATACATGTCTCTGGGCACAAATACACAAGAACTTCCACCCCAGCATCTTCCGGTGTATAGAAAGTCAAAACCTAAAGCCTTCTAATATGGTATAGAAGGTGTGATTGAATAACAATACTTTGTGATAAAGATTCACTTACCATCCTAATTAGTTTTATTTGTGTAATTTGAAGTGCTTCATGAATCTGCTATGAAAATAACTGAATATCCAGCCTCCAATCAGGTCTTGTAACCTGGTAGTGCGATTGTACGGTGAAGGGATGTGAATAAAAGTTTTACATAGTTAATAAAAAATAACTATACTTATTGAACTGTAGAAATGGAGCATAGTTCACTTCAGTGCAGATATTTCATTACATCAGGAAGACCTGTTCAACATAAACGTGAGCTGAAAATCAAAAGTAAGCTCAATATATACGACAATGTTCCCGTTGTTGTTTCTTTAGGACTATGATACCTGGACAATCTGAAGATATTATGTCAAAGACCATGCGACCTTCCACTCTCTATCATCAGGAACAGTAGATTGCAATGCTATATCCAAGGTCCTGGCTGTTGCAGGTCAAGGGTCAGCTGAGATGATCTGTAATGTGTTGGGGATTTTTGCAGGGCTGCCCAAAACTGTAGCTGAAAAAGAACAAAAACTTTAAACGTGTTCAAGGACTCGCTGAAAAGGAAACTAAAGAATAGTCAGATCAAGGTGTATTCCTCTTGAAAAGTGTATGTGCGTTGAAGCAGCTCAGAAGGAAAGGGAAGAAAGCTAAGAAAAGATCGAACAAAAATGTTAATTGAGCTACAGTAACATTCTGATGAATTTTACTGATTGTGATGAAATTTGGCTCATACATATTGAGTCCATGTGCAATATAAGAGCTCATGAAAGTATACCAACCTCGTGCCACAAGCCATCATCTGATCACAATCCCATTATTAATCAAAAGCCAATCAACTGGGGTGTTGGTGGGAAGGGTGGAAGTGACTCTTGCTTATGTAGAGATTGCTGACTTGGGCCTGCTATCATTTGCATTGTGCCTGTTTTTTTAGTCAATGGCCTGTTGCTTAAAGCCTTCCTTTTGCCTTTTTATTTTTGTTGACAGGAACTATGGGTACAGTTGAACATGGAAATCAGTACCAGCTCAAACTAATGTATGAGCACAATCTTCAACGTACAGCTTGCAACCTAACGTTTGGAGGTTTTGGAGGAGTAAAAGGTAAGGATCCTTCCTGCCGTAGGAAACTGTTTTCCACGTTTTCTGGATGGCTGTGAAAGTTGCACAATAATCAAAGGAATGAAAACCAGGCACTTTGTATAACAGGCTGTTTATCTCCAATTTCAGATTTCTGCATGGTATGGCAAATGGAAATATGTCCCTCTATGTCCATAATATGAAATAAGCTGAAAAATGCATTTTGTTGAAGCTTTTTGTCTTGCACTGATCAGGACGATCAGAAGAATGCCAATGTCAGGGGAAATAACTGTGAGTAGGGGCAGGGCTGGAGGCCATTTTGGAGGGCAATGGGCCTACAAAATTGGCGGGTGGGGCAGATATGCCCCGTGGGGCGGTCTTGGCTGACAGGAGGGGGAAGGGGTTTGGAGACCCTCAGTCCAAATGGTAACGTGGAAAGTGCAGGGGTTGGGCAGGCCGGTGAAGAGGGCGAGCTGATGATGTGCTGCTGAGGGTGAAGGACTACGTTAGGCTTTGGAAATGTTGGGTGAGTCAGGTGTTTCACTTGGGCTTTGATAGCAGGGCCCGGGGGTGGGTGGATAGTAGTAGTGGTGCAGTTGGATAAGAGAGTTAGGTTTCAGATGGTGAAGGTGGTGGCAGATCAAGGGGGGTAGCTACGTTATAGTAACGGGTGCTTTGGAGGGGAGGTTGGTGGTGTTGGTTAGTGTGTATGCCCCGAATTGGGATGATGTCCGGTGAATGAAGAGGATGTTGGCGGCTATCCTGAGCCTGGATACGCATCAGTTAATTTTAGGTGGGGACTTAAACAGTGTTGCACCCGAGGGTAGATTGATTTAAACCGCGCTTGTTGACCCCTGTGGGAGGAGCGAGGGTGTTGGCAGCGTTCATGAAGGAGCTTTTGTATCCAGGCGGGAGGGAATATTCCTCCTTTTTGCCAGAGCTTAATGTGTACTCGAGGATTGATTTCTTTATTATGCAGAGGTCGTCGTTGTCGGGGTGAGGGAAGCGGAATACTCAGCGATCGTTATTTCAGGTCATGCTCCGCACCTGGTGGATGTGGTCTTGGAGAAGGGGCCCTCACAGAGGCTGGCGTGGAGGATGGATGTGGGGCTGCTTGTGGATCCGAGTTTTTGTGTGAGGATGGCAAAGGAGATTGAAGATTATGTGGGGTTCAATAAGAATGGGGAGGACTCGCCGTTGGTGGCATGGGAGGGCCGAAGGCTGTGGTAAGGTGTGAGATCATCTCATATAAGGCGCAAATGGCTAGGGAGGCAAGAGAGGAGAGGCAGCAGCTGGTAGACAAAATGTTGGAAATGGATGAAAAGTATGTGGAAGATCCCACTCTGGATCTTTTGGCCAGTACAAAGGAACTGCAGGCGCGCTTTGACCTTTTGTCCACAGGGAAAGCATGGTACACCAGTCGAGGTGGGCAATGAGTGTGGTGTACAAAAGGGTAAGCAGTTATCCTCGAATGTGCGGTGCTTGTTAAATGTGGTGTTCTCCCCATCAGAAGGGAGGGAGCAGGTGGTGGTGGTGGCGTTGGATGCAGAGGAGGCGTTTGAGCCAGTAGAGTGGGATTATTTGTTTGCGGTGTTGGAATGGTTTGTGGCGTCAGTCAAGTTGTTACGTAAGGAACCAAAGGCGAGTGTTCGTATGAATGAGGTGAACCCGGGATATTTTCACCTATGTCCCGTCCCCCCCCCCTCCCTTTTGTTTGTGCTGACGATTTTGGTCTTGGCCATTGCGTTGAGGAGCTTGGATAAGTGGTGGGGGATAGTGAGTGGGGCTGGTGTTGGAGCATAGAGTCCTTGCATGCTTATGATCTTTTATTGTACATTTCCAACCGGTTCCTACGGTGGGGGATATAATGGGGCTGCTTAATCGATTTGGGGCTTTCTTGGGTATAAATTGAATTTGGAGAAGAGCGAGTGTCATTTGGTCTCCCAGCCGGGGATGGGGGCTGAGTCAGGGGGGGTTGCCATTTCCTGCGGCAATTACTCCGGGTAAGGGGGGTGCAGGTGGCTCAGGGTTAGGCCTGGCTCCGTAAATTGAGTTTTAAAAGCCTGGTGGGTATGGTCAAGACGGATTTGTTGAGGTTGGTCAGGCTCCCCCATCATTGGGAGGCTGAGTGCAGGCGGTAAACCGCGGTTTCGCTTTGTCGCCCCGCTCCCCGGCACAGTATTTTACTGGTGGTCTTGCCGGAAGCGTTTTTATGGGGGTGGAATGGTTGATTTTGTCGTTTGTCTGGGCAGGGAAGGTGGCGAGAATTCGGAAGACGTTGCTTCATGAAAGGGCGACACTCAGGGGATTTGCTGCTGCATTGTTAATGGGTGGCGTTGGGATGGGTGATATTATTCTTCGGGTTATAGTGGGGCTGGTTGGTGAGGGGGGGGGGTGGTCTTTTGTCATTCTTTTCATTGGGGGTGTTTTGTTTTATGTATAAAATGTTAACAGCAGAATAAAAAAATATCTTTTTTTAAAAGAGTGCTGATTGGTTGGCAAGTGGACTCTGGTAAAAGTGTTGCGATGGAAAATTGTAATCTTAAGATTGTCAGTTGGGTTTGCAGTGTGGCATATTTGCCTGTACTGTCAACTTCATATATTAATACATAGGGCCCTGTTCTAATACAGGTCTAATACAGGTCGGGAATATACAGTGAATGGTAGAACCCTCAAGAGTATCGACAGTCAGAGAGATCTAGTTGTACAGGTCCACAGGTCACTGAAAGGGGCAACTCAGGTGGAGAAGGTAGTCAAGAAGGCATACGGCATGCTTGCCTTCATTGGCCGGGGCATTGAGTATAAGAATTGGCAAGTCATGTTGCAGCTGTATAGAACCTTAGTTAGGCCACACTTGGGGTATAGTGTTCAATTCTGGTCGCCACACTACCAGAAGGATGTGGAGGCTTTAGAGAGGGTGCAGAAGAGATTTATCAGGATGTTGCCTGGTATGGAGGGCATTAGCTATGAGGAGAGGTTGAATAAACTCGGTTTGTTCTCACTGGAACAACGGAGGTTGAGGGGCGACCTGATAGAGGTCTACAAAATTATGAGGGGCATAGACAGAGTGGATGGTCAGAGACTTTTTCCCAGGGTAGAGGGGTCAATTACTAGGGGGCATAGGTTTAAGGTGCGAGGGGCAAGCTTTAGAGGAGATGTACGAGGCAGGTGTTTTACACAGAGGGTAGTGGGTGCCTGGAACCCGCTGCCGGAGGAGATGGTGGAAGCGGGGACGATAGTGACGTTTAAGGGGCATCTTGACAAATACATGAATAGGATGGGAATCGAGGGATACGGATCCCGGAAGTGTAGAAGATTTTCGTTTGGACGGGCAGCATGGTCGGCGCAGGCTTGGAGGGCCAAAGGGCCTGTTCCTGTGCTGTACTTTTCTTTCTTCTTTATTTGTTCTTTGTTTACGGACTGAAGGAACATCTACGAACATCATGCCTATTTCAGCTGAACAAAATAATTGATTTTTAAAATAAATTTCTTTTTTTTCAATTAAGGGGCAATTTAATGTGGCTATCCCCCCTACCCTGCACAACGTTTTGGGTTGTGGGAGTGAGACCCACGCAGATACTGTGAGGATGTGCAAACTCCACACAGGAAAGAATCATTGGGTACTCTAAATTTATGAAAAAAAGAGTTGAGTTGAAAGAATGCAACCTAGAAATAGGGAGCGTTTCACAGAAACTGGTGGAACAGGAACATGATTTAAATTTAGATTTATTTTCACGTGTACCGAGGTACAGTTAAAAATATTATTCTGCGCACAGTCCTGGACGATCGTTCCTTTTGTGGATGGAGGCAAAGACGCCACGAGAGGAGGGCAGCACAGTGGTTAGCACTATGGCTTCACAGCGGCAGGGTCCCAGGTTCGATTCCCCGCTGGGTCACTGTCTGTGCGGAGTCTGCACGTTCTCCCCATGTCTGCGTGGGTTTCCTCCGGGTGCTCCGGTCTCCTCCCACAATGTAAATACATAGACACAGGCATCGGGTGAAGCATACGGAGTGTATGTAGTACTACACAGTAGAGAAGATGCATGCAGAGATCAGTTCAGTCCATAAGAGGGTCATTCAGGAGTTTGATAACAGCGGGGAAGAAGTTGTTTTTGAATCCGTTATTACGTGTTGTCAGACTTCTGTTTCTTCGGCCCGATGGATAACCCGGGTGGGAGGGATCTTTGCTTATGTTGCCCGCTTTCCCACTGTAGCGGGAGGTGTAGACCGAGTCAATGGATGGGATGCGGGTTCACGCGATGGACTGGACTGTGTTCACGACTCTCTGTAGTTTCTTACAGTCTTGGGACGAGCAGTTGCCATACCAGGCTGTGATGCAGCCAGATAGGATGTATCTGTAAAAATTGGTGAGAGTGATTGTAGATATGCTGAATTTCCTTGGTTTCCTGAGGAAGTATAGGTGCTGTTGTGCTTTCCTGGTCGTAACGTTGATGTAGGTCTACCAGGACAGATTGTTGGTGATGCGCACACCCAGGAATTTGAAACTGTCAACCATCTCAGTCAGGGGTGTGTACGACCTGAAGTCAATGACCAGCACCTTAGTTTGGCTGACGTTGAGGGAGAGATTGTTGTTGTTACACCACCCCACTCGGTTCCCTTCTCTTCCTCCTGTGCTCTGACTCATCATTGTTTGAGATCCAACCCACTACGGTCGTGTCATCGAAGGGAGATTACAGGAATGGGTCCCAAATGAAAACACAGAAAAATGCGAAAACCAGGGAGTGGGACTGAAGCAAGTTCCAAGAGCTTCTAGTCAAAGGAAGCAAACAATCTGGAAAAGGTCTTGTTAAATGAAGTTAAGAGTGAGGAGCAGAGAGAGATCCCAAAAAGACAAAGCTGCAAAAAGCAGACGGAAAACGGAATAGGATTGAAAGAATCCAGAAATCCAAGATCGTTACTCTTTCCTACGGGATTGTGGGACCGTGGTGTTCTGTTGGCACGGCTGGGTACCTTAGAGAATGCATGTGACAATCCAGGGCAGAGGAATACCGGAAGGAGAGGTTGAAAATCTGGAGGTTAATCTCCCGGGTGCCATCATGAAAATATTGTTGGGATGAAGTGTATTCTAATTAATCTTTTCTTGTTTAATAAATGTTTTATTCTTTTGTTAAAAGTTATCATGTCTTTTGACAGGGTGGAGTGGAGGTACCTGTTCGAAGTTCTGGAGAGGTTCGGTCTTGGGCCAAAATTGTTTTCATGGGACGAAAGAGAAAATGCTGGAAAATCTCAGCAGGTCTGGCAGCACCTGTAGGGAGAGAAAAGAGCTAACGTTTCGAGTCCAGTGACTCTTTGTCAAAGCTCTGATGTACAAACTCGAATTGTTAGCTCTTTTCTCTCCCTACAGACACTGCCAGACTTGCTGAGACAAGTAGGCTTCAAATGAAGTTACTGTGAAAAGCCCCTAGTCACCACATTCCGGCACCTGTTCGGGGAGGCTGGTACGGGAATTGAAGCGTGCTGCTGGCCTGCCTTGGTCTGCTTTAAAAGCCAGTGATTTAGCCCAGTGCTAAACCAGCCCCTAGGGGGTCCCTGCTTCACAAATTGAATTTCACAAGTTTGGTGGAAGAGGTTAAATCCGATCTGTAATAATGGGGCAACCTTCCTCTGTGCCTGGATAGAGTTCAATCTATCCAAATGAATATTCTTACAAGGTTTTTTTTTCTTTCATTGTCTTCCTATTTTCCTCTGTGAAGCTATTTTTGGAAGGGTCAATAGTTGATTTCATCTTTTATGTGGAGCGGGCAAGACTCTGAGGATCTGTAGGGATAGGCAGTTTGGGGGGCCCCAGCATTGCCAAATTTGCTTTATTGTTATTGGACGGCCAACGCTAAGAAGGTCCTGGGATGGTCCAGTCACCCACATTCCGAATGGGGTCATGTAGGGGGTCTAGCCTCGGTGTGCTGGTGACAGCATCACTTCCGTTTTCTCCTAGGTACTCCTCGAATCCGGTGGTCGTATCTACTTTGAGGATATGGAGACAATCCAGGCAGCATTTTAAGCTTGGAGCCGTGTCAAGACTGACCCCCATCTGCCAATCATTTATTTAGCTGTCGAGACTGGACGCAACGTTTGGGGTGTGGGAAGGGAAGGGGTTGGAGAGATTCTGGGATCTTTGATTTGATTTGATTTATTATTGTCACGTGTAATAGTATGCAGTGAAAAGTGTTGTTGCTTGCATGCTATACAGACATCACATACTGTACATAGGGAGGGAAGGAGAGACTACAGAATGTAATGTTACAGTCATAACTGGGATGTAGAGAAAAGATCAACTTAATACGAGGTAGGTCCATTCAAAAGTCTGATGGCAGTAGGGAAGAAGCTGTTCTTGAGTCGGTTGGTACGTGACCTCAAACTTTTGTATCTGTTTCCTGACAGAAGAAGGTGGAAGAGTGTTTGTCCAGGGTGTGTGGGATCCTTAATTATGCTGGTTACCTTTCCAAGGCAGCGGGAATTATAGATAGAGTCAATGGATGGGAGGCTGGTTTGCGTGATGGACTGGGCTACATTCACCAGATAAGGAATTTTATGTGGGTGGATTTCCCAACATTTCCTGAGGCACTACGGGTGTCTCTGTTGGAAAGGATACTTTCGCTGGTGTGGTCGGAAGAGAGCAGCACGTCTGGTATTTATGGGCGAATTGTGTCTGAGGACTCAGATTTGCCGGATGGTGTGAAGCTGAAGTAGAAGAGGGAGCTGGGGCCCATAGTGGGTGATGAGGTGTGGAGTGAGGCCCTTTGCAGGGTGAACTCCACATCTTCATGTGCGGCGCTGATTCTAATCCAGTTTAAGGCAGTGCACAGGGTGCACCCTCACCAAAACTAAGATGAGGTTATTTCCAGAGGTAGAAGATGGTGCGAGCGGTGTTCTGGGGGGCTGGCCAATTGCACACACATGTCTGGTCTTACCCCAAGATGGTAAACATTTGTGTCTCCTTCTTCAACACCGTGTCGATGATTCCGAATGTCGAGCTGGAGCTTTGTCCTCTGCTGGCTATTTCTGGGGTGTCGGACTTGCCGGAGGGAAGTGAAGGCAGATATCCTTGCCTTCGCCTTGCTGATTGCCCGGAGGAGATTTCTGGAATGGAGGTCGTCTCTGCCCATCGCCTAGGTGTGGTTGGGGGACCTAATGGACCCTTGTACCTGGAGGAAGTCAAGTTCACCGTCGGGGTGGGATGGAGGGTTTTACCGGAGATGGTAGCCATTCATTACCTACTTTAAGGAATCAATCACCGGCAGTTGCTGGGGAGTTTGGGGGGGGGGGGAGGGGGGGGGGGGGGGGGAGGTGGTCTGGGGCTGTTATGTAAATGGAGAGAGTGTTCATTTGAAGGGTCAGTGCAGACTCGATGGGCTGAATGGACTCCTGCACTGTAGGGATTTTACAATTTTCTAATTTGCATGTCATACTTTTGCAGTGAAATGTCCTTCTTAAGGCTATTGCACACAGTAACTGCTTTTATATTTGTGTGAAGTGACTTTGCCATCTTCATATTTCAAAATTTATAGCAGTTTCAAGGGCTTGTGAAAATATGACATCTGCTATTCTCATTAGGTGAACTAAGAGAAAACATCTGGACAGATGCTTGAAAAGACTGTAGCTTGTCAAGCGTACATTTCCATGTGGAATTGACTTGACGTTGTGTATATTAGAATCAAAATGCAGGAAATATCACTAACTTGCATTTCCATGCCCTGAATATCATGCTGCAATATTAAATGATTGTGGCAGGTATATATTTGGTTTATAACTTAGATAAACATTACTGTGGTACTGTGGCCCCTTTAAGGGGATGGGCTGCACAGACCACGTGTCGACCTGGGGCCAATCGCGTGGGGAATTTGCGCAGGACCTTGGGCAGGGAGCTGCAGTGTTAATACCTGTAGTATAGTGTCCTGTGCCTGTCATCTAACTGCCTTTGCCTTTCATCAATAAACCTCTTTGTTATCGATTGGAAGCCGCCGGTGTCCGTCTCGAGCTACCATACTGGCGACGAGGTCAAAGTTTTCAATCGCAGCCGAAAGTTGTCATGAATTGCGGGGAGAAGGAAAGAACAGCTGAGAACATAGAGAAGCTCCAGGAAGAGTCGGAATCATTTAAACTGAGAGTGAAAATGTCTATCAACGTAAAACTAGACCTATTGGACCAAGGGGTTAAGTCATGGAGTCAGTACATCGAACGACTCCTGTTCTTCTTTACCGCAAACGAGTTCACAAGTGAGGACAAGCAAGAGGTGATAGTTTTGACAGTTTATGGGCCCCAAAAGTATAATTTGATTTGGAACCTCACATCCCCGGAGGCACCCGACTCGAAGATCGTTGATCAGATAGTGGAATTGGTGAAAGAGCTTTATAAGCCAAGGCACTTGATTATCCTCCAATGTTATAAGTTTAACTCTGCAGTGAGGGACCTTGAAGAGTCTGTCTCCGCTTCACAGCCAGGCTTCACCAGCTTGCTGAGGGAAATGGGGCTGCACTTAGTGACATGTTGCGTGACTGGCTGGTTTGTGGGATCCATAACCTTAGTATCCAGAAGAAGCTTCTTCTGGCAGTGACGACCGTTATGTTGGAAAAGGCGATCGAGATAGCTCAGGCAATGGAGTGCGCCAATAAAGGCTCCACGGATCAACAAAGCATGGCTGTAGGGAAGCTGAACCTGAACCAAGTATGGGGTGGTCTGGTCACTAGGTCAGTGGCAGGATCAACAAGCATAGCTCAGAGCCAGGCACGGTCTTCGATACAGGACCGGAACCCGAGGAGGGGGAAGGAATCGAAGCGTCAAAGTGAATTCAAGGTGGACCGATGTTGCGGGAGGGGCCATCCCCAGGACACATGCAACGAGTAGGAATTAGGGCAGCACGGTAGCACAGTGGTTAGCACAGTTCCTTCAGAGCTTCAGGGTCCCAGATTCGATTCCCGACTTGGGTCAGTGTCTGTGCGGGATCTGCATGTTCTCCCCGTGTTTGCGTGGGTTTCCTCCAGGTGCTCCGCTTTCCACCCACTGTCCAAAGATGTGCAGGTTAGGTGGCGGTGTGGGCTTAGGTAGGGTGCTCTTTCGGGGCGGCACGTGGCGCAGTGGTTAGTACCAAGACT
Source organism: Scyliorhinus torazame (assembly GCF_047496885.1). Taxonomy (NCBI): domain Eukaryota; kingdom Metazoa; phylum Chordata; class Chondrichthyes; order Carcharhiniformes; family Scyliorhinidae; genus Scyliorhinus; species Scyliorhinus torazame. Next base: position 2,097,920 of record NC_092717.1, read on the forward strand.
AGGTGCTGAGGACCCGGGTTCGAATCCCGGCCCTGGGTCACTGTCTGTGTGGAGTTTGCACATTCTGTGTCTCCCTGTGTCTGCGTGGGTTTAACCCCCACAACCCAAAGATGTGCTGGATAGGTGGATTGGCCACGCTAAATTGCCCCTGAATTGGAAAAAAAACCTAAAAATAATTGTGTACTCTAAATTTAGAAAAAAAAGGTAGGGTGCAGACTCGATGGGCCAAATGGCCTCTTTCTGCACTTTAAATTCTATGATTATCTGTGAATGGGTCCTTTTCAAATTGGCAGGCAGTAACTAGTGGGGTACCACAGGGATCGGTGCTGGGACCCCAGCTATTCACAATATATATTAATGATTTGAATGAGGGAATAAAATGTAGCATCTCAAAGTTTGCAGATTATACCAACTTGGGTGGGAGGGTGAACTGTGATGAGGATGCAGGGATCCTACAGCATAATCTGGACAGGTTGGGCGAGTGGGCAAACCAATGGCAGATGCAGTATAATTTGTATAAGTGTGAGGTTATTCACTTTGGAAGCAAAAACAGGAAAGCAGATTACTACCTGAATGGTTGTAAATTGGGAGAGGGGAGTGTGCAGTGGGACCTGGGTGTCCTTGCGCACCAGTCGCTGAAGGTAAACATGGAGGTGCAGCAGGCGGTAAAGAAGGCTAATGGTATGTTGGCCTTCATTGCGAGAGGTTTCGGGTATAGAAGCAGGGATGTGTTGCTGCAATTATACAGGGCCTTGGTGAGGCCACACCTGGAATATTGTGTGACTGTTTTGGTCTCCTTCTCTGAGGGAGGATGTTCTTCATCTCGAGGGAGTGCAGCAAAGGTTTACCAGACTAATTCCAGGGATGGCGGGACTGTCATATGAGGAGAGATCGACTCGGTTGGGATTGTTCTCGCTGGTGTTCAGAATGAGGGGGGATCTCATAGAGACTTACAAAATTCTAACAGGACGAGACAGGGTCGATTCAGGGGAGATGTTGCCAATGGTCGGTGTGTTTGTCTTTTAATTAAATGAAAGACAAAATAAACCTCTGTACAATAAAGTAAATTAATACGGATAAGAAAAATGTGATGTGTATATACAATTGTTTATAAATATGAGAATGCCAATAAAAAGATTTTTTTAAAATGTCACAGCTCTAATAATATAGTTATGACTTTTTTTAAAACTCTACTGTTCTTTTTAACTGTTATCCGTAACCTCCCCAATAAGTATGTGGAGCATCATATTCTCTTCAGAAGTTCTATCTAGCCTCTTTGTTTGCTCCGGTCCAGCAATCTATGCCAGTAAGTGTGCCTCTGAAACAGTAATTTGAATTTTGCATTTAATTAATTCTGAATTTTAAGAAATAGGTTACAAATTAGGTATATTTCTGACAAATTGCAAAGCATTTTTATATCTGAATTGAATGGCTTGATTCCTCCCTCAAACAAAGTCAGCTAAATGTTACAACAGCCTATCAAGTTAAACTGAGGCATAATTTCTGTGAATAATACAGGTTTTTAATTCAAGCATTGCGATACTGCCCTGGTAAGTCTTTTGTTTAGGGTCATAGACAAACGTAGCTTCAGCCATTTTCAGTGGTCATTGTCCAGTTATTAAAATTTTAGAAATTGGCCATGAGGTGATATAGATATTATATTATAGTGTTGAGGTCTTTGCTACTGACACGCTTTTTCAGTGTAATGCATAGGCTCTCTTCTTAGGCTCGTTTCCTATTGAAGAGCAAGACAGTGGGCCAGTGACATCGATTGCAGAGACCTAGCTCGTAATGCAGGTTACGACTGGTGCCGAACATTGAGTGCATCAGTTACACCACCAGACATTTGTTTATCTTTTATGCTAATCTGTGGTTTATGTTGTAAAAATGTCTTTTAAACAAAAAAGCAAACTTGTACTGAGCACAGTAGACATGGAATGATGTTGATTACAGGGCAGCAAAGAGGAGGTTGGAGTTGGACCACAGAGAGAGAGTGTAATCATCATCTGTCTAACTGTTGTATTATGGCTGGGCTTGCCAGCTTCTAATTCATACACTGGGAAAACGTGACTTTCCATTTCCAACTCCTACAATTCAGTTACAAGCCTCAACTATTTTTTTTTAACTTCCACATCGCCACATCATATTTTTTTTAATAAATCAGTTTTGTCTTCATCTTTTCTATTTCTGACTCTCACTCTCCCTCTTTGTCTTTGACATCTCTCTTTCTCTTTTTTTCCCCCTCTCTCACTCTCTTTCTCACACTCACTGCTTATCCTTAATTCTCTGCAGGTCTTTATGATCTGAAGCTGTCTTCAATGATTTACATTCTGCAGTCTGTAAATGCCTTCCAACCTTCCTTCCTCTCTCCCTCCCTCCCTCCCTCCGTCCCTCGGGAAGACATATTCAACATGACAGTAAAAACACTGGCTATTGTGTTGTGAAATATTATTCCAATGCATTTCTTTTAAACTTAGGTCGAGACTTAATTTGCATTCAGTCTATGGATGGGATGCTGACATTTTTTGAGCAGGAAAGCTTCGCTTTTGGCCGTTTCCTGCCCGGTTGTCTCTTGCCGGGCCCGCTAAAATACAGCTCGAGGACAGACTCCTTCATCACCGTGTCCTCAAGTCGGCAAGTTGAAAACTATAAGTGAGTCCGATATACTTCTTGCCTTTGGTGTAGACAATACATTGAAGAGAGAAATGATCAATTAACCCCAAATGGATTTTCTTTCTACTTTAATGCATAATTAATAATTAATGCATGCAATATGTTTAGGAAAGAATAATGAAGAAAGCGAATCTCCCAGTGTGTGTAACTGTTGTGGTTTGGCCTGGTCTAACTGCAAACATACTTTAGGAAGCTTGCGGTATTGAGAGTAAATTGATTTGGTTATTTTCTTTGTCAGCAGACATAAATTACAACATGAATATTTAATTTTATTAATAATTCTCAATGCATACACTGCCCAAACTCTCCAGTGGTCATACCATTATGGACATATTTCCTTCTCAAAGTCATTTATGTTATGACAATAAAAATATTTGTGAATTTTCTGCCCCTTCAGTCACGTTGTTTCTAAGGGCCAACATGTTATTACCTCCGAACCTCTACTCTAGGTTGAAGGAAATAAAGCCAAACATAAAGAAAGTAGAACAAGTCATTAAAAGAATACCTTATATTTTTTGTGTCTTTCATGTAGAAGATTAGCTTAAAGGGCTATAAATAAAGGGGCTGGTTTAGCACCGTGGGCTAAATAGCTGGCTTGCAATGCCGAACAATGCCAGCAGCGTGGGTTCAATTCCCGTACCGGCCTCCCCGAACAGGCGTCGGAATGTGGCGATTAGGGGCTTTTCACAGTAACTTCATTGAAACCTACTTGTGACAATAAGCGGTTATTATTATATTATTATTGTTAAATACCTGTTGAAATATGAAGTAATTAAATATGAAATGATTTTGCTTTTAGTTCTCACTAAACAGTGTGCTGGGCATCAGAGGAAATAGCCTTTCTGCATCCACTCTATCATATCATTTCAAAACCTCAATTATATCCCTCAACCTTCTCAGCACAGAATACAAGCCACAATTATGCAACGTGGCCTTCTAATTTAATCCTTTAAACACTGGTATAATTCTGGGAAATTGTGTGCAGCACCCTCTCTGAGGTCAGCAATATCCTTCCAGAGGTGTGATGCATTGACCCAAATACAGTGCTCCCCAAGTGTAGTTTGACCAAATGAAGCATCGCTTCCTTCATATTTAAACCCCATTGAGCTAAAATTCAACATTCCATTAACCTTTCTGATTACGCGCTGGGGAACAACAGTTGTCCCATTTCCCAATCCGAGTAAATTCCCTTCATCTGGCCTGCTTCCTACCTCCCAGTGGCCCATGTCATAAAGTTACCTTCTCTTCTATGAGCCAGTAACCTCTTGTGTGTTGCCATATCACAGGAGATTTAACAGAGTGAAATTAGGAGACATTTCTTGATGCCAGGGTTGGGGGTGGTGGGGGTGATTTTGCTGCACAAAGTGTTGCAGGTGGTTGAGATACATAGACATAGAATTTGTAGTGCAGAAGGAGGCCATTCGGCCCATATTGAGTCTGCACCGGCCCTTACAAAGAGCACCCACTCAAGCCCACGTATCTACCCTATCCCCGTAACCCAGCAACCCCCACTTAACCTTTTTGGACACTAAGGGCAATTTATCATGGCCAATCCACCTAACCGCACATCTTTGGACTGTGGGAGGAAACCGGAGCAACCGGAGGAAACCCACGCAGACACGGGGAGAACGTGCAGACTCCGCACAGACAGTGACCCAAGCCAGGAATCGAACCTGGAACCCTGGAACTGTGAAGCAATAGTGCTACTGTGCTGCCCTTACAAACCATTGTATCCTTTAGGGCAAAATTGGATAAATATTTAAAGCCAAGGAAGGATGCTGGGTAATGGGGTCCATTTTAATTGTTCGCTAAGAATTGGCACAGATGTAATCTGTCGCATTTCTGCTTTTTGTGCAGCAGAAGCCTCTGGTTTTCAATTTCGATCTTTAAACATGAATACATGGTGTATAGTGCATTTACTGTTACTGAAAATAGTTCTAAGTCTGTGCCCCACCCCGCGACCAACCCCCTCCAACAACAAGAAATTGCTTTTGAATAGCACCTTGAACCTTAAAAGATACGACAAAACACTTTGGAGGCATAATCAGTAAATTGTTTGTGTGGAGGTTTTTGCTACACTGATTGGAAATAGACATTTATTTGGTCACCCTTATCAGATACCAGGTGCTAGCTGTTGCCACAGATGCCGAAACCAGACAAGATTCTGAGCAGCAGAAGTTAGGATCTGGGAAGAGATTAACGGTAAGGCTTGTGTTTTTAGTTTTATTGCTTTTTGAAAAATCTCAGTGAAGTATCAGGGACTGGTACATGAAGGGTTAATATGGAATTGAGACCAGTGCTGCCCATCAGTAATTTAAAAAAAATATATATATATTTTATTGAAAATTTTTCGATCACAATTTTTTCCCCTTACACATCAAACATAACAAAAAAAGAAAATTTAACAGTGAACAAATGGCTAATCAACATGGTAAACTAATCATTTAACATAAACTAAAACTTTCCACCCTCCCCCCTGGGTTGCTGCTGCTGGTCATCTGTCTTCCCTCTAACGTTCCCCTAGGTAGTCGAGGAATGGCTGCCACCGCCTGGTGAACCCTTGAGCCGATCCTCTCAGGGCAAACTTCATCTGCTCCAGTTTTTTGAACCCCGCCATATCATTTATCCAGGCCTCCAGTCCGGGGGATTTCGCTTCCTTCCACATGAGTAAAATCCTACGCCGGGCTACTAGGGACGCAAAGGCCACAACGTCGGCCTCTTTCGCCTCCTGCACTCCCGGCTCATCCGCAACTCCAAATAAAGCTAGCCCCCAGCCTGGTTTGACCCGGACCTTCACCACCTTCGAAATCACTCCCGTCACTCCCTTCCAATACCCCTCCAGTGCCGGGCACGCCCAAAACATATGTGCGTGGTTTGCCGGGCTTCCGCCGCACCTCCCACATTTGTCCTCCACTCCGAAGACCCTGCTCAACCTTGCTCCCGTTATGTGTGCTCTATGTAGCACCTTGAATTGAATCAGGCTAAGCCTGGCGCACGAGGAAGAGGAATTTACCCTGCTTAGGGCATCAGCCCACATACCCTCCTCTATCTCCTCCCCTAGCTCTTCTTCCCACTTTCCTTTTAATTCGCCCACCAGCTCCTCCCCCTCTTCCCTCATCTCTCGGTATATCTCTGACACCTTGCCCTCCCCGACCCACACCCCCGAAAGCACTCTGTCCTGGATCCCCTGTGCCGGGAGCAGCGGAAATTCCCTCATCTGTTGTCTTGTGAATGCCCTCACCTGCATATATCTAAGGAAGTTTCTCCGGGGCAACTTATACTTTTCCTCCAATGCTCCCAAGCTCGCAAACGTCCCATCTATAAATAAATCTCCCACCCTCCTAATTCCCAACTGGTGCCAGCTCTGAAATCCTCCATCCATCCTTCCTGGGGCAAACCTGTGGTTGTTCCTGATTGGGGACCCCACCAGGGCTCCCCGCGCACCTCTCTGTCGCCTCCATTGTCCCCAGATATTTAATGTTGCTGCCACCACTGGGTTCGTGGTAAACTTTTTTGGTGAGAGCGGTAGCGGCGCCGTCACCAGCGCCTCTAGGCTCGTCCCTTTACAGGACTTTCTCTCCAGTCTTTTCCACGCCGCTCCCTCTCCCTCCAGCATCCATTTACGAATCATTGCCACATTGGGGGCCCAATAGTAGTCGCCCAAATTCGGTAGCGCCAATCCTCCTCTGTCTCTGCTACGTTGTAGGAACCCCCTCCTTACCCTCGGGACTTTCCCTGCCCATACGAAGCTCGTGATGCTCCTGTCTATTTTTTTAAAAAAGGTCTTAGTGATTAGTATAGGGAGACATTGAAATACAAATAAGAACCTCGGGAGGACCATCATCTTAATTGCCTGCACTCTGCCCGCCAACGACAGAGGCTGCATGTCCCACCTCTTGAAGTCCTCCTCCATTTGTTCTACCAATCGTGTCAGATTAAGTCTGTGTAGGGTTCTCCAGCTCCTAGCGATCTGAATCCCCAGGTATCGGAAGTTTCTTTCCACTTTCCTTAGAGGCAGGCCTTCTATCTCTCTACTCTGGTCCCCAGGGTGTATCACAAATAGTTCACTCT